>NW_004444049.1:2993217-3008457 GCF_000243295.1 Trichechus manatus latirostris | reverse complement strand
GAAGGCAGGAACGCAAACAGAAACCTGTCCACCCATGTTCACTGCAGCACTTTCCACAATGGCCAAACGGTGGCAACAACCGAAATGTCCATCAACAGATGAACGGACACACACAACGGGTCCATGCAGACAATGGAACAGTACTCAGCCATAAGGAGAAATGACGTCCTGATGTACGTCACAACATGGATACACCCTGAAAGCATTATGCTGAGCAGAGTAAGTCAGCTTCAAAGGGCACATACAGGCAGTCCCTGAGTTAGCAACATTCAACTTACAGACAACTTGTACTTAAGAACGGACTGCCATCAAGCCCACTATATATTAAAAATTTGCGTTAAAGACATACGATGGCTTGTAGTACCGAACACATGCACTACTTCGTGACGCTCGTGAAAACATTACTTTAATCTTATGTGGTTCCGAACTATTTCTTACGTGTTTTATAGGCATCCCACTGCCATCGAGTCGATTCCGGCTCATAGCGACCCTACAGGACAGAGCAGAACTGCCCCATAGGGTTCCCAAGGCTGTAAATCTTTCTGGAAGCAGACTGCCACATTTTTCTGCAGTGGAACAAACGGCTGGTGGGTTCAAACCGCCAACCTTTTGGTTAGCAGCTGCGTTGTTTAAACACTGCGCTATCGGGGCTCCTTTATATGCACAGAAAGGTAAAATATATACTATATTATTAAAACAAACATTTGACTAATTGACGCTAAATAAGAACCATATGTACCTGTTCTGACTTACCTACAAATTCAATTTAAAGACAGACTTAGGATCGGATCTCGCTCATAACCCAGGGATTATCTGTACTGTACGATCTCGCTTAAATGAAATAAGCAAACACAGGGAAACCAAAGATTCTGAGTGGTTACTGTGGGTGGGAGGGAAAGATGGAGTGCTTGCTGAGGGGGCAGTGAGTTTACATGAATGGTGACGGCATGATTTGGAAAAGGGTAGTGAGAATGGCTTCACATCTTGAAGAACGTTATCAGTGTCACTGAATTATACACGTGGGAACTGCTGAGATAGTGTACGTTTTGTTACGTATATTTTCACCATAATTTAAAAAAAAAACAAAAGGCAAGGACCCACCTGTCAAAACACTGGCCATGCAGCAGAGACTTGGCATAGGCGTCCATGGACATGTCAGGGTCATCCTTCCTGTACCCTTGCTCAGTTTCATCCAGCGTCACGAAGAAGGCTGCCTTTTCCACGGCATCAAGAGACTGCTTATTTTTCCCACGTGCAAAGTACGCTTGGCGGCACCTGGCCCAGGGCACCCTGCGGGAAGGGTGAGACGCAGTCAAACACACGGTAGCGTAGCTACTCTCCGCGCTCCGGGTGGACGGGGAGCCCTGGAGGAGTTTCTTCCAAACCCTCTCGTTACCGTGGGCCTAACGGTATGCCAGCCGCTTTTTACGCCTCTGGACCTCAGGGGTAAGACGCTACTCTGGTTCTAATGCGTTTACCATCAAGGTGGGTCCCTTCTGAAATGCGTGAAGCTCAGCAGACCAAGTTGGAGCCTCACTGTTGTGTATGTTGTGGCTGTGTTAAGTTTCAGAAGCTTTTGTAAACCTTTGCCTTTTTTCGCTTTATTTCTGTGAGTTAAGGCTTGCAAAGAGAATTATGGCTCTTCTGGGTGACAGGGAGCCCTGATGGGTTTGTTTTGATTTTTCTGTGCCATATTTGGAAAACCAGAGGTTCCCCATATAACCTCATGGAAAGGCATCAGCAATAAATTATCTACCTAGTTCTCAATTGCGTACTGTCATGCCACAGATCAGTGGCACCGAAGTGCCACTTGCCTCATTGGTGGCTTGCGTTGCCAGATCATATTTCTCAAAATCCACATTAGCAACCAAAAATTAAACACACTCAATTAGGACGCATGCATTCCAATCCTGAAAACGCACGCCATCCAAAAAATTAATTCAAAAAATTGGTAACCAAAGGGTTAAGGAGCACAACAGACTCAGGGCGATCTACTTCCAAAAAATCAGCCACTGAAAACCCCATGGAGCACAGTTCTACTCTGACACACATGGGGTCACCGTGAGTCGGAATCAACTCAGCGGCCACTGGAAAAAAGTTACCTGCACACATATCTGCCTGGCAAAGGTAACGCACCGTGTTCTGACTGCCCGCCACAGGACCAAGGGCAGTAAGGGTTGGAGCTCCATGCTAGGTGTTACCACAGGCCACAGAGACCAGCAACCACCCTCCAAACAGACCACTGGGTACAGAAGGGAACTGTAAAGAGACTACTGAAACCAAAAAGCCCATCGCCATCAAGTCAGTTCTGACTCATGGCAACTCCATGTGTTTCAGAGTAGAACTGCTTCATAGGGTTTTCTTGGCTGTAATCTTTATGGAAGCAGAGCGCCAGGCCTTTCTTCCGTGGTACCGCTGGGTGAGTTTGAACCACCAGCCTTTAGGTTGATAGCCAAATAAAGCATGTGCACCACCCAGGCACCTTGAAGAGCTTACGAAAACGCTGTAAAAGGCTGCAGCTGATATAAGAGGGGCTGCCCACCTCTCTCCCGCAGTGAGTGCCGCCAGCTTCGCTTCTCCCGCCTGGGGCTCAGATGGATCGTCCAGAATCCTCTGTATCTGCTGCTCGATCTCCCGGGGCTTCAGCAGCCGGCCGTCATGGTAGAGCCAGACCTTGAAGTAGCGCCCTCTGTGGTACACAACAATGTGCTTGCTGTCTTTTACGTGCTGGATGGTATCTGAAGCCACGGCGCCGGTCGGAGATACAAAAATCAGAGTGGCAAGTAAGAACAATTTAAAAATACTTACACTCCCAACTTTTAAAATGGCACTCAATTTCTGCATTACTCTAATCAGTTTAAGGAGTTCCTTTCTCAAAAGTCTGTAAAGGAGTAAGAACGGATTGACACAGTGACTTCAACATTGAGCTCAAACATAGCAACGACTGTGAGAATGGCGCACGACTGGACGTCCCGTTCCGTTACACGTGAGGTCGCTACGCGTCCCGTTCCGTTACGCGTGAGGTCGCTACGCGTCCCGTTCTGTTACGCGTGAGGTCGCTATGAGTCAAAGCCAACTCAAAGGCAACTAACAACAACACAGAAGAAGGGCTGAGAGCTTTGGAATCAGACAGCCCCAACTTCTAAGTTCAGCTCGGCCACTCACTGAATGCATGATCTTGGCGGCAAATTACTTAACCTCTCTAGGCCTTCATTTTCTCATCTGTAAAATGAAGATGATACTAGGTCCCTTGTGTGGTTGTAAAGAATTAAAGGACAATATCCACAGGGCACTCGTTCATACACAAGAAACATTCCAAATGCGTCCTTATTTTTTACTAATTAATTTACAATAGGGCAACTAGGAAAACGTTCTTAGAAGGGAGTGGGAAATTACTAAAACAAAGAACCTGTAAACATGCAAACGCCCCCCAGAGAGAAACTTAAAAAAGCTTAAACATAGCAAGAATATGGTGAAGTAAGTTTACTGAAGAGGTTATTTATCAAGTCCTCCCAAGGACTGCTGGGTGTGGGGCACGCAGTCACGGCTGTGCAGGGGCACCAGGCTTACTTAGTGGGGAAGGCATGCTAAGGGCACATTAGCAATATGACAAGTATTACAAAGTGTAAGAGGCTAAGAAACCATAAGGCAACAGAACCAGCGTAGCCTGTAGACACTGAGAAAGTCCTGCCCCCGCCCAAGGAAGTGATAGTTCGAGAAAGAACTGGCTGGATAAAGCACAAAACTAAAAACCCAAAACCGCTGCCGTTGAGTCCCTAGCGGATAGAGCAGAACTGCCCAGAGGGTTTCCAAGGCCGTCATCTTTACAGAAGCAGACTGCCACAGCTTTCTTCCGAAGAGCGGCTGCTGGGCTCGACCTCCAGCCTCTCAGTGATCAGCCAAGCGCTTTAACCACTGCGCCACCAGAGCTCCTCATACACAGGAGCGGGAAAAGAGGCCACCAGCTAGGGGAACTCTGACTGAAGCAGCAGCAACGGGTGATTATTAAAGTGATCATTTTAAAGGAAAAAGGGAAGTCACATATGGTATGGAACATTTACAGGAAGTGTCCAGAATAGGCAAATCTGTGGAGACAGAAGTAGATTCTGGGTTGCTGGGAGCTGGGCGAGGGGGAGGTGGGAGTGACTGCTAATGGGTGCGGGGTTTCTCTCTGCAGTGATGAAATTATTCTAAAAGGGATTATGGTGATGGTTACACAACTCTGTAAATATACTAAAAACCACTGGATTGTACACTTCAGGTAAATTGTAAGGTATGTAAATTATATCTCAATAAAATTAAAAAAAAAAAAAAAAAAAAAGGCAGCAATGAGGGTGGTTAGAATGGCCTGCCATGAAGGTATTGAATTCAAGGGGGCCAGGTCCATCGCCCCCCTCTCCACGGGAGGGTCAGCTGTATTGCAGGTTAGGGGACGCAGGCCACAGGCAGGACACCCTATGTCCCAGTGGGCCTGGAACGGTCCTATTTGGTGCCCATTGTCCTCTTTCATTCCCAAGTGTCCTGACTCAGATGATCAATTCCGAGGCCACTCTGCATAGAGGGACTCCTGTGTCCCTGGCCAGGCGGCTGGTACCTGAGTGGCTGACCACAGGTCAGGTACCTTAACTACGGCCTGAGTTCATCCCACAACCCACCCTGCACTTGGCCAGGGCAAACTGCCCCTGGAGGACCCAAATGAAGGAATACAAGCATTTCTAAGCAGACCTAGGAAACACACTCTCTAAGGCAGCCTTTAACTGAAGAGAAACGGGAGTCCAGAAATAGGTTGGCTGCCTTGGCCTAATGAAGAGAAAGGAGTCTCAGCCGGAGGAAGGTCACCCCTAAGATCTGAGGCAGGGTCAGCACACACAGGCATGGTCTCTGCTCTTCTCTGACATATCACTGTTCTGGGCACAAGGACAACTCGGACGGAGCTCTGCAGCAGCCCCGCTCACCTGTCTCCTCCCCCAGGGATCCGCCCCACTCACCTGTCTCCTCCCCCTCGAGATCCGCCCCCCTCACCTGTCTCCTCCCCCAGGATCCGCCCCACTCACCTGTCTCCTCCCCCGGGATCCGCCCCACTCACCTGTCTCCTCCCCCGGGATCCGGGAAGTGTTGAACATCCGCTCCCACTGGGCAGAGCAGAGTGGAATGGTGGATCCCAAAAGACAAAGCTGTAAGAAAAATGTCTCAAATGAAAAACAACTATCCACTGTTTTCTGCACACACAGCCTGGCTTGGCTTCAACTTTTCCAAACTCGAGACACCGAGCAGCCTGGGGACGTGCTTAACTGTGGCAGGCTGCCGCTTCCTACATCAGACGTCCTACTCTCCTACTCGGTTACTTGTAAACTGACGCCGAACCGCAGGGTGGGTGAGGAAGAGCTGTCTAGTTTCTCAGGAGCAGCTCACCGACAATATTATTCTCCTTGAAAAACACACAAGGGTTTCTTCGGAGGGCAAATTACAGAACTGAAATACGACAGAGGTATGTCCGTTAGGAGACACACACACACAAAAAAAACAAACAAACCGTTGCTGTCGAGTCGATTCTGACTCATAGAACAGAGAAGAACTGCTCCATAGGGTTTCCAAGGGGCGCCTGGTGGATCCGAACTGCCAACCTTTTGGTTAGCAGCCGTAGCACTTAATCACTGCGCCACCAGGAGACACAAGGAGAGTTAAATCTCAAAACAGTGATGCCGAGGGAGAAGCCAAACTGAAAAAGAGTACACAGTGTATGATTCTATTGATTTAAAACTCTGGAAAATGCTAACTACTCCAGACGGACAGAAAGCAGACTGGGGCTACCCGAGTGGGCCTGGGGGGCCGGACAGAGGTGGGAGGGGGAGATGATAGAGCGGCCCCTGGGGGTGATGGATATGTCCACTATCTTAATTGAGATGGTAGTTTCATAGGTAGGGGTGTGTGCGTGTGTGCGTGTGTGCGTGTAATGTCAGAGCTTATCAAACTGTACACTTCAAACACATGCAGTATGTCACTTATACCTTAATAAAGCTTTGTTTAAAAAGTTTTAAAAAAGCAGTTTGTTTATGCTACGGATTGAATTGTATCCCCCAAGAAGATATGTTGACGTCCTATCCCTGGGACCTGTGAAGGTGACCTTGTTTGGAAAATCTTTGCAGATGTAATTAGTGAAGCTAAGGTCACACTGGAGTAGGGTGCGTTGTAATCCCATCTGGGTGGTGTCTTTATCAAAGGGGTGAAGAGACAGAGACACACACAGGGGAGCAGACCATGTCAGGACGGAGGCAGAGACGGGAGTGAGAGGCAGAGACGGGAGTGATGCTGCAGTCTTAAGCCAGGGATTGCCTGGGGCCACCAAGAGGAAGGAGGGGGACACAGAAGGACCCGCCCCCAGAGCCTCCAGAAGGAATCAACACAGCTGATACCCTGGTCGGGGATTCCCAGCCTCCAGAACTGTGAGACAATCAATCTCTGTTGTGTTAAGCAAGCCCCCTACTCAGCGGTCCTTTCTCGGGCTGCCCCAGGACGCCCACACCGTGTACGTACGGGTTTGAGTTCCTCCCGGTCGAGCTGGCGTCTGTAGAGCAGGATGGCGTGGATGGTGTTGCCCGCCCTGGCCGCCTGGATGTGCGTCGGCACAATGTACAGTAAGTCCTGGAGACGGAGGACCATGAGGGCGGAGAGAACATCAGTAGGCAAACAGAAGGTCACTGAAGTGCACTGCAGAGCGTCTCCACACCGTTAAACTAATAAATACAAACACTGAAAGTCCGAGGACAAGCGGGATATCAACAGATTGGAGCACCTCCCCACAAAACACTCCCTAATCACAACGGCGGGGACAGGAAGCACAGGAAGAAGCCTGACAGACGACACCTTACTGGAGAGCTCAGAGTGAACACCAGCTGGGGGCAAACTGGATTCATGTCACCCAACAGGATGCCGTGAGGATGCAGGGTTTCTTCTGTGACGTTTCTGCAAAGACTACATCCCCTGAATTCAATCCTGACGACACCTCAGACAAACCCAAACTGAGAAAACGCATAACAGAACAACTGCCTTGTCATCTTTTAACATGTCATCGAAATCCAGAGAAGGCTGAGGAACTACCTCCTTGCCCGGGGAGGTCAGAGATGTGACAACTCAGCACCCCGACTCGCAACTGGGTGCTCCTGCTGTAAAGGCTGTTACTGGGACAATCGGGACCGTGAGTGGGGTCCCAGGGTCGGGCGACAATAACATATCTGCATGAACTTCCTGATAACGTAGGAGAGCCTGCTTTGCTGGGTGGAATTAAACACAAAAGAATTCCAGGAGAAAGGGCATCAGATATACCACTTACCCTCAAACGGTTCGTGAAGAAAACACAGTTTTACATACTACACTTGCCATTTTTCCGGAAGTCTGAGATTGTTTCAACAGGGGAAAAAAAGGAAAGAGAAAGAGAAAGTTTAAAGAGGAAGAAAAAGCAACCTCTAGGTAAAGAGAAGTGAGGAAATGGAGAACAGAAAGAAAGGAAAAGAGAAAGCATTTGATGAGCCGGGCATCAGCAGTGGCCTGGAACCCAGGTCGAGGGGTCTTCTAACCAAAGAACCATCCATGCTCTCCAAACAGGTTCACGCTTCCAAAGACAAAGGAAGACCGAGAAGTGAGAACTCAACACAATGCGCAGTCCTCCGCGGAATCTCGGGGATGAGGGAAAAACACTCCCCATGTCGTCGAGGGGCAAACCCTTGGCCAACTCACTGTCCCTAAGCTCCTGGGGAAGCAGGATATGGTCCCCTAACGCGAGGGCTAGTGACTACCAGGTTACACTCCCAAGTCATGAGAGCAGGCGCATGGAATCCAGTTTGCCACGAGCATATTTTTTTAATCCAAATTTCTCGCAGTACTCAGTACCCTTGAGATATTAACCAAACGCCAAAGGGAGCCATGTGGCTCCCCGGCGGGAAAGCAGGTCCCTAGACTCTGCTGTAGGAGAGTGAAGCCTTGGACCCTGGAAGCAGGACCAAGAGGCGCACTGGCCAAGCCCCAAGCATTCCAAGCAGCCGGCGGGGCTGTGAAGACATCGCCCCTGCAGGATGGCCAGACGTCTGGTCGTCCAGGTCTGCATGAGGCCATCCTGGACCTGAGGACTCACCATGGCGTAGTAGTTGCTGTTGACCATCAGCGGCCCTCGTCCTCGGAGATAGATGTACTCTTCCCACCAGTCACTCACCTGATGGGCAGAGAGGAGAGAGACAGGCTGAACAGGCACGAACATGGCAGGGTGGCAGGGCAGGTAGCATGGGGACAGGCATGCAGGGCTTCCCATCAGAGGTGCTAGGAGGTCCCTGGGTGGTGCAAACAGTTTGCACTTGCCTGGTAACTAAAAGGTTGGAGGTTTGAACCTGACCAGTGGCAACACGGAAGAAAGGCCTGGCAATCTGCTGCTGTAAGAATTACAGCCAAGAAAATCTTATGGAGCTGTTCTACTATGTAGCACAGAGTCTCCTAAGTCCGATATCAACAGTGGAGTTGCTGGGCTCCTTACAGCGTCTAACAGGCCCTTCCAGAAGGCTGCCACAACGAGACGGAGCACAAGAAAGTGGGGACATACAGTTTTTCAGTCAAGACACAGTTAGAAGGTGGATTGCTTTCATTTTACAGATGGTTAAAGAAAAAAGGCCCAATAAACATAAGAAATCAATGTTTTACCACTAATTTTCTTTTGGGTTGGCATGGTAGCTGCAAGAATGGGCTCAAATATACCAACAATTGTGAGGATGGTGCAGGACCGGGCAGTGTTTCGTTCTCTTGGACACAGGTCTCCATGAATCGGAGCTGACTCAACCGCAACTAACAATAAATTTTCTTTACAACACATTTGATTTTATAACCAAATCCAAATGCCCCCACTGACTGCCCTCCTCTTCCTGGGCCTCCCTGAAGGAGCCACTCTGTCACACACGCCCCCGGCTGTCAGTCACCTTTTTGGGCCAGGTGCTGACCCCAGGAGCCCACACGTGTTGTCTTCACTTCCCAGGACCCAGCTGGCCAGCACCTTCCTCCCACTAAACCCACCGGCAGCTCTCTCTCTTCACGGCCTCCTGGGCCAGGGACTGCTGTTTTAAACTTTTTGTTGACATCCATGTACATAGAGAACAGTGCATGTACAAGGCGGAGAGCTTGGCAATATTTACAAACAACGCACTCCTGTGAACCAGCTCCAGAGCGTCCCGTGCTCCTTCCCATCACTGCCACCCACCACCCTCCCCACTCCCAACACCGTCCTTTAGCTCTCTTGGGCCACTTTCAGCTCCCCCGTCTTCCTTGCTAGCTGCTCCTCCACCCTGGATCCCCTCCCCTGTTCATCACCGAGCATCTCCCCTTCCCCTCCAGGCATAGGAGAGCTCGGCGGGTTCACAGGCAGACTGGCCAGCGAGGACATTCACTCAAGGGCAATGCGAATGATACTCCTGGGCCAGGTTCCAGCCCCAGAGAGGCAGCCAAGGAATCTGCCCAATCCCACAGTCACCAACAGCATCCTGGACCCTGGCCAGCAAGCTCAAGGATGATGCCCTTGGACATAAAAGGGACCGGACGAGAGGAGAGGGAGGAGCAACTCGGAAAAGGAAGGTGGGAACAGTTGCACAACTCAAACAATGTAACCAGTCTCACTAAATTGGACCTGTAGAAACTTCAATTGATGTATGTTCTGCTGTGGATATTCTCAACAGCAACAACAAAAATAAATTACTTACCAAAAAAAAAAAAAAAATCATTAGATGGATGAAGTTCCTAGGCTAGAAGACAAAGGACCGTAGACTCAGGGGACGTCTACATCAACTGGAACAACATAGTTCATAAAGACAATGTTCTGCATCCTACTTCGGTGAGTAGCATCTGGGGCCTTAAAAGCTTGCAAGCAGCCATCTAAGATACAACTATTGGTCTCTTACCACCTGAATCAAAGGAGAATTAAGAAGGCAAAGACTCAAGAGAGGAATTAGTTCAAAGGTCTAACGCATCACATGAACCACAGCCTACATGTCCCCGAGACCAGAAGAACTAGATGGTGCCCAGCTACCACTACTGACTGCTCTGACTGGGATCACAACAGTGTGTCCCAGACAGAGTGGGAGAAAAGCTATAGAACAAAAAATCAAATTCACAAAAAAGACCAGCCTTACTGGCCTGATAGAGAATGGAGGAACCCCTGAGACTATGGCCCTAAGACACCCTTCTGAACTAGAGTGAAGCCATTCTCAAAGATCACCTTTTAGCCAAACAACAGACAAGCCCTTAAGATAAACAATAACACTCAAGAGAAACGCAGTCCTTAGAACAATTAATTATAGGAGATCAAAAGGGCAGTATCTGCCTCCACTGCTCTCACCCCTTCGGGAGCAAGGGAGAATGAAGAAAACAAGATACAAGGAAAAGATTAGTCGAAAGGACTAATGGACCACAACTATCACAGCCTCCGCCAGACTGAGTCCAGTACAACTAGATGGTGCCCGGCTACCACCGCTGACTGCCCTGACAGGGATCACAACAGAGGGTCCCGGCCAGAGATGGAGAAAAATGTAGAACAAAATTCTAACTCACAAAAAAAGACCACACTTACTGGCCTGACACAGACTGGAGAAACCCTGAGTATGGCCCCCGGACACCCTTTTAGCTCAGTAATGAAGTCACTCCCGAGGTTCACCCTTCAGCCAAAGATTAGACAGCCCCATAAAACAAAACAAAACTAATGGGGCACATCAGCCCAGGCACAAGGACTAGAAGGCAGGAGGGGACAGGAAAGCTGGTAATAGGGAACCCAAGGTTGAGAAGGGACAGTGTTGACATGTCATGGGGTTGTTAACCGATGTCGTAAAACAATATGTGTACTAACTGTTTAATGAGAAACTATTTGTTCTGGAAACCTTCATCTGAAGTACAATAAAGAACAAGGGAAAAAAAAGGGGAGGGGCAGTATCTGCCCAAAAGCAAAGATGAGAAGGCAGGAAGGGGTAGACCATCAGGACGAAAGGAAATGGGGAAGCCAGGGTGGAAATGGCAAGGGTGCTGACACATTGTGGAGAATGAAACCAAGGTCATGAAATACTTGTTGTACAAACTATCAAATGGGAAGCTAATCTGCTCTGTAAACTTTCACCTAATGCACAATTGAAAAAAAGAAATTTCTGTTCTGCTTTTTAAAGAAAAAAATCATTGGAAGAGCAGAAGGTCCTCCTTGAGGGAAAAAAAGGGGGTTTCAATCACCAAGTTATTTCTTACACAAACAGAAGAAAAAAGTAAAACGAAAAGGAATGTAATCTCAAATCTTCCCGAACATTTGCCTAATAAATCATAAAATAACAAAAATTATCCTTTTTTCGAGGTGATAAAAAAAGGACATTTTGAAACAATGAAAAGAAAAAAGAGGCGAGCTGGTGGCTGGGGCAGCTCGTTCACTAGGACTGCAGGAGAAATGACTCAAAGCAAGGTTCCCGTGAAAAGACCCAGGGGGTCCCCCCGGCCCCGGTATGAAACAGCCTCCTGTCTGGTGTTGGATGCCAATTCTCCTAGCCCGGTAACCTCTGCGCACAGGAAAACGGTCAGGACCTGCACGGCAGTCCTGCGGGGTTACCCCCCTGCACGCGGGGTGAAATGCCTGCTGCTGTTGTCAGCTGCCAACTCATGGCAACCCCACGTGTTTCAGAGTAGAGCTGCTCCATAGGGTTTTCAAGGCTGTGACCTTTCGGAAGTAGACTGCCAGGCTTGTCTTCTGAGGCGCCTCTGGATAGATTTCAGTCATCAACCTTTCAGCTAGTAATCAAGCGCTTAACCGTTAAATTGTCACTGTAACTGTACATACGAGTACCCCTCTGGACACAGGGTGAAATTGTCAGTCTAAATACACATTGGAACTAACGTGCAATCTTGTGTCATCTAAACTGACAGATCAGCTCTGTGTTTCCTGCCCCCCAGCCTGGTATTTTCATACAGCCACCACATCATCAAAAGAAACAGCATGTGTACACACTTACGTAATTCATAGCCCACCAGGATTTTAGCTTCAAGTACCACTGCAATTTTGGTCCAAGGTTGATGGCAAAATCCTGCGCCAGCTCTGTCATCCGTCTGAAGTCCTCCTCCTTCATGAGGGGCCTCACAGACTCCAGGTACTGGAGTTAAGGGAAGAAAAAGCAAAGTCAACACACACCAGTCAGAGCTTACGGTGTCTTTACCCATGCCCTAGAGAAAACATAGCTGACTGAAAAGATTTAACGTCTTCCCCATGCTGGCTCTGCTGCTCCTCAGACAGGTTAGCTAACTTCAATGCTACATGTTTTAGGTTCAGAACAAACAATTCAACTTCTTTATCCCTCACTGGCACAAAAGCTCCCCAAGTCCCGCATCCCCACACAACCACCAGAGTAAATTCTACGGCGTAAGATCACCATTCAGTCACTGAGAAAACTTCTATAGTGTCTTCTATCCATGATGTGACCTTTAATAAGATATCTGTCCTCTAAGCTGCAATGGCCGGAGATAGTGGGGATGAGGGGAGGTGGGCCGTACCAACAGCAGTGCTGTGAGGGGTGTCAGCCACGTGCTCAGGGTGGCAGGATGGGAAGGAGGAGTGGGACAGAGGGGGACAGGGAGGTCATGTGGACAGGCCAAGGCCCTATCTCCAGGTTCAGGATTTTCAACTTCATCCCCTTTGACAAGCACTTGGGTGTAAAAACGTTATGTTTCGGCTCACACACCTAGCATTTTTAAATGTACACCGCAAAGCTTCTGAAACGTACAAAGCAAGAACTTACAGAAAGTAACAGTCACCAACCCCTGCTTTGTGACTTTAATCCAACAAGTTAATTGCTATTGTTGCTTGCTGCCATTGAGTCAGCCCCAACTCATGGCGACTCCATGCACAATGAAATGACATACTTGGTCCTGTGGATTGGACCACTGTGAGCTATAGGGCTTTCAATGGTTGATTTTTAGGAGTCGATCACCAGGTCTTTCTTCCTAGCCCGTCTCAGTCTGGAAGCGCAGCTGAAACCTGTTCAGCATCACAGCAACCCGCAAGCCTCCACTGACAGACAGGTGGTGACTGCACATGAGGTGCGTTGGCTGGAAATCAACTCCTGAGTGGAAGGTCAGAATTCTGCCACTGAACCACCAATGCCCCCAGATAAGTTAGTATCTGCTGTAAGAACTGCTCTGGGGCAGCGGTGCTCACTCGAGCCCCTCCTTGAGTGTTTAAAGATAGAATCTCATCCCTTAAGACAGATTAGTTGTTACACATCTTAAGGTTTATTCAGTGTAAAATGTATGCTAGTGGGACTGAAAATCACACTCCGAATGAGCTGAAGTCGAACAGAGATTTGAAGGAACTTGCTGACGCCAACTGGGAGCAAAGGACAGAGCCTGTGGAGCTTCTTGGTTATAGTTTAAAAATGGGCTGCAGAATGTGGATAAATTTGTGTGTTGCTAGTGGAAATGTAAAATGGCACAGCCACATTGGTAAACAGTCTGGCAGTGCATCAAAAAGTTCAACACAGAATTACCAAATGAACCAGCAATTCCGCTCCTATGTATATACCCCAAAGACTTGAAAGCAGGTAGGTGAACAAAAACTTGTACACAGATGTTCATAGCTGCATTATTCACAAAAGCCAAAAGGGGGAAACAATCCAAATGTCTATCAACAGAAGAATGCATAAACAAAAGGTAGCCCTTCCATACCAAGAGATTATTATTCAGCCACAGACAAGAATGGAGTTCTGATGCCTGCTACAACACGAATGAACCTTGAACACATTATGTTGAGTGAAAGAAGCCAGACACAAAAGGTCACTATTGTATGATTCCATCCGCATAAAATGTCCAGAAGACAGCAAGCAGATTAGTGGTTATCAGGGGCTGGGGGAACGGGGAGTTATTGCTTAAAGGGTACGGGGCTTTCATCTGGGTGAAGAAAAGTTCCAGAAACAGACGGCAGTGATGGCTGCATGACACTGAGAATGTACTTAATGTCACTGAACTGGATACTTTAAAATGGCTAAATGGTCAATTTTATGTTATGTGTATTTTACCACAAGAAATTACATATATATATATGTGCACATATACACATATACTGGGCTGCTCCCTCGCTTGTGGGGTGGTCTCAGGATTAAAGGAGCTAAGGCAGCTGCGGCTGTTGTCATAACCGGTCTTGCAGGCAGTCCATCGTCTACCCCGCACCTGGCCACCGGGGAGCCTGCTTTGAAATGGGTGGGGGCTTGTCAAAGCACATTGCTGGGGGCCGACCATCTCCCCGCACCCAGCTGTCCCAGGGTCAGCGAGGGACACTCAAAGGTTCTCTGGTGCCCCTCCCCCATCAGACTCAAAACTTCCATCAAGCACGGTGTGTTTTTAAAACATCTGTGATGTGCTGTGACATCAGGAGGGAGCAAGGGTGTCACATAACAACAACCCCACGAGGTACTGAGAGCTCAGACAGCCCAACGATGGGCAGTGAACTCACAGTCCAAGTTAACACAGAAGCTTTTCCATCAAAAAGACAGCCGGCACGTGCAGAGAGGGCCGCAGGGTGCAAGGCGGAGCCAAACTCACCCTGTCCACGGTGTCTTTCACGGCTGGGACCGGCAGGCGTGGCAGCGAGGTCTGGAAGCTGTACAACATGGGCTTTCGGCCTGATAAAATCTTCACCATACCCTTCAAAAAAAAAAAAAAGTGACATTTAAAAAAACAAACCCACATTAAAGATCAGAAGCCAGTTCTCAACTGTATACAACTCGCCGATTATTTACAGATTTTCTGCGGCTATTTATTGTCCCTCCGGCCCATTTCTGCCCTCACACTCGCAGGCCCTAGCGAACCACACGTAGCCCCTAAATGAGAACTCTGTTAAACAGAAGCCTGAATCTGAGAGAAGCCTGGAGTGTAGCTGTCCCAGCATGGTTTACTGGCCTGGTCCCTCCTGCCGTCTGTGGTACTGCAGTACGGCTGCACCTGTGCACAAGGGTAAGTTTCGCCCCACCCACGTGTTCGAGCCCTTGGTTTCCGCGATTGACTTGACGTTCGTGCACGGGATCCAAGCTGAGGAACCTGGACCTCAAGCCATCCGCGCAGAAAGCCATTTCGTCTCTTCATTCATTGTCAGGCCTAATGGAGATCACACACTTGCCTACTCTCACTTTTATTTTAGCTCGAAAGATCTAAACATGGTGTAATAACTGGTCATCTCATGCTGACCAGACTGCAAGG
>NW_004444049.1:2972910-2992280 GCF_000243295.1 Trichechus manatus latirostris | reverse complement strand
TCAGCCGAGCAGTAGCAGGAAAGTGGTTTGGAACAAGGAAGTCTGGCATTAGGGGCGTGCAAGGGACGTGAGCACTGGTGAACCGGCTCCGTGTGAGCCCCCTGAAGGTTTTCAGCTGCTGGGGACAGCACGCCCAGCTGCAACGACACCACCCCCTGTTGATGGCGAGAACGGTACAGGCTGCACAGGAGGACCCGCCTCAGGCCACAGCTCACCAGATTACTAGGAGCTTGTTTCACTTATAAAACCATGAAATATCCCAATGAGAGCAAAGGCTTTAAAGCAAAATCTTCAATTATGATCCGTCCTGTTGCCATTCAGTCAGTTTCGACTCATAGCAACCCTATAGGACAAAGTAGAACCGCCCCATAGGGTTTCCAAGACTGCAATTTTACGGAAGTGGACTGCCACATCTCTCTCCTGCCAAACGCTGGAGGGTTCCAACTGCCAACCCTTCAGTTAGCAGCTGAGCACTTAAACACTGCACCACCAGGGCGCCTTCTACTTATGACCAGGTTCATTAAAATTTATCCAGGCCATTTAACAAAACACAGGTTAACACAGTCCAATGTTTCTTTACAAGGTCTTGTATTATTTACAGAAGATGGCCTCCGTGGCTACTGGAAGTTGACTTCCAACGCTCTTGGCTCCAAGCGTCATTGGTGCTATTTCTCCACCTCCTCTCACCATGCACTCTAGAACTTTCCTTGTGGTCTGTTAGCATGAGATGGCCAATTATTACACCAAATTTAGAAGTTTACAAGTTTGTTTCTTTGGAAACAAGTCTCCAGAGAGCTAGTTGGACCTGAGTAACTTGGTGAAGGCTCAGGTGACGATGACAAATGGGTAGATGGCACATAGGGAGGGGCAGACACCCGCTCACAGGCCTGCAGGGCTTACAGGGGGCTGAGTACCAAAGATGGAGGCCTCACAAGTCCAGAAACAGCTCCCACCTTGATGGTTTATTTCCAGAAAACTCGAGCTCATAAAAACCCTTACACAATGGAATTTGGACAAACATCCACGCACATGACAGTGATTCACTTTGACCAAGTGACACTTGGGCTCAGGGCCAAGGCCAGCTTCAGAGCACACTGGAAATGAACCACGAAATCATGGGCGTCCCAGTCGGGTCAGCTGAGGGAAACCAGTGAACGCCTGGCTCCATGTTAGTCAGAAAAGGTACAAAGCAGCAGCGGCTTTTACATTATGAGAAGCGCTACAAAGCAGCAGCACTTTTATTTTATGGACGACCTGAACTGCAAACCTAGCTGACGTGGCCGTTAAATGCTTAGCACTTTCGAGCGCCATTAAAGGATAAACACTCTCAGGCCCAAACGTACATGTCATTGTGAATCAAGCCCCTCCAGGAAGTAAGGACGACACCCAGCTCCCAAGAGTCAGAGGGGCAAACGTTCCACAAGGATCCTTATTTCAAGAGTAGAAACCATCGATACCAGTGCCACACCGAGCCAGAAGTGGGATTACCATCCAGATCTTGGTTGCGCGGCTCATCTTGCCGTGCTCGTCGAACATCCACCCGTGGTAGGAGAGCAGCACCTTCAGGGAGTAGCGCATGGTGATGATGAGCGCCACCCACAGGCCAGTGCCAAACAGGACGCCGCTGACAACGTTCTTTGTCTGGTCCGACATGTAGCCACTGCCGAAGCAAAACAAGACAAATCGCAAACACGTTAGCATGGAAAAGAGATGGTGTGGGCCGCAACTGTGCAAGACCTGTGCTAAAAGACTGGACCACCCCCTGCCTGGCAGTGTGTCGTACTGTGGTGGCTCGCGTGTTGCTATGATACTAGAAATATGCCACCACTATTTCAAATACCAGCAGGATCACCCATGGTGGACAGGTTTCAGCGGCGCTTTCAGACTGAGGATAGGAAGAAAGGCCTGGCAATCAAACCTCCAAAAATCAGCCATTAAATCCTAAGGATCACGACAGTATACTGTGCAACACAGTGCTGGAAGATGAGACCCCCAGGTTGGAAGGCACTAAAAATACACAGTGGCTGAAACTCTGGACTTGAGCATGCCAACCATCGCGAAGATGGAGCAGGACCGGCAGTGTTTCGTTCTGTTGTACGTGAGGTTGCCAAGAGTCAGAGCTGAATTGACTGCAATGAACAACACCAAAAAAAACGGAGCAGCCCCTGTTCACCACGATAAAGAACACATAACACCAAGTGGGCGTTAGGCCGCGCCAGAGAGAACGCTGGCGTGAACCCACCTCTCAAAAGGGTTACAGGCAATTTTCTTCCCACCTCAAGATGAATCAGCTCAATATGCTTTGGGGCTCCATAAAGCTAACCAAGGATAATACATGTAATCAGGAAAAAGCAACTTCTTCCTCCAAAGACTCGAGCCCTGTTGGCGCAGTGGTTAACAGCTCAGCTGCTAAGTAAAAGGTCGGCAGTTCAAATCCACCAGCTGTTCCTTGGGAATCCTATGGGGCAGTTCTATTCTGCCATATAGGGTCGCTATGAGTCAGAACTGACTCAATGGCAAGAGGTTTCCTCCAGAGACTAGGGACGACGACATAGGGGACACTGTGAGACTGCTAACTTGTACCACACCCTCCCACAATGAAAACTACACGCCAAGACAATGTGTACTTCCTGGACTAGGGGCTTCCAGCAATTCTGAGCAATTTTTCCCTGCTCTTTATGTTTTGTTTTCTCTCACACACACCTTTGGATTTTGCAATTACTCATAAGAAACTTAAATCATTTGGCACAAATATCACTTAAAACTATTTAATCAATAGAGCTTGTTTTTACATGATTAACGTAATCAACGTCATTGACTTGTACATGAAAAAATACTGAGTTGGTGCAAAAAAACAATACTCAAAAAAAAAAAAATTCCCCCAAAAATGGAAAAAGAAAAACAAAAGAGCTTGTTTTTGACAGAGATAGGAATATTTATCATGGATAAATGAGTTGCTCATATGAATGATCATTCAAATAATAAACACAGAAAATGGTTTCAATTGCGATGGAAAATTAAGTATTTTATGGTAAACGTGGACCTTAACAATGAGAAGAGATGCAGCTATTCATACATCTTTGTGGTTTTGATTTTAGTTTTAGAAACTGGAAAATAATTTAAAAATAATAAATATTTAAGGGTGCTTCAAATTATTAAACCAGCCAATACCTAAAGGTATATCCAATATTCACAAACCACCAATTATATGACACTTAAATGACACAGAAACTAATATCTTCAAGGTAAAATACTTTCGTTTCAAAACTTCTATCTTTCTATAACCTGTCAAATCTTACCCTAAAATTTAACTGTAGTCTCTACTTTAAACCCTACGTTCTTTTCTAATAACCTAATCTATAAGCAAACTTAGGCTTAGGATTTAAGAAGCTATTTTCTGGATAATGTACACCTTAGATTTCTAAGTATTACATCAATGAAGGGAAAAGACACACATACATACTCAACTCTCAAAAATCAAACAGCATTTTAGCATAAACAAATAAATGACATGTTCAGGATTTTTTAAACATATATACATATGTCGTTGTTGTTAGGTGCCATTGAGTTGATTTTGACTCATAGTGACCCCATGTGACACAGTAGAACTGCCCCAAGGGTCTTCTAGGCTGTAATCTTTAAGGGAGCAAATTGCCAGGTCTTCCTCCTGTTGATGGACATATATGTATATACACGTGTGTGTGTATATATATATATATATATATATGTATATATATATGTACACACACACATATATATAATATACATATGTATACACATATGTATATGTAATACACATTATACACACACACACAGACACGCATATACTCATATACACATGTTGTTGTTTGTTAGGTGCTGTCGAGTCAGTTCCAACACATAGTGACCCTATATACCACAGAACAAAATACCACCCAGTCCTATGCCATGCTCACAATCGTTATGTTTGAGCCCATCGTTGCAGCCACTGTGTCAGTCCAGCTCGTTGAGGGTCTTCCTCTTTTTCACTGACCGTTCTACTTTACCAAGCATGATGTCCTTCTCCAGGGACCAATCCCTCCTGATAACATGTCCAAAGTATGTGAGACGAAGTCTCTTCATCCTTGCTTCTAAGGAGCATTCTAGTTGTACTTCTTCCAAGACAGATTTGTTCGTTCTTTTGGCAGTCCATGGTACAGTCAATACTCTTCGCCAACACCACAATTCAAAGGCGTCAATTCTTTGGTCTTCCTTATTCACTGTCCAGCTTTTGCATGCATGAGGCGACTGAAAACACCATGGCTTTTTGCCCAACGCAATGGGTCTTTTGATTTCTTGACTGCTACTTCCATGGGTGTTGATTGTGGATCCAAGTAAAAGGAAATCCTTGACAACTTCAATCTTTTCTCCATGTATCATGATGCTGCTTATTGGTCCAGTTGTGAGGATTTTTGTTTTCTTTATGTTGAGGTGTAATCCATACTGAAGGCTGTGGTCTTTGATCTTCATCAGTAAGGGCTTCAAGTTCTCTTCACTTTCAGCAAGCAAGGTTGTGTTATCTGCATAATGCAGGTTGTTAACAAGTCTTCCTCCAATCCTGATGCCACATGCTTCTTCATATAGTCCAGCTTCTTGGATTACGTGCTCAGCATACAGATTGAATAGGTATGGTGAAAGGATACAACCCTGGCGCACACCTTTCCTGACTTTAAACCACACAGTATCCCCTTGTTCTGTCTTAACAACTGCCTCTTGATCCATGTACAGGTCCCTCATGAGCACAATTAAGTGTTCTGGAATTCCCATTCTTCACAATGTTATCCATAATTTGTTATGATCTACACAGTCGAATGTCTTTGCATAGTCAATAAAACACAGGTAAACATATACATACACACACATATATAACACATACACATATGTATATATATATATATAAACACACATACATGCACATACATAAATGCACTTTCATAAAAAGCATCAGCAAAAAACTTTCATTTAAAAATCACATTTTGTAACAGGCTGCTGGGGATGGACAGACGAGACAAACCCCTTCGGCCACGTCCAGTTGCTCGGCTTCTGAAAGCAGCTGCCTGGGATCTCAGAGACCCTTCCTGGGATCTCAGAGACCCTTCCTGGGATCTCAGAGACCCTTCCTGGAAGCAGGAAGACGCTGGCCCAGTTTATCACAATAGGTTTAGAGAGACAAAGAAACAAATCTTCTAAAGACCCAGATTATAAAGGGCTTTAAATAGCCAACACTTCTAAATACAATCCAATGTGAACAGGCAACCCACACCAGAGAGCAAATTAAAAATCCGTGTCAAACCCACAACAGCCTGCAGAGCACACGGGACCAACACAATGCATGTCCACAGGTGCGCTCTGCCCACAGGTGAGCTCTGCCCACAGGTGAGCGGGCTGCGACTCGTCAGTAACCAAAGAGAGGAGAGAGGCGTGGGCGCCGGAGCGCCTGGGTCTGCCAGCTGCTTTCCAAGGGATGAGAGTGACAGCGTCCCTGCCACAGCTTCCCCAGTCAGACCACGGAATCCAGCAGGCATCCAAGCCCAGGCACGCTTCCACAAAAATGACAGGGAATTTTCATTCTGTCCCCTGCAGATGCTAATAAAGGCACAAACCAGGGTATAATATCCAACTGGCGATTACAAGTCCCTCAGCTGGGCACTAAATCCCTTCCCGAGTCTCCAGGGGCTCTGTGAATAAGGAATAGGGCACAGAGGACGCCTCTCCAGACCCTTCCGCAAAATGAGGCTCAGGAGTTAGGGGCATCTATTAACATCATCAAAGCCCTGATAGCCTGGTGGTCAAGAGATCAGCCACTAACTGAAAAGGTCGGCTGTTCAAATCCACCAGCCACTCCTTGAAAACCCTATGGGGAAGTTCTACTTTGTCCTATAAGGTCGGAATCAACTCAACGGCAACAGGTTTGTTTTTTCTTTGGTTTAATAACACTATCTGGATGAAGTGCGCTCATACGAATATTCGTATCGCTAAGTTAAATCCGGTTGATCTTTTATTTAGAGTCATCCCAAAGAAATTCTGTGAGTGGGTTTTAATATACATCGTACTTTCCTAGTTTATCTTCCTGTTGCTTTTTGACTGAATGACGTGTAAACCCAAACAACCAACAGGGCTCAATGACAAAGATCCGGAACTCCATTTTTGACTTGGCCACAATCCCAGCACTGGGATACATGCTCAGGAAGCCTGTGGGCACACCGAGTCCCATTATGTTATGTCTCTCCTGCATCTGACTCCACCTTCCACACACAACGCCAGCCTGAACAACAACGTCCCACCATGGAACAAGGACTTGGGGAGTGTTATTTCTCTAGGCAGAGCCCCGGTGGCGCAGTGGTGAAGAGCTCTCAGGCTGCTAACCAAAACGTTGGCAGCTGCTCCTTGGAAACCCTATGGGGCAGTTCTACTCTATCCTACAGGGTCGCTACGAGTTGGAACTGACTTGATGGCAATGGATATTTTTCTAGGAGTCCCTCGGTGGTGCAAACGGTTAAGCACTGGACTAACCAGAAGGTTGGTGGTTCAAACCCACCCAGAGGTGCCTCAGAAGAAAGATCTGGCAATCTTCTAAAAACCTTGAAAACCCTATGGAGCAGTTCTTTACTCTGTACATATGGATCGCTATGAGACGGAATCGACTTGACAGCAACGAACAACCGAACAACAGTCATAGACCTAAAATGTTTGTAAATGGAAGTAGACAACACAGAAGCAGGATCACGTGTCTGGCATGGGCTAGCTGTGGACACTTCAAAGATACTGTAGTGCTTTCAAACTAGAAAATAAAAATACACATTCAAGCACAGGGGTCACAGGAGCAAACAAGGTAATGCCCCCGTGTTCCATTGTCCGGCCACTCAATAGTCACTACAGCGGTGGTGTTTGTTTTGCATTTCTCTCACAGGAAGGTTCTCTGAGAAGAGGCTTAGTGGTATATAGTCAGCCCTCCATATCTGCAGGTTCTGCATCTGTGCATTCAAACAACTTTGAATCGAAAATATTAAAAAAAAAAAAAAAAAGTTCCAAAAAGCAAAACTTGAATTTGCTGCACACTGAGCACTATGCTGAAACCGTGTGAAATGAAGTGACAGCACCCCCTGCTGTAGCCTCCCACCACTTCACAGATCCTCAGGCTCTCTCCAGCACTTGTTGTTTGAGCATTGTTTGCCCTGTGTCTCAGTCGTTCGCTACTTGTTTTGTGTGTATCTTTTGTTTCTGGGAAAAAATGGCTCCTAAAAAGTAATGAAGTGGTCAAAGCAGTCCCTCAAAGGCTAAGTGTGAGGTGTTAAGGAGAGCAGGCAGAAGGAGTTTCAGGCTAGTAAGGGATGGCTGGCTCACTATGGAAAGCGCTGCAGGCTCCAGAACTTCAAGATCACAGGAGAACCAGCATCGGCTGATACCCAGGCAGAGTTAGCGTTCCCAGAAGAGCTCAGGAAACTCATAGAAGAGAAACGCTACCTTCCAGAGCAGTCTTCATTTGTGATGAAACAATTACTTACATAGCATTCACATTGTATTAGGTATTATAAGTAATCTAGAGATGATTTAAAGTACGCCAGAGGATGTACACAGGTTACATGCAAATACTATACCATTTCATATAAGGAACTTGAGCATCTGTGGATTTTGGCATCTGGGGGGGTAGGGGTGGGGGTGGGGGTCCTGGAAACAATGCCCCCAGATACTGAAGAAAGACTGTACTGAAGAAAGCACTGATTTTGGTGTTGAGTAGATTCCCATTTCTTCTTTCCGCCATCTTGGGCGAGAACACACATCTCCCTGAATATCTCCCATGGATACAACAGAGATGTCTGAACAAGGCCACCTGATATGCCTACACGAGGTCACTGGGCCTGGGTGCTGACCCACAGGAGATCCTGGATGAGAGTCAGGGACACCCTGGAGCTCAACGTTGAATAAAGGAATTGGAGGTGTTCAACCAGCGTTGACTGAATAAACACCCAGCATGCCCTTTTTTAAAATTTTTTCTTTTTCTTACCCTCCTTTTCTGAGTTGTTCCTCTCTCATTAACATAAACTCATTGCCACCTAAAGTTCCTATCTAATCTTTCAAGTTGCTGTTGTCGATCTGTTCCCACATAGATAGCTCTTAACAGAGTATAATGCTCAAGGCAGACCTTTTTTACTAGTTAAGCTGAACTATTGCTTCGTTTTAAGAAGACTTCAAGGGAAATTTTTGGTTTAAGGTTTAAAGATTATCTCAGGGCAATAGTTTCAGGGGTTCATCCAGTCTCCATGGCTCCAGAAAGTCTGGAGTCTACGAGAATTTGAAATTCTGTTCCGCATTTTCCCCCTTTTGATCAGGATTCTTCTCCAAAATTTTTTATTAAAAATGTTCAGTAATGGTAGCCGGGCACCATCCAGTTCTTCTGGTCTCATGGCCCAGCGTGCCCTTTAGAGCATTCCAACACACCTGCATGAGACCCAGGCACCAGGAGCTTCTTAGAGAAAAATATCCACCCACATGCACCTCCAGGGAGTCCCTGAGTGGCAAAAACGGTTAAGTGCTTGACCACTAGATGAAAGGTTGGCAGTTCCAACCCACCCAGAGGCTCCTTGGAAGACAGGCCCAGCGATCTGCTTCTGACAGATCACAGCCTTGAAAACCCTGTGCAGGAGCTCTACGCAGCACACGTGAGGTCTCCAGGAGTTGGAATGGACTCAATGGCAACCAACAACAACAACACGCACAGCTTATTGGATTCCTGCCCTTGAGTTTAGAGGGAGTAGAATTTAATAACAAAGGCACCTCTGGGACAAATCTCTTGGCAAAAAGAGAGCCTGCTTTCCAACTCCTAGAAAAATCTAAAATTCCAAGAGGAGTGATAGGGGTTTCCCAGGGGGTTTCTAAACCACTGAGAGGGATCTAAGAGGCTGAGGTCACCCCATAGCACCCCACAGCAATCTGTTCACAGGGGAACAGTTGTAACTCTCGAATGGACTCAAAAGGCACAGAAACAACCATGCTGGGGACCAACTCCCTGGGCAGAAATTTCCCTGGCGGACCCTGTTGGCCAGGCTAGACGCTCCCAGGGCTTCAGAGAGAGGGACCACAACTCCTGGGGGACCTTAATACGAGACCAGAAAACAGGAAGCAAGTCTACAAGCGGACAGTCAGCAAACGCTTCCACTGAATCCAGAACAGGAGGAGGTCTCCACCGCCATGGTGTTTGAGAAGACAGACAAACGCTGGCAGTGAAGCATCAATCACTTCCAGGATCATCTACCACGTGACAGAATGACTTACGTCCTGTCCAGGGTCTGGTTGATTTTTGCGATGATTCCCAGTGAGGGGTCGATCTTGGCGTACATGGTTGACATCACGCCCACCACCACGATGAGCCAGCTTGAGGGACTGGCCGGGTACACGCCTGTGATGATTCCATTCTGAAAGCAAGCACACGCCATAAGCAACGCCCTTCGCATAGACGCAAACGTTAAATCAGATGTCCCCCGGCCACCTCTGGAGCTCGACAACCCCAGGCAGGTGCCAGGCAATGGGGAGAAGACGGTTTGAGGCATATGGTTTGTGACATGCTGTCACTAGCTGGAAATCTTTCCCAGTTTACATCTCTCTGCTGTTCTAACTTTCTCCCAATTTCTTCCCTTCCTCTACTTCTGAGCCAAAAAACCTCCCAAGTTTCTCAAAGACTGATCCCAGGACTTGAGAATCACCTGTGGTACCAGGTTAGCGTACAGATTCCTGGGCTCCACCCAGACTGACTCCCAACACCCACTGGCTGGGGACGGGCCACCAAGCCATCTGGTCTTCCCCTACTCTGCTCTGATCTATGGTGCCCTGGGACCCTAGCTCCAGTCACCCCTCCCACCTCTCCTCAGTCAAGATGTCTGCTTGACCTCAAATATTTAAAGAACTCCTGGGCTGTCAAGAATTTGCTGTAAAATGCTCCGAAACAAAAAAAAAAAACCCAAACCCGTTGCCATCGAGTCCATTCTGACTCATAGAGACCCTACAGGACAGAGTAGAACTGCCCCATAGGGTTTCCAAGGAGTGGCTGGTGGATTCGAACTGCCGACCTTTTGGTTAGCAGTCGTACTCTTTACCACAACACCACCAGGGCTCCAAAATCCCCACAGTCTCCTTTTAATACTCCAGCCTCACCTCAAAAAAGGTGAAACAAGATGATTGGCAAAATACTGATGATTGAAGCTGCGAGATTAACAGGGAAAGCTGCTAATCTATCCTCTTTACGTTTGTGTATGTTTGAAATTTTCCAATTAAAAAAAAAAACCTTGTTTACCAAAGCCATCATAATTTAAGATACTGATGTGAACAAGACAATGGATTTTACACACTATCAAAAGCCGTTTATCTGAATTCCCTTAAAGATATTTGCACCCCTAAATGTTAGTCCTACTGGATCTCCAATCACTGGAAGATGTAGGAGAAAGAGATTTTAACAAAGGGGATTGTCTCCTGTTCTCAGTAATAGAAAATTTTCTCAACCGTCTCATGAGCAGCGGGACACAGAAGGCCCACCTACATTTTCCACCTTGCGGGGTTTACTGGTAAGCTGCTGTACCAGGACATGCTGCCAGCAGGTGGGGACTGTCTAACTGCCTGAAATGGAAGAAATGGGCGTGTGCTACAAATTACTGTTCCTCCAGGGTATCGTGTGAGGTGTTATACCCTGAAGCTGTGATTGTGCAAAACTTTTGTCTCTTCTGGCTTTTGCACTGCGAGCTAAGCCTTGTAAGTATACTTCTGGGTTCCTTGGCGTTAATTCGGAAGTTGTGTTTCTCGCGATGATCACGTTCCCTCCAATACTGCATTTTCAGGCGCCATCCACTGTATGCACCTGTCAAGGAATGCAGACGGCGACGCAGGGCCCAGGGGGACGTATCTGTCCAGCAGAATCCTACCCCGCGTCCAGAGGGACGTATGTGTCCCACATAATCCTACCCCCGCCAGAGTCCAGTGTGACAAATGTGTCCCGCATATCCTACCCTTAGAATCCAGAGGGACATATGTGCCCACGTAATATGTATCAAAATCTATATTTCATAACAAAGTTTCGGAAATGCTCCTTGATGCAGCAGGCCTTCTGTTAATGAAAACACGTGGTATCAACCAATAATTTTTAAAAAACTGAATTTGTATCTGAAAAGGTTAAAAAATAAAATAATAAAAATAAATTAATTAGAATTAAATAAAAGTAAATAAATGAAGGGAGAGAAGGAGGAGGGGGGAATTTTGCGGATAAACAAGTCCCCTGCTCCTCGTGACCTTCCCAATCCTTCTGGAAGCTCACCAAGGCCCTTGTGTCGGAAGCAGCCCTGGCAGCCCTCACTGACCCCCTCCTGAGCGATCTGAGTGTCCCCTGGAAACCACCCGGTACGCGCGGTCATGCACTCCTTATTGTACATTTCCACATCTGGCCTCCTCAGCTGTGCTATAAAAACCAAACCCGTTCCTGTCGGGTCAACTCCGACTCCTGGTGGCCCCTTGTGTGTGTCAGAGCAGAACTGCACTCCGTGGGGTTTTCACTGGGTGTGCTCTTTCAGAAGCAGATCACCAGGGCTTTCTTCCAAGGTGCCTCTTGGTGGACTCGAACGGCCAACCTTTTGGTTAGTAGCTGAGCACTTAAACGGGCACTACCCAAGGTCTCCTAGCTGTACTATAAAACCAAACCACCAGGCCCGCTGCCGTCGAGTCAGTTCCAATTCATGGAACTTCCATAGGGTCTTCTTGGCTGTAATCTTTACGGAAGAAGATTGCCAGGTTTTTTTTCCAGTGCCACCGCGTAGGTTCAAACTGCCAACCTTTATGTCAGGAGTTGAGCACTTAAGTGTTTGAGCCACCCAGGCACTCCTAATTTTAAAAGGTCTTTAAAATCAGAACCATCTTTTCACTGGGTTGAATATGATGGCTAGGCCTCTGGACCCACGCTTCTGTTTTCTTTAGATGTGAAGGTAAAAGGGCAAGTCCTCAGCCAAATCCTCGATGGCCCAGCTTAGCTTTGCCTCCCTGGTTGTTCCCCACTAGATGGCACCCTCCTCCACTGCCGACGGATAACGCCGCCTGGTTGAGGGCTAATGGGATGTGACCCGTCATCTACCTGGGCCCAAGGACCCTCCGCTGAGCCCAAGACACTCCTCCTGCCAGGCTGGGGCTCGCCCACCTTCTCCTCCACGTCATGCGGCCCCCTCCTCCAGCTCCTCTAAACCCTCACTGTGCCACCCTCTGAGAAGGAAGACAGAGAACCCCAACTCCGAACAGCAGCTGCCCTGGAGGTGGGCAACACTCACGTCTACCTCACTACCCTCATCTCCTCCAAAACTTTCTAAACACGCATTTACCGCTTCTGTGATTTTACAAAATTAATTAAGCGGGGAGCAGAACTCAAATTCTAGTGAAAAGACCCGACTTAACGGTCTGACTGAGACGGGAGGAACCCCAGAGAGCATGACCCTGGACTCTGTCAATCCAGCACTAAAACCATTCCCGAGGCCAACTCTTCAGACAAAGATTAGACTGGACTGTGGGACATAAAATGATACTCGTGAAGAGTGTGCTTCTTAGCTCAAGTAGATAACATGAGACTAAATGGGCAGCTCCTGTCCGGAGGTGAGATGAGAAGGCAGAGAGGGTCAGGAGCTGGCTGAATGGACACGGGAAATCAGGGGTGGAAAGGAAGAGTGTGCTGGCATAGCATAGGGAGAGCAACTAGGCTCACATAACAATGTGTGTATAAATTTTTGTATGAGAGACTAACTTGAATTGTAAACTTTTACTTACAGTACAATAAAATAATAAAATTTAAAGATCAATTAAAAACAAAAGAATAAAATGTAAATGACTCTTGTGCTTAAAAGGGTGAACAAATTTCCACTTCTTCAGGCAAGCCGAACTGAGAACATGTGGCGTTAACTGTATCTGAATTTTCATGGACGTTTTTCGATGCTGGAATTATTTTATGGGCAAGACATTTATTAAAGAAAATTGCTGAAGTTTATACAATTGGAAAAAAAATCCTTTTTTCTACTAGGTGTAAAGGATTCTGGACTCAGAGCAGACGACATGGATTCTAGTCTCTCCTCTGCCTTCCACCTACCCTCTCGGAGCCTCAGTTTCCTCGCCAACCCGCCCTGCTCACCTTACAGAATTCCTTCAAGAACTCAGTGAGCCAATACATGCGGAAGTGTTTCAAAAACTTACCATGGAAATATAAACCTTGTGCTAGTTATAACTCTGAAATACTTATACTTCAACAGTATCTAGAAAACTATTGCTTAGATATTAAAATGAACATTATTTTTAAAAAAAACAGCCGCCATTGAGTCAGCTGTAACTCATGACGACCTCGTGTGTCAGAGTAGAACTGTGCTCCAAGGGGTTTTCAGTGGCTGATCTTTTGGAAGTAGATCGCCAGGTCTTTCTTCTGAGGCACCTTTGGGTGGACTGGAACTTCTAACCTTTCAGTTACCAGCTGAGTGCATTAATGCATTGTACCACCTGGCAACTGTGAATATTATATAGACTCAAACAAAGAACTGCAAACCTTGAATCTGATGAACTTCTTTTTCCAGGAATGAAGTCCAGAGAGACAGATTTGTTTAAGTGCCTCATGGCTCAGCTGGAGGTCGATCCCGTCTGGGGTGACGGTGAACTGAAAGGCCACAGCTTGGTGAGCTTCCGCCATCGTGAATGATTACCTGGGGAGGAAAAAGACTGTAGAAAATTCCTTATACAGAAATTTAGTTCACTCTGAGATTAAGTTTTTCCTCTCCGTTGAATAGATTTAATACTTTTCATAAACAGATCCAGTTCAGAGCCATCATACCTCACACCCTACTCCCCTATCAGAGGAGCCCTGGTAGTGCAGTGGTTAAGCACTTGACTGCTAACCAAAAGGTCAGCAATTCCAACCCACCAGCTGCTCTGTGGAAAAAAGCTATGGCAGTCTGCTTCCGTAAAGATTAACCAAACCAAACCTATTGCCATCAAGTCAATTCTGACTCACAGCGACCCTACAGGACACAAGAGAACTGCCCCATAGGGTTTCCAAGGCTGTAGATCTTTACGGAAGCAGACCGCCACATCTTTCTCACAGTCTTGGAAACCCCACAGGGCAGTTCCACTCTGTCCTAGAGGGTTGCTATGAGTCGGAATTGACTTGACAACAACTGGTTTGTTTGTTTGATTTATCCCCTGCCCAGTACTGTATCAACAATCACTGCCTTGTGCTTAAGAGACCCTGGATGATCAGCAGAGGCTGGGGACCCCTGAGCCTCTTGTCTGGCCTCCAGGCCCAGGTCTGTGGATCCCTCACCCCCCACTGTGACGTCCAGACCCCAGGCACAGGGGACTTCCTCACTCCCACTCCAGACCCCAGGAGCAGGGCTTCCCCTACCCCCACCTGCAGTCCCCAGGAGCAGGGACCCCCTCACCTCTATTCCAGGACCAGGAGCAGGGACCCCTCACCCCCATTCCGGGCCCCAGGAGCAGGAATCCCCTACCGTCACTCCAGGCCCAGGAGCAGGGATCCCCCACCTCCAGACCGCAGGCACAGGGATCCCCCCCAGCCCTGGCCCTAGCCATCCCAGGGAACCACACCTCCAGGCCAGCAGCCCAGTCCGCACCCCACTCACCATGGAAGCCAACGTTTGTTTAGCAACTTACTCTGCAAAGACCTATCTCCTCTAGCCCGCCAGCCCCGAGGCTGGCCTAGAAGAAACCCCGAAGGTCCTCCCACGAGTCCACAATGGCCCTGACCTGACCTTCAGGTAGGAACGCCGGGCCTAACGCCCAACGCCTTACTGCCAGTGCCTATGGCTGCTGTTCTGAGGAGGCATTTTAAGCTTCCGCTAACGACATGAAGGGCTGTATGAAAATAAGACGGGCCGAGTCATCAAGAGCGGGTGTTCTGAGGACGAGTCCAAGACTTCCTCCTCAGAGTTTCTGACTGAACCAACTGCCTCAAACATTCAAAGGACTGAACAGTTCCCAGGGGATTTTGCCTCACCTCCACTCGCAGGTCCTTCTGGGCTGGCTTCCCAGCCGGCAAAAGAAAACACACTTTGTTTCAACTGCTCTGGAGATCTAGGGTCTATTCTGTCTCCCCTTCACAAGTCTTCCTGCACAGTCCTTCCGACACCTCGCCCGCCATAGCGGCCTCACCTTCTTCCACACGCAGCCTCCCTCTCTCTCCACCGAGCCTGCTCCTCTCCCCTCTGAGGGTTGTGCTATCTCATTATCTCTGCCTACACTCTTTGGACACCAAGTTCTAAGTGGATGTCGTTGTTGTTGTTTGGTGCCGTCAAGTTGATTTTCCACTATGACGACCCTGTGTGACAGAGGAGAACCGCTCCATAGGGTTTCCTTGGCTGTAATCTTTACAGGAGCAGATCGCCAGGTCTTTCTGCCGTGAAGACTCTGAGTAGGTTCGAGCTGCTCACCTTTTGGTTAGCAGCCGAGTGCTTAACTACTGCGCCACTAGGGCCCCTTCATACACATTTACCACACACACACACAAATATACAAAAAAACAAAGAAGAAGAAGACCACTCTGTACTGAGCATGGGGTTGAGGAAGCAAGACCGGTAAGAAGCTGGGCCGTCTTCCAGGCGAGTGAGGACAGGGCCTGGCCCAGAGTGGGGACAGTGGGGAGGGGAGAATGATCAGTGGAAAACATGTTTCAGAGGCACCTGGGTGGGCTTGCTGAGGAAATGGATGCTCAGACTTCAAGCTTGAAGAGCCCCTTTGTGACCAAGAATTCACATGTGGACGACCCACTACTTTTGAAATGTCATCAGAGGCACCCAGCGCTGAGGAGAGGGCCGGGGCGGGTGACGCGTCTGAGGAGGGGGCCGGGGCGGGTGACGCGTCTGAGGAGGGGGCCGGGGTGGGTGACGCGTCTGAGAAGAGGGCCGGGGTGGGTGACACGTCTAGGATTATCAACGCCCAGAACCTGAAAGCTCTGCTTTGGTGACTTTGGAAGAAAAGAGAAAGTCAGCACAACGGCATCGCATTCTATATAGCCTTAACCATGGAGTCACCTCCAACTCACGGTGACCCCATGTGTGTCAGAGGAGAACTGGCCTCCATAGGGTTTTCAATAGCAGATTTTTCCGAAGCAGACCACCAGGCCTTCCCCCGCACCCCTCAACTATATAACTGTAGCCTAGAGTAATTTGTAAAACACTATACAACACTTACAAATTATTTGGCAGGCATCGAGTGAACATCATTGCCTGGGCAATGTTGAAGAAATGGACTCCATTTTAGAAAGCAATCACAGTTGTAAATAAATGTGTCCTACAGATGGGTCTATGATGTTGGAGCGGGCATGGAAGCAAACAGCCCCGAATCCATTTCTCAAAAAGCTACCCAAGTGGTTCGAAGATCCCCCCAGAGTCTCAAGGTTAACTCCTAACCACCCCACCCAAAGCCTTCTTCGTCCACATTGACCAAGCGGCCCTTCCCCTCTGCTCCACCTCAGCACACGAGGCAGGTGTTGAGTTAACTCCGCACAGTGCATATCACATCAGGGCAAATAAAACTACAGGAATGGTTACCCTTTAAAGAGTTATCAGATCTTCCCAGGGCTTTATACAGAACACAAAGGGACTGCTAATGACAGTGGATTAAATACAGTGTTGGTAGCCAATTCTATCCGAAGGCACCTATCCGATGCTGGCAAGGAATCCAACCTCTTCTCGGGAAAGTCAGATAGACTGGCAAGAGGTATGGCTTCCTTTCCAGGACGAACACTCCCTGGCCAGAACTATCTCAATTTAACTTGCTTATTTTGATGGGCTCGAAGCAACCCTGTGTCCTAAACACCCTTAAAATGGACACGTTTTTCTAGTTTTGCAACAGCCAAGATGGGCTGCCTGGGGCAACCTCCCTGCCTTCTAGTGTTGAGCAGGAATTAGCGAGCCCTAGGACACACACAGCTTGAGAAGCTCCATGCAAATTTAACAGGATAAATCCCACCCTCAATCCTGGTGTCTGAAAACATGGACAATGCTGCCTCATGTGGCCATCTGGGAAATGCAGGCCAAAACCCCGATGAGATACCCCTTCACACCCACTAGTATGGCTAGAATCAAAAAAACAAGTGAGAACAAGGGATGACAAGGATCTGGGGAAACTGGAACCCTCGTCCACTGCTGGTGGGAATGGAAAACGGTGCGGCTGCGTTGGAAAACAGTTTGGCAGCTCCTCCAAGGTTAGACAGAGAATTACCACATGACCAGCAGTTCCATTCGTTGGTAAAGACCCACCAGAAGTGAAAACACAAGGTCCACACAAAAATATGTACACAAATGTTCACAGCAGCATTGTTCTTAATAGCTCAAAAGTGGAAACAACCCAAACGTCCATCAACAAATGGATGGATAAATAAAACGCGATCCATCCACACGGTAAAATACTACGTGGCCGTAAAAAGGAATGAAGTCCTGACACATGCTACGTGGATGGACCTTGAAAACATTACGTTGCGTGAAAGAAGTCACATACAAAAGATCACATAGGACATGATTCCATATACATGAAACGTCCAGAATAGGCAAATCTAGAGAGACATAAAGTCGACTGGTAGGGGTGGGGGTATTGGGAGGGATGGATAAAGGATACAGGGTTTCTTTGGGGGGTGATGAAAATGTTCAAAAATTGATGGAGGTGATGGTGGCACAGCTCTGTGAATACATTAATAAACCATTAAATTGTACACCTGAAATGAGTGAATTGTATGGATGGTATGGATAGCTCAATAAAGCTGTTATCAAAATACTGCCTCGTGAACTTGAGTGCTATCTTATTTAACTTCTCGCACTGCGAGGTGTGGCGTCTCCTTGCAGTTAACAGTCTGGCCTTTGGTCCTGGTTCCTAAGAGTCAGTGAGTGGGGGAATTTATTATTCACCACACCTGAGGCCAATAAGTGGGTGTCTTGGTCACCTAGCGCTGCTAGAACAGAAATGCCACAAGTAGATGGCTTGAACAAAGAGAAATTTATTTCTTCACAGTCCAGTAGGCTACAAGTCCAAATTCAGCGTGCCGGCTCCAGGGGAAGGCTTTCTCTGTCAGTTCTGGAGGAAGGTCCTTGTGGTGCAAAAGTCCTCGCTTGGTCTGGGAGTATCTCAGCTCAGGAACCTCAGGTCCGAAGGACGCGCTCTACTCCCAGCACCGCTTTCTTGGTGGTATGAGGTTCCCATGTCTCTCTGCCTGCTTCTCTCTTTTATATCTCAAAAGAGATAGGCTTAAGACACTATCTAACCTTCTAGACCTCGTCAATATAACTGCCATAACTGCCGCTAATCCATCTTATTACATCATAGTGATAGGATTTACAACACACAGGAAAATCACATCAGATGACAAAATGGTAGACAATCATACAATACTGGGAATCATGACCCAGCCAAGTTGACAGATTATTTTTAGGGTACAAATTCAATCCATGACAGTGGGGGATTTATCATCCACCACACATTTGGCACCACAGGTAGATGATCTCTACCTCCCTGAACTGGTTTGATTCCGTGTGCACCTAAACCTTCTCAAAGATGTAATTTGGGGGGACGGGGGTGTGGATGAGTTGTTCCTCCTTTCACCCCATTCACTAGGGGTTAGCTGATGACATTAAGGAATTACTGTTAAGTAACTGTGGTGTTGGCAAAGGATACTGAATATACCATGGCCTGCCAAAAGAACGAAGAAACCTGTCTTGGAAGAAGTTCAGCCAGAATGCTCCTTAGAAGCAAGTATGGCAAGACTTCATTTCACATACTTTGGACATGTTGTCAGGAGGGACCAGTCCCTGGAGAAGGACATCATGCTAGGTTAAGCAGAGGGTCAGAGAAAAAGAGGAAGACTGTCAACAAGATGGACTGACACAGTGGCTGCAACAATGGGCTCAAGCATAGCAATGACTGTGAGGATGGCGTAGGACCAGGCAGTGTTTCGTTCTGTTGTACGTGGGGTGGCTGTGAGTCAGAACCAACTCAACAGCACCTAACAGCAACAGACCTGTGGAAAGGAGCCCTGGTGGTACAGTGGTTAAGCACTCGGCTGCTAACGGAAAGGCAGGAGGTTCGAACCTACCAGCAGCTCTGCAGGAGAAAAGTCTTGGCAACCCGCTCCCATAAAGATTATAGCCTAGGAAACCCTACAGGGCAGTTATACTCTGTCACATTGGGTTACTGAGTCAGAATCCACTGGACGCCGCCTAACAACAACAACATACCTGTGGATATAACCTCTTTGGGGAACAAGGAATTTAATGAGGCTCTATCAGCGTAGGGTGTGTTATGCTAATGAGGCTCTATCAGCGTAGGGTGTGTTATGCTAATGAGGC
>NW_004444049.1:2949758-2972810 GCF_000243295.1 Trichechus manatus latirostris | reverse complement strand
TATCAGCGTAGGGTGTGTTATGCTAATGAGGCCATATCAGCGTAGGGTGTGTTATGCTAATGAGGCCATATCAGTGGAGGGTGTGTCCTAAACCTAATCACTTCTGAATTATAAAAAGAGCAGATTAGACACAGAAAGACGCACAAAGTGGAAAGGCAGATGCCAGGTAAAGACTCCGCCAAGGAACTTAGGAACACCAAGGTCACAGAGGCGGACGGAGACAAGGACCTTCCCCCAGAACCAACAGAGAGAGAACCTTCCCCTAAAGCTGATGCCCTGAATCTGGACTTCTAACCTCCTGAACGGTGAGAAAATAAATTTCTGTTTGCTAAAGCGACTCACTTGTGGTATTTCTGTGATAGCAGCACTAAGACATGAACAAGATTGTTTTCCGTTTTAAATCACGAGGTATTGCACACACATACAGAAAAGCAGAGAACACCCTCTGGAAATGAATCAATAGGAACATTTTGCCACAGTGACTTCAGAATGCCCCCCTTTTTAAATAAATGAAACATCAGCTACGGCCTCTGCCGTGGATTGAATTGTGTTCCCCCAAAATATGTGTCAGCTTGGCTCGGCCATGCTTCCCAGCATTGTGTGGCTGGCCTCCACTTTGTGATCGGATTATCCTCCATTCTGTGATGTGTTGTAAATCCTAGCCTCTATGCCTGTGGTTATGGTCCCACTTGGGGTGAGCTGTCCATTATGTTAACAAGGATTCATACTTGGTAGAGAGTCAGTGAAAAAGAGGAAGACCCACAACGAGATGGATTGACACAGGGGCTCCAACAATAGGCTCAAACATAGCAACGACTGTGAGGATGGAGCAGGACCAGGCAGTGTTTTGCTCTGTTGTATGTGGGGTTGCTATGAGTCAGAATCGACTCAAGGGCACCTAACAATATCAGTGAAGATTAGGGTGGGATGTAACACCCTTACTCAGGTCACAGCCCAAAAGATAAAAGGAGAGAGAAGTCAAGAGAAGGGGAAGGACCTACTACCACCAAGACAGGAGAGCCGGGAGTGGAGCGCATTCTTTGGACCCAGGGTCCCTGCGCTGAGAACCTCCTAGACCAGGAGAAGATTGACGCCAAGACACATGGAGATCTCCAAGGAACGCTGGGCCCACAGACGTTGAAAGAGACAAGGACCTTCCTCAGAGCCAACAGAGAGAGAAAGTCTTCCCCTAGAGCCGGCACCCTGAATTTGGACTTCTAGCTGCCTAAACTGTGACTGGAGCCCTGGCGGAACAGTGGTTAAGAGCTCAGGCTGCTAACCAAAAGGTCAGCAGTTCAAATCCACCAGCTGCTCCTTGGAAACCTTATGGGGCAATTCTACTCTGTCCTGTAGGGTTGCTGAGTCGGAATTGACTCAACAGCAATGGATTTGTTTTTTGGCTAAACCATAAGATAATAAATTTCTGTTTGTTAAAGCCACCCACTTGCGGTATTTTTGTTATAGCAGCACTAGATGACTGAGATGGCCTCCAGAGCCCTTTCTCTTCTCTCCCCTTCCCCAGAGGTAACAACTACCTTGAACTTTGAACTTATCTCCTTCCCATCCATTTTTGAGTCTCCTTACACTATATGCTATTCTGTGTGTTAAGTTTATGCAAATGCTATCATACTGTATACATCCTTCTGCAACTTGCTTTTTGTCTACACTATACTCTGGATACAGGCCTATGCTGATCCACACTGATACACGCTGATCCATGCATTGTTGCCCTTTCACTTCACCTGCTATCCTGCACCCCACTCCCAGGAGACCCTACCATTTGGCCCTGTCTGTGATCATCTGGAGGGGGGGGTTGTTTTTTCACTGTTGCAAACAAGGAGGTGGTGAGTGACCTCACCTCATATGGGTTAGAGCCGTATTTTTTTTATCAAGGGTGGGAGTCCAGGCTGAGCCCTCCCCCTCCCTCAGGCAGTGTCCCTCCTCTCAGCCTCCACTCTCCCTGACCCAGCTCCCTGGGGATGTGTTCAGTGTGTCTGCTTGGCCCTCATGGCGCCCAACCTTCTGGCTCTGCTTCCCGAGGCCCTGGCCTGTCTCCCTGGGTTTCCCAAGTCAGATTTCCCAGAGGGACCTGAGCAAGCTGGCACAGAGCCTCCTGGCCGGTTTCACCTCCCACCCTGCAAGAAGCAGGTGCTCACACTTGGTGGGCTCACGTGACACCTCCTCTCACTGCTTCCCTCTGAGGGGCTGGGCCAGCAGCTGGTGGCCGCCGTGTCCACACCAGCCGGGGATGTCCTGACACGGCGGCAACTGTGCCACTCTGCCTGCCTTATGCCCCCTCCTTTTCCGTGTGCCAAGAACATGCCACTTCCAACACAACGAACATAATTAATGTCACTGAACTTGTTCTCCGGTGCCATCAAGTCAATTCTGACTCAAAGTGACCCTACAGGACACAGTAAAAGTGCCCCATAGGGTTTCCAAGGCTGTAATCTTTACAGAAGCAGACTGCCACATCTTTTGCCCGCAGAGCGGCTGGTAGGTTCCAACAGCCAACCTTTTTGGTTAGCAGCTGAGCGCTTAACCACTGCACCACCAGGGCTCCTTACTTCCAACACAGCGAACATAATTAATTAACGTCACCGAACTTGTTGCTGGGTGCTGTCATGTTGATTTCAACTCACAGTAACACCATGGGACACAGTAGAACTGCCCCCAGGGTTTCCACGGCTCTGATTTTTATGGAAGCAGACCGCCACATCTTTCCCCCGTGAAGCCGCTGGTGGGTTCGAACAGCCAACTTTCAGTCAGCAGCTGAGTGCTTAACCACGGTGCCACCAGGGCTCCTCGTCTAGACACAGAGAAAATGTTGAAATGGCGGATCGTTTCGTTATGTATACTCTGACCACAAAATCTAAAAAAAGGTGCCACTTCTACACCACAGCATGGCCGGGCAGCCAGCCCTCCCCAGGCTCTCTTGCCCTGTCAGCCGGCAGCAGGCACCCCGAGAGAGCACACGTTGTCTCCAACTCCCCGTTCCTGGCTCAATCCTGGAGTCCCAGGTTCACCCCCTGGCCAGCTGGACACCACTGTCGTGTCTCTCGGCGGATGGAAACCCCAGCACCACAAGTCTTGTAAGGAAGAGGCCGGGGCGGCTGGCTGCGCTCTGGCTGGCAGGCAGCCCCGGGGCTGGATCCTGGCCGTCCATCCTATCCACCTCCCGGGCTGCGGCCGGGTCAGCCAGGGGCATGCAGGCCGCGGGCTCAGGCGGGCAGGGGCCCCCTCCCCAGACCCTCAAGCCGCGGGGGCTCTGCCAGCCTCTCTGCGAACGACTGCCGAACCATTAAGGGACATGTTCAGGCCCCACTTCCAGTTGCTTCTTCCTCCTGGATGAGGTCACCAGGCTCGGGAACACAGCTTATGGAGGTCTCTGTGCCAATGCCCTTCTCTGACCCCAGAGCTGGGCCACCTGCTCCTCTTCCCACCTGACCTCGCCCCACTGGCCTCCACACACGAGCCGTGCCCTTGGCTTACCTACAACCTGTGCACACTCACTCCAGGGACATCAAATGGAAATTAATCTCACTGTCTTTCCCACACACCTGCACCCTCCCTCCCCAGGGTACTGCTGCTACCCCCAGATTGAAGTAACCAGAGCTGGCTGCCCTTCCTCCCACCCCATGCAAATCCGGCCGCCAAAGCCTGCTGGGTCGTATTTTGAAAGGTAAACTGGCTCCACTGTCTCACTTCCCTTTCCATGGCTCCCACCCAATCCAGATGCATATCACTGCACCCTGGATTATAGCTGCAGCTTCTGATTCACCCCTTCTTCTAGCTCTTCTTCCTCCACCCCACACCTGCATACAAACCTCCAAAGAGACCTGCTCAACTACTCCGTACGCCCCGTCACCCCCAGGCCTTGCCTATTTCTAGCCTCTGTCATCTGGGATTTACTCCCATGCCCAGGTGTCCTAAGACCATCGGCCCAGAGTGGAGAGAGGTGGGCCCCTGGGGGACATGGCCGAGCACGCACCTGCGACCCAGCTCTCGGATGGCTAGAGGGGAGGTCCCAAAACCCTGGTGCTGTCGAGTTGCTTCCGAGTCACGGCGACCCTGTGTGCAGAGTAGAACTGCTCCACAGAGCTTCTTGGCTGTTATCTTTACGGAAGGTGGCATAGTGGTTAAGCACTCAGCTGCTAACTGAAAGGTTGATGGTTCAAAACCACCAAGTGGCTCCACAGGAGAAAGACCTGGCGATCTGCTCCCGTAAAGGCAACAGCCTACAACAACCGTATGGGGCAGTTCTACTCTGTCATATGGGGTCGCTATGAGTCAGAATCAACTCCACAGCACACAACAACAATCCTTATGAAAGCCAGCCCTTTCTTCCGTGGTGCTGATGGGTGGGTTCGAACTGCCAACCTTTAGGTTAGCAGCTAATTGCAAACGGTTCGCACCACCCGGGGGCCTCAGAGGGGACAATACGACACTAGAAAGACGAGCAGAAAAAGAAAAAGGGGAAGAAAAATTGAAAAGAAGAAACGAGAAGAGAAAATGTAGGTGGATGAAACGAGAGCTTAACCTCTCCGTTCTGTCATTGGTGGTTCCGGGAATCACCACAGAGCAACAACCGCACGCTTTCGGGCAAGAAGTCGGAAGCAGAGGGACAGGGCCCCGGAGCACGCTCTCCAGTGAAAAGCTGATCCTCAGCGGAAACAGGTCTGGCCGGGCTCCAGGACAGTGGTCCCGGGGACTGCTCCTGATGGAAGGCCATTTCTTGCTGTGCAACGCTGAGACCAGCTCAGAGGTAAACCAGAGGTGGCTACTTGTGGTAGCAACCCCCAGCTGCCAGGGAGACATCAGAAAGGTATCCAACAGGCGAGGACAAAAGCCCCGTCTGTCCAAGCAGTCCCGGCATGATTGCGTTTACTTTCACAGAAAGTAACAAAATCGTGTCTGCAAAGCTGGCGTGGAAGCATGGCCCTGCTTGAGCCTCTCAGCGGCGTGGTTGACCAGGTGGAGGCATCCGCCGGGAGCCCCACCCATCAGTGAACTTGTACAAATCCCACCACTGCACCCGGGGGCCACCACCTCCCACGCTGAGCTGCAGACTTGGTGACACGTCACCGAGCTGGAGCCGCTTTAGAAATTACAAGGGCTATTAAAGGAGACAGCAGCCTGGGTGGCGCAGTGGTTAAAGCGCTCGGCTGCCAACCAAAAGGTCGGCAGTTCAAACCCATCAGCCACTCCGCAGGAGAAAGATGTGGCAGTCTGCTTCTGTAAAGATGAAGGCCTTGGAAACCTTATGGGGCAGTTCTCCTCTGCCCCACAGGGTCCTTAAGGCACGGCCATGGGTATTAAAGGAGATACTCGTTGTTAAGGTCTGCAGCAGTCTTTAAGCACCTTAAGCTAATCCGCACTCGGGCGGAGTAAGACGAGTTGAGAACGACCTATTTATCACAGTTTTTAACAATTCTCATCTCCAGTCCCTGTTCCCAAGCTCATCTGTCATCGTCCCCTCCGCTTGGGCCAAGCGCACGGGCGTGGCCTACGTGCGCCGACTCTGACTCACAGCGGCGAAGCCTCTGCTCTTGTCTTCACACCTCGCTGAAAGCTCACAGAGTCCCTACGTGGCACACACAGTTAAGCGTTCCACTACGAACTGAAAGGCTGGCGGTTCGAACCCACCCGGAGGTGCCTCAGAAGAAAGCCCTGGTGATCTGCTTCTGAAAAAAATCAGCCGTGGAAAGCCCTCCGGAGCCCAGTCTACTCTAACACGTGGGGGAATGAGTCAGAATCAAGTCCATGGCAATGAGAACTGGAGGCTAAAGCAACCTCTTCCAGGAACCTGCTCAGCCGGAGCCCTCGTTCCCAAAACCCAAGAATCAATGAGTTACATGTGGCCATGTGACCTGCATCCGCTGGCAAACCGCCCTCACTGGAAATTATTTATTTAATCTCCCAGAATAAGCTGTCAGCCTCTCAAGAACAGAAATCTTTGTTCACGGCCCTCAAGCAAATCATGAGGACCAGAAGCTTCTTCAACAGTGAATGGTAAATTAACCATTTGGGGGAAAAAAAAGTGAAGCATCTCATTCAGTGTTGGTAAGATAATTTTAATAACTTTACCTGGCGCCCTCCACTCCCCATGAGGATAAAAATATCAAAATCACCACTTCTGACACCGGCTGTAAGGATGCACCAAAACCCCACGGTTCGCTTCTCTGCCACCACTTCCGTTCTGCCCCCAGCTGCACATGGGGCACTCCCTCCCCAACCCCAGCCACCTGGAGCGAGGGCAGAGCTCACAGTCGGCCCAAGACCTCAGACACCAGCCGCGAGCTCGGGGGTCCCCACGACACCCTCACTTCTGACCTCTGGCTGCAAAGTTCCCTCTGGCCCTCAGGACATCAGCCATAAGCTCAGAAGCGTGCAGGTGGCAGTGGCGGCAGCCTTGTGGAGACACGCAGCAGGCTAAGGCAAGCAGGTGAAAGGCTGGGAAAGGAGGTGAAAGGTCGTTGCGGAACAAAGTTTGCCACAAATTTCAAAACAGGTCCGGGGAGAATGGAGATGTGAAAAACACCTCTGCAAGGCAACCTGCCTGTGGACTTTGACAAAGCTGTCTTCACAGCAACAGATTAGAAATATGTCACAAAAGTCTCTGTTGTCAGTCTTGCAACGCTGCCTTGCAGTCCATAAATGCTGGGAATAGGCAGACAGGTAGATAGGTAGATAAATAAATACAGCAGAAAAACAAAACTGCCGTCTGAGTCAGTTCTGACTCGTGGCAGCCCCATGTATTACAGAGAAGAACTGCCCCATAGCGTTTTCTTGGCTGTAACGTATGGAAGCAGATCACCAGGTCTTTTCTTCCGTGGAGCTGCTAGGTGGGTTCAAACCGCCAACATTTAGGTTAGTAGTTATTGTTAGCTGCCATTGAGTTGATTACAGCTCATGGCAGTCCTATGTGTTACAGAGTAGAAATACTCCACGGAGTTTTCTTGGCTGTAATCTTTACAGAGGCATATCACCAGGCCTTTCTTCCATGGTGCCACTGGGTGAGTCTGAACTGCCAACCTTTAGGTTAGCAGTTGAGTGCAAACAGTTTTCATTACCCAGTAGATGGACAGGTATGGCACAGGTCATTTTTGTGCTTTTAATAATGAAGATACAGAATATTCCTTTTACCAAACTCCTCGGCTGATGCTGAACAAGGTGATCTGTCTTTTACCTGCATTAGCTCATTTAGCTCCCAGGAGGACCCTATGAAATGGCTACTGTTGCTATACCCATTCACTAATGAGAAAACTGAGTCTGATTCCCAGACAACAAACAGCAGAGTTGGGGACCAGACCCAGATCTGTCTCCAAAACTCATGCTCTTCTCTACCCAGGCTAAGTGGCTGGTACTACATAAAAAGTTCCACTTAAGATTCCAGCAGCAGATCCTACTTTGGTGAGGGGCACCTGGGGTCTTAAAAGCTTGCAAGTGGCCATCTAAGACGCATTAATTGGTCCCAACCACCTGGAGTAAAGGAAAATGAAGAACACCAAAGACACAAGGAAAGTAGCAGCCCAAGAGACAGAAAGGGCCCCATAACCCAGAGACTTCATCAGCCTGAGACCAGAAGAACTAGATGGTGCCCAGCTACCACCAATGAACATCCTGACAGGGAACACAACAGAGAGTCCCTGATGGAGCAGGAGAAAGGTGGGGTGCAGAACTCAAATTCTAGTAAAAGACCAGACTTAATGGTCTGAGACTGGAGGAACCCCAGAAAGCATGGCCCCTGGACTCTCTATCAGCCCAGAACTAAAACAATTTCTGAGGCCAACTCTTCAGACAGGGATTAGACTGGACTGTGGGACATAAAGTGATACTCGTGAGGAGTGTGCCTCTTAGCTCAAGTAGATACAAGAGACTAAACGGGCTTCTGTCCGGAGGTGAGATGGGAAGGCAGAGAGGGTTAGGAGCTGGTTGAATGGACATGGGGAATCAGGGGTGGAAAGGAGGAGTGTGCTGTCACAGTATAGGGAGAGCAATTAGGGTCACATCACAATGTATGTATAAATTTTTGTATGGGAGACTAACTTGCAATGTAAACTTTCACTTAAACTACATCAGTTTAAAAAAAAAAAAAAAAAGGATTCCTGCATCACAGATATAAAATCAGGTCACTATGTTGTAACCCAAACAATGTGACTGCAGTCAGCAATAAAACCACAGTAACTACCAACCTGGCTGGTGCCAGCTCTCAGCTTATTCATACACACTGGTCTTCCCGCTGGAACTGCACAACTCACAGACCCAGGAGAACAGGCACTGCCTTCTATTAAAATCCAGCTGACAGCCGCCCACCTCATCTCCAGGCAAACTGCTGGAAGCCCTCTGAGCAAAGGTTAGCAACCGGCCGGCTCAGCATGGATACCAGGCAGGGTTTCGGGCGACACAACCTGCCTTCCTCATCGGGGCGGCCTCTGCTCATCTATACAGGGAGGAAGTAAGAGGCTGGGCAGACACGTGCCCCTACACCTGGAAACACAGCGGGCAGAGTGGATATCTTATCATCTACAACAGTCCTGGCTTCCTGGATAGCAAACGGTCCTGAGAGTTATGCCTGGCTAGGCCAAGCAGGTTTCACCTTCGGGACTGGTTCTAGCTTGGGGAAGCCACAGCCAGGCCACCCGTGACTTCCAAGGTGACACTCCAGCTGACCCTTCACAGCTACCCAGAGTACTTCAAGGAAAGCAGCAGGAAGGTTCTGTAAAGCCATCACCAGCCCAGGGGTTTCCTTCAAACTAGGGTGTGCAACGAGGGGTCTTCTTTTATTTTCTTTTAATTGTGGTAAAAATACATATACAGTAAAACCTGCGTAAAGCTCAGGTATTTCCCACTAATCCAGGGTGATGGAAAAGTGGCAACCGTACCCTGTCAAAGGCAGAAAATCTGCAAGACCCGGAAAAACGAGGCAGTCCCGTCCAGTTCCAGCTCTCACAGCTTTCGCTGTATAACAGAACATTTGCCAATTTAACCACTTTTACTTGTAAGATTCAGGGACGTTGATTACGTTCATCACGTTATGCAACCATCACCACTGTTCATTTCCAAATTATTCCACCACGGTTAACAGAAACTCAGTGTCCCCTAAGCAATGACTCCCCTCTCCCCTCCCTGCCACCCCTGGAAACCACTAATGAACTTTGGCCTTTCTGAACTTGTCTATTCTAGACACTATTCTAGATACTTCTAGAAATGGGATCATACAGTATTTGGCCTTTGGTGACTGACTTATTTCACTCAGCGTAATGTTTGCAACGTCCATCCATGCTGTAGCGTGAGCTTCCTTCAGAGTAAGAAGCAAGTATTCCGGCTGTGATGCTGATGGTTGGGGTGAGAAGTTAGGCGCAGGGAAAAATCAGCAATAACAGCAAGAAAAAAAAAACAAACCCAGCTCCTCTCCAACCAACGTGCGTGGACACGCATCCTCTTCGTACACCATAAACTACTCTGTCATGGGCTCTTGTACTTTTTTAAGTAACTATGTACACAAACATCAACGTTATTTCCCTAACCTGTCTGGAAAGGAGACCCGGTGGCACAGCGGTTGATCGCTCGGCTGCTAACCAAAAGGTCACTGGTGCGAGCCCACCAGTTGCTCCATGGGCGAAAGCTGTGGCAGTCTGCTTCCACGAAGATTACAGCCTTGGAAACCCTACGGGGCAGTTCTTCTCTGTCCTACAGGGTCTCTATGAGTCAGAATCCACTCAGTGGGAACGGGTTTGGTTTTTCGGGGGGTTTAACCTGACTGGAGGAGCCCTAGTGGCAAAGTGGTTAAGAGCTACAGCTAACCAAAAGGACAGCAGTTCAAATCCACCAGTTGCTCCTTGGAAACCCTATGGAGCAGTTCTACTCTGTCCTATAGGGTCGCTATGAGCCGGAATCGACCCAACGGCAAGGGATTTTTTTTTTTTTTTTTTGGTTTTTAACCTGATCGGAAGCACCTTCAAAGCAAGAATGTGAGCCTCAAAATTCACTTTATGTTTTTTGGAAGAGTATACACTTTCATTTATTAAAGGCTATATATTGACTGTATCTGTATCTTGATGTTCGGACCGAGCGTTCAATATCTGCATTATTTGAATTGAATCACACAGTTTAATTTCTAGCAGTGATGCATATCATAATAAACCATTCACATGTACAGGGTAAGTCTGATGTGCCAGATCAGGTTATACAAGAAATTATGAATCATACTTTTTTCTACAACTCTCAAAAACAACACAACTTCCACCTCTTGAGGTCCTGTAAAAATAAAGCAAGTTCACATTTAAATCTTATATGGCGCCACTTCAACAAGTAATGGTTAACCAGAGAAACACTATCTTAGCAAGAGAAAGAATGGGGGACAGGTCGCCAAGGATCAGACTTTTCTAAAGAACACACCAAATGTAGAGACAGGCCTCAGCAATCTGGACTATTCAGACGTTTTTCTCTGGGTGTGCCCAGGGGTTAGGGGCCAGTAGCTTCTTTCCAACCCCGCCTGCCTTGCCTCCAGCCTCACGATGTCAGCACAGCCACAAGAGCGGGCTGCTGGGAAGAGGGCTGTGTGCGGTCCCAGAGCCCTCTTCATACCCGCATGCTGTTCCCACCCTACCAGAAACACTAAACCCTTTGCCATCAATTCTATTCTGACTCACAGCAACCCCATTTGTGTCAGAGCAGAACTGAGCTCCATTACAGCCTAGAAAACCACATGGGGCAGTTCTACTCTGTCACACGGGGTCACTATGAGTGGAAATCAACTCGAGGGCACCTAACAATCTTTACAGAAGCAGATAGTCAGGTCTTTCTTCAGCGGAGCCTCTGGGTGGCTGCAAATGCCAACCTTTAGGTTAGCAGTGGAGAGCGAACGGTTTGCACCACCAGGGCTGCCTACAGATGTTCCCAAAACCACGGGAGGGACTGACTCTATTTCCCGTGCATGTTCTTGACCTTTGCACCCAGAAGCATCACTGACACTGTCAAACCACACTTTGCAGTGTGGGGACTGGGGAAAAGCAGTTGTATCCTTAAAACCCACCTGCAGCCGAGAGAGTGTTTGGTAGAACCTGGGTTTATTTCAAGGAGCCCTGGTGGTGCAGTGGTTAAGTGCTCAGCCTGGAAAAGGGATCAAACACAAGCTTTGGAAAACAGACCTGGGAGGAGGGCCCAACGGCTTCCCTCCCGTGAAACTGCCGTGAACCAGCTGAACTAACCCTGCCCCAAGGGACCCTCTATCACGCTGGGAGGTCACAGCAATCCAGGGGAGAAATGGGGCCTAAAACACTGTCGTTCATTCAACACCCACCCACATGCTTGCTCTGTGTCACTGGGATGGAAAAACCAAACCAAACCCATTGCCATCGAGTCAGTTCCAACTCATACGGACAGAGTAGAACTGCCCCACAGGGTTTCCAAGGAGCGGCTGGTGGATTCTAACTGCAGACCCTTTGGTTAGCAGCCTGAGCTCTTAACTACTGTGCCACCAGGGATGGGAAGGCTAGACTCATGCTCAGCTTCCTGGGTTGAAGGGTGACCTGCAGCACCACAGACCAGCCCGGGGGGTATGGATGATCCCTTTCCTTTTTGCCTAAAGATCACCATGTCCACGGATCAGTCGATAACCCCAAGGTTGTAAGCAGTACCCACCCTGTTTCCCAACCCTCAAGGTAGCAATGATCCTCCTTCACACACCAGAGAGACACACCTTACTCAGCTGCACAACTTCTTCCAATTATTAACTTCCCCAAACATTCCTGGGCGTAAGAACAAGCCACAGAAAAGAAAGGCAAAGGTGAACGGGCATTCGTCACAACTGAGCTCGTCTATCACGTGACCCAGACAGGTTAAAGCAGACCACGGCCCAGGGCCAGCCGTGGACCTGATCTCCACCTGGTATTTGCGCAGGGTAAAAGATGAAGTTTACAAAAGGCAGCAAAATATTAGATACCGAAACGCAGATAACACTCCTCCCTTGTGTTACATGATAGACTTTTAAGACACCCTCTCCAACCTAGACTACCTCTAGAATCATCAAAGGAACTGCTGATAGTGGTGGCATCTATCAAACAAACTATTAATAGTGGCCGACACTGTACTGTGTTCCCATTTGCATGTTTTCCTATTTTTTTTTTTTTTAATTGTACTTTAGGTGAAGGTTTACAGAACAAACAGTTTCTCATTAAATAGTCAGTACACATATTGTTTTATGACATTGGTCAACAAACCCACCACATGTCAACCCTCTCCCTTCTCAAGTTTTTTTTTTTTTTTTTTTGGTGAAAATATACATAGCCAAAGATACACCATTTCAAAAATTTCTACATGCACAGTTCAGTGACATCGATTACATTCTTCCAGTTGTGCTGCTATTCTTACTTTAGATGAAGGTTTACAGAACAAAATAGTTTCTCATTAAACAGTACACATATTGCCCTATGACAAGGGTTAACAACCCCACAACATGTCAACACTGTCCCTTCTTAACCTTGGGTTCCCTATCACCAGCTTTCCTGTCCCCTTCTGCCTTCTAGTCCTTGTCCCTGGACTGCTGTACCTCATTAGTCCCGTTTTGTTTTATGGGGCTGTCCAATCCCTGGCTGAACGGTGAACCTTCGTAAGTGACTTCCGCACTGAGCTACAAGGGTGTCTGGGGGCCATACTTTCGGGGTTTCTCCAGTCTCCTTCAGGCCAGCAAATCTGGTCTTTTTTGTGTGTGTGTTAGAATTTTGTTCTACATCCTTCTCCAGCTCTGTCCAGAACCCTCTATTGTGATCCTGGTCAAAGCAGTTGGTGGTAGCCGGGCACCGTCTAGCTGTACTGGACTCAAGTCTGGTGAAGGCCATGGCAGCTGTGGTCCATTAGTCCTTTGGACTAATCTTTTCCCTGTATCCTGTTCTCTTCATTCTCCCTTGCTTCCGAAGGGGTGAGACCAGTGGAGTATCTTAGATGGCTGCTCACAGGCTCTTAAGACCCCAGCCGCTACTCACCAAGGTAGAATGTAGAACATTGTCTTTAACCATTTGCACCTTTTGAATTTTGCACCAAGAGCAATGCTTTTATTTTTTTTTTAATCTTAGTGAAAAAAAAAAAAACAACTCAAGATGAACATAATTCGTTCTAAGAAAGCAGAAGTGGCCCTCTTCAAAGTATCAGCCAAAGAATGTCTTCTTGTTGTTAGGAGCCATAGAGTCGGTTGCGACTCACAGCGACCACATGTACAGCAGAACAAAACACTGCCTGGTCCTGCGCCATCCTCACAATCGTTGTTATGCTTGAACCCACACGTGCAGCCACTGTGTCAGTCCATCTTGTTGAGGGTCTTCCTCTTTTTCGCTGACCTTCTACTCTACCAAGCATGATGTCCTTCTCCAGGGACTGGTCCCTGCTGATAACATGTCCAAAGTATGGGAGACGTAGTCTCGCCCTCCTCGCTCCTAAGGAGCGTTCTGGCTGTCCTCCAAGTCAGATTTCTAAGGCAGAATGTCTTAGACACACTTTAAAATGACTGTCTTGAATACTTTTCTTTTTAAAGCACCAATTCATGCGGAATTCACGCTCCAGCTTACACTAGCCCAGAAACCCTGGCCTGCCAGTAACAACTGCGCACAGTGACTAAACATTTTTTCCAACAAAAGAAAAAATGTGAAGCACCTAAGCGCAAACGCAGCCCCGAGCTTGTACGCCCCGTTTCCGCCTCCAGCCGCCTTCAGGGCGGGACTGTACCGTCCTTGGAAGAGCACCACTGGCAACCGCAGCTTCCGCAGCACCTCCCCCGCGCCACGTGACGGCGGAGAAAAGTAGGGGAAAGGTTACCGCCAGAGCCCCGCCCCCGGCTGCTGCGTCCCGGCGCTCAGATCCTGTTCCACTGGCCGAGCCCGGAGAAATGCTTCTGCAGAAAGCTCGCAAGCACCCCAGCGACTGCGGGCACAATGCAAAACAGCTCTCCACTGGGGCAAGGCCGAGTTTTGCCATGCCTAACTTTGGGGCAATTAAGATTTTTGTGCTCCTGATGACAGATACTGTACGGAACCAACTATAAACGTTGGCACCGCTCCCACCATGCTCCAAAAGAACGGCCCAGAGCGTTCCACTGCGAAGCTCAAACCATGCTCCCAAGTAAAAATTAGCGGTGCTTTTATGAATGGAGAAACGGGGACAGAGTTGAGCAATACCAGGCTCTGGCCCCAGAACTCTCCCCCAAGGCCCAGGCACTTGACCGCTGGGTGACCACTGGTCAGTCGCCAGGGCCAAGTGCACCAGCCGCGCAAAGGGATGCTAATTTCACTCCCTTCCCCTCTCAGGTTAGGCGGCTTGTTTTTAGTACAAATTCAAAAGGTTAGTCTGGCCTGTGCCAGATGTCAACTTGCCTGGTGCCAACTTCCACCATTTTGATACAAAGTATGCGGACTCCTGAAGCTGGCCCTGCTTTCTTTTTCATTCAAACAGCTGTTAAAATGGAGTTCAGCACATCTGTGAGTATACCAGAAACGCTGGATCGTGCACTTTAAGTGGGTGAATTGTATGGTTTGTGAATTATATCTCAATATAAGCTTGCTAAATAAACACAACCCCCCAAATGGAGTTCCGTGTCAAATCCAGCAATCCTTCATTGCAGGAAACCAGTAATTTACAAGAGAAAAAGAGCCCAGACTGGTATAGAGGCAAAAAGACCGACCAGAAGCACCAACACCGAACGCTAAGTTCAGTTCATACCAAAGATTCAGAACCCATCCGAAGGCACATCGTTCCCAAGATCATCTTAGAACTAGCCACCTACCGCCCGCCACGAGATGAATTATCAGCCACATCAATGTCATATTCATAACGACCCAACTACTACGCAGGAGTCAAGTTAAATAATGGGGGACAGGGAGTGATGCTTGCTGGCAGAAATACAAGACCAGTGGTGGGGTTCAGCCATTTTTTTATTCTTTTGGTTTATAGCTGAGAAGGAAATAAACCTGCTTGAATATCTGGAATGACCAGAAACCGGCAGGCCTGTGGAAGAAAATAGTGTAACAAAATACACTTTTCAAAAGGTTAAACGGATTTTAATTTTACTCAGGAACTTACAAAGTTACCAGTTTCCTACTAAAATCTACTCTTGGGTATTTTACTACACGGAGCACAGAAGAGCCGAAAGCCTGCCCGAGTTGGGAAGATTAAGCTTGTCCTGTATTTAACCTGGTGATTACCTGGGATGCCTAACTCTTTGGGAGTACAGTGGCGCAGTGGTTTAAGCACTGGGCTGCTAACCAAAGGTCATCGGTTGGAGCCCACCAACAGCATGGCGGGAGAAGGATGTGGCAGTCTGCTTCCCTAAAGATTGCAGCCTTGGAAACTCTATGGGGCAATAGGAGTCAAAACAGTGAGATAAGCCCTCATCTTCGTTTCCTAGGGCTTTGAGGAAGGCCAACTACCGATTTACAGTATAAAGACCCTGATCCAAGGCCTTTCGAGCAAAATGAAACAAACTGGCTGATCACTCGCTGAGATGGTTCTGATTAGAGTGGGACACAGCCAGCCTGCCACTCGGTGGCCAGGAACCTGATACTTGATGGGGTCCGCACCGTCCGGTTCGCAGGCTGCAAGTTCCCGATGCCCTGGCCACGTGACGTCCGCCTCCCGGCCGCCAGGCCCTGGGCAGGCTCTCGACGCCCACCTGCCCTGACCCACCTACCTTGACCAGAGCCGCACTGGGAAGGGCGCGAGGGCGCTCGCCAGCAGGGACCCAGCCGCTGCCCCCACCCTTTTCGCGACGGCCGCTGGGACCACACCAGAAATCCCCGCGCCAAGGGCGTGTCCCCACGGCTGCACTGCAGGGGCAGCGCGGGGAGGGGGCCGGCAGCACCCTGCCAAGTTCCGGGTAGAGCATCCTTCCCGCTGCGCTGAGACCCGCCCGCCGGCTGACTGACTCCGAGCTGAACCCAGACCCAATCCTCTCCCGGAGGAGTGGAGTGGGGTAAGGGCGCTGGCGGTTCCATGGCCCGGGTCGAGCATCCCTCCCGCTGCCGCACGAGACCGGTGCCGCGCGCTGAGACCCCGGGCGGACCCCAGACCCAATTCTCTCCCGGGGAGGGGAAAGGGAACGGAGGGCTAAGGGTACCGGTGTCCCTCCACTGGCCCCGAGCTGGAGGCGCTCCGCCAAGTCCCGGGACGAGCATCCCTCCCGCTGCTGCACAGGCCCGGGTAGCGTGCTGGCCGATCCCCCGACCCGCTCCACTCCCGGAGATGAAAGGGAAGGACAGGAGGGAAGGCGCCGGCGGCCCCACCAGCCCCAAGCCGGAGGCGTCCCGCTAAGTCCGAGGGTCAAACCTTCCTCCCGCTGCCCTGCGGGAGCGGCCTGGGGGCTGAGACCCCGGGCAGACCCCAGACCCAATCTACCACAGGGGAAGGGAGCCCCGCCCCAGTGCAGCCTCTACACACCCCGCCGTCCCTGCCGGCCTCACCGAGTCACAGCCAAGACGCAGCTGCAGCGGAGCCGGCGGCAGCAGCAACAGCAGCAAAGTGAGTAGCCGGCGGGCGGGTGCGGGGGCCGAGCGCACAGACGCCGGCGCCACGATTGGCTGAGGGCGAGGCCGCGGCGCGGGCGGCGGGGCCCGGGCAAGGCCTGGGAGGGGCGGGGCCTTGGGAGGGGCGGGGCCTCGCGTCGGTGCGCGGCGTGGGAGGGCTGGGAAGCCGGGGCTCACCGCGGGCCAGGGAGGGGCGGGGCCTCGGGTGGGCGGGGCCAGGCCTGGGAGGGCTGGGCGGCTTGGGAGCCTGGAGGGCCGGAGGCGGGGCCTCCTGGAGGGGCAGGGCCTAGGAGGGCCAAGCGCAGAGAGCGCACGTGTCTGGGTAGGAAACGGGCTCTTAAGGATGCACGTAACCTCCGCATCTGCCACGATGAGACCTTGGGTGAAATGTCTCACCTTGCGAGCCTCAGTTTCCTCATCTGTAAGACGGGCCAACTCATTAGGACTGTACCCATAAAAGCGCTTAGCCCCGTGCTTGACTCCTGTTCCCAACTACACGCATTACCTTCTTTAATCCGCACACTGCCCTGTGGGCTGATGCTATTTATCCCCCACCCCTTTTTAGGGCACTATTAAGTGTTCTGGAATTCCCATTCTTCGCAAAGTTACCCATAATTTTTTATGATCCACACAGTCATAGTCAATAAAACAGGAAACATCTTTCTGGTATTCTCCGTTTTCAGCCAAGAGCCATCTGACATCAGCAATGATATCCCTGTTCCACACCACCTTCTGAATCCAGCTTGAATTTCTGGCAGCTCCCTGTTGATGTACTGCTGCAACTGCTTGTGAATGATCTTCAGCATAATTTTACTTGAGTGGAATTTTAATGCTATTCTTCGGTAATTTCAGCATTCTGTTGGATCACCTTTCTTTGGAATGGGTGCAAATATGGATCTCTTCCAGTCCGTTGGCCAGGTAACTGTCTTACATATTTCTTGGCATAGACTAATGAGTGCTTCCAGCACTGCATCCGTTTGTCGAATCGTCTCCATTGGTATTCCGTCAATTCCTGGAGACTTGTGTTTTGCCAATGCCTTCAGTGCAGCTTGGATTTCTTCCTTCAGTACCATCGGTTTCTTGACCATATGCTACCTCCTGAAATGGTTGAATGTCGACCAACTCTTTTTGGTACAATGACTGTATGTATTCCTTCCCTCTTCTTTTGATGCTTCCTGTGATGTTCAATATTTTGCCCATAAACAAACAAATAGAAAGTTGTGGTGGAGTCAATTCCAACTCACAGCAACCCTATAGGACAGAGTAGAACTGCCCCATAGGGTTTCATAGAATCCCTCAGTATTGCAAGTTGGGGCTTGAATTTTTTCTTGCAGCTGAAGAAATGCCAAACATGTTGTTCCCTTTTGGTTTTCTAACTCCAGGTCTTTGCACATTTCATTATAATACTTTACTTTGAAAAAGAAGAAGATCCTCAACAAGATGGGTTGACACAGTGGTTGAAATAATGGGCTCAAACGCAGCAATGGTTGTGAGGCTGATGCAGGACGGTCAGTGCTTTGTGGTTTTGTTGTACATAGGGTGGCTCTGAGTTAGAACCGGGTGGACCGCACCTGACAATAACAACCTTTTTACAGATGAGCAGCCCGGCCAGAGAAAAGATCACTACCCTGGCCAAGATCACACATTTAGGAAGTGGTGGATGCAATCATTGGGCCAGGTCTGACTCAGACAGAGCCCACCGACTCAAATCGCGACCGTATCCCGCGGAGTGGCAGCTATTGCGAGGGTCGCTGGGCTAAGAGCTGACTGGAATCCCTGGTGCCCTCTCTGATCCCCCTCCTCACCCAGCTAGGACAAAAATACCTTCCTGGAGGGGCTTTTGTGAAATTTAGTAAAATAAGTATTCCCGCGCCTGGAACATAGTGGGTGCCAGGAAATGGCAGTTCTGGAGACACTTGGAGCCCCTTATGCCGGTCACTGAGCCCGGGGAAAGGCCTGCTGCCCCCAGGGGTCCAGGCCAAGGGCCTTGCGGTGCAGAGGCGGCAAGGTCCCTGCGCAGTGCGGGATGCACGGGGTGGGGGAGGGGGCTCCGCGCTTCCCCCAGGGTGAGCCTCTGCTCTTCCATCTTTGCGCGCAAAGCTCCCCAGGCTCCAACTGACAGCCCTGCATATCGCGAAACCAAAAAAAAAAAAAAAAAAAAAACCAAACCCATTGCTGTGGAGTCCATCTCAACTCACAGCGAGCTGCCCCATAGAGTTTCCAAGGAGCACCTGGTGGATTCAAACTGCCGACCGTCTAGTTAGCAGCCATACTCTTAACCACTACGCCACCAGGATCTCCAGGTGCTCAATAATAACATTAGTTCAAGGAACAAGGGCCTGTCTCTCCTAAAAGCCACTGGCTCGCTCTCTCTGGGTATGAAAGCCCCATGCTTCCCCTCTGTCTGTCTGTATTTTCTCTCTGTGTTGTTTGGCCTTTACTGCAAAACGGTTTAGAAGAGAAAAGGAAAGTTCTCTCTTGATTTCCGCCCCCCCCCCCCACCGCTTACGGTTGGTGCATATTCTACAGGCTCGCTATTGTAAGTGCAGTCACAGGCTGTGTGCTGCGTACCACACTGCTGTCATCTGCCTTGTGTCGTGGGCACAGCTCTCCGCCCAGGCACACAGCTGGACGCCCTCTTTTTTACCGCGCTGCACAGTAAGGCATTTGACTGATGGGCTGACGCATTTCAGGGGCTTGGGACCGCCATTCCCCAAAACCAAACCAAATCCACCGAAGACAGTCAATTCAGACTCATAGCGACCCTATAGGGCAGGGTAGAACTGCCCCCATAGGGTTTCCAAGGCTGTAATCTTTATGGAAGCAGATTGCCAGGTCTTTCTCTCGGGAGCGGCTGGTGGGTTAGAACTGCTGACCTTTCGGTTAGTCGCCGAGCGCTTAACCACTGTGACACCAGGGCTCCTTTTCTGACAGACATTAGGGTCTGCAATTTTCACCTTTGCAGATATCAATAAAGCTGCATTGGCCGTGGACATGTCTTTGAATGCCTGTTTCTCTCTAATAAATCCCTAAAGTGAAGCCACCAGGTCAAAAGGCAGGGACAGGCGACATGTGGGTGACATTTGGGCGTCTCTTGCCGAACTGCCCCTCAGGAAAAGCTTACTAACGCCCACCCGCTCGTGGGGGGGCGGCTGTTCCTCCAGGAGCTCACTAGCCCTGACCACATGGATTCTTCTCTTCTCCGACTCTAAAATCGGCGGGTGAGGGGGGGTGGGGGGGAGCCTTATTTTAATTTGCATTTCTTTAAGGTTAGCCTTTGGGGATTTGGTCCCCTCTGCTGGCCTTTAAGCGTTTGGCTGCTCATCAAAAGGTTGGCGGATTGGAGTCCACCCAGATGCACCTCGGGAGAAAGGCCCGGCCATCGACTTCCAAAAGATGAGCCACTGAAACGCCTATAGAGCAGTTCTACTCTGACACATACGGGGTCGCCATGAGTAGGCATCTGCTGGACAGTAACTGGTTTTGGCTGGCCTTTGCCTGGCCGCTTGATCCCAGGCCGGGACCTCAGCTGAGTTCATGCCCCTCAGCTGAGTTCATGACAGGTGCAGGGCAGCTGGAGCCCAGCCGCCCACCCCGTGCTGCCCTGCACCTGCCCTGGCCCCTGCGGCGTGCCTCTCCCTGCACGTGAGCCTTCCCCACCTGCCCGCTGCCAAAGCTGGGCCTTCGCCCTCACCTCTCATGCATTTCCCTCGTCTCCTCTGAACCGTGCCTCTGCAGGCCCAGCTCTAAGGTCACTTCCTCCCTCATTCTGTGCCGTCGCCTGCCAGTTGGGATCCGCCCATGCTGCGTCTGTGCCCAGGCCCTACGGCATTGACCGTGCGCCCCTCCCTGCGCGCCGCCTACGCGACCTGCAGGCCCCGCGGGGACAGGGTGGGACAGGGACGGGGGCAGGAGCCGCCCCTCCCAGCCCAGCGGTCCCGTGGTGGGAGCACCCAGGCGCCGGCTCACCTGCGCCCCAGTGAGTCGGCCCTAGGCAGCGGTAATGAGCCCACGCCCTCAGGAGACACCGGCGGATGGAGACACCTTCTCTCCCACCGGCGACGCCCGGGCTCTATTCCCTGGGACTGCAGCTCCCCGGAGCGGCCTGGCGACCGCTATTACCAAAAGCTCGTAACCGGGCCCATGGGGAGTTCCAGCCACCGGCCTGAGTTCTCTCTGGCCAAAAATATCCTCGTGTCTGCCTCTGAATCTAGAATAATCTTTCTCAAGCTCTGTTTTTTGCAAATTCTTCTCCACTTTGAATCAAATACTTCAGCAGCTGCCTACAGTAGTGGAAAGAACTTTGTTTTACTATTTAAAAAAATTTTTTTTATGGTACTTTAGGTGAAGGTTTACAGAACAAATAGTTTCTCATTAAGCAGTCAGTACACATATTGTTTTATGACATTGGTTAACAACCCCACGACATGTCAACACTCTCCCTTCTCGACCTTGGAGGACCTTTTTTTTTTTTTGGTGAAAATATACATAGCCAAAGATACACCATTTCAAAAATTTCTACATGTACAATTCAGTGACATCGATCACATTCTTCCAGTTGTGCTGGTATTGTCACTATCCTTTTCCAAATTATTCCATCACCATTATTTTCAACTCACTGACCCCTAGGCTTCCCATCAAACCTTTTGAGTTGCTGTTGTCAATTTGATCTCATAGATTTTTTTTTTTTTTTGATGTTATATGAAGATTCACAGAACAGAATAGTTTCTCATTAAAGAGTTAGCACACATATTGCCCTATGACAATGGTTAACAACCCCATGACATGTCAACACTGTCCTTTCTCAACCTTGGGTTCCCTATCACCAGCTTTCCTGTCCCCTCCTGCCTTCTAGTCCTTGTCCCTGGACTGCCGTGCCTCATCAGTACCGTCTTGTTTTAGGGGGCTGTTCAATTCCCGACTGAACGATGAACCTCGGGAGTGACTTCACCACTGAGCTAAAAGGGTGTCCAGGGGCCATACTCTCGGGGTTTCTCCAGTCTCTCTCAGGCGAGTAAATCTGGTCTTTTTTATTGTGAGTTAGAATTTTGTTCTACATCCTTCTCCAGCTCTGTCCAGAACCCTCTGTTGTGATCCCAGTCAGAGCAGTCAGTGGTGGTAGTCAGGCACCATCTAGCTGTATTGGACTCAGTCTGGTGGAGGTCTTGGTAGCCGTGGTCCATTAGTCCTTTGGACTAATCTTTTCCTGGTATCCTGTTCTCTTCATTCTCCCTTGCTCCTGAAGGGCTGAGACCAGTGGAGTATCCTAGATGGCTGCTCACAGGCTTTTAAGATCCCAGATGCTACTCACCAAAGTAGAATGCAGAACATTGTCTTTATAAACTGTGTTATGCCCATTTTGAAGGAGAGAGTAGCAGGGGTAGGGGTCTGGGGACCATTCTTTCAGGGGACATCGAGGTCAATAGACATAACAAAGCTTATTAAGAAAATGTTCTGCTTCCTACTTTGGTGAGTGGCATCTGGGGTCTTAAAAGCTTGCAAGCGGCCATCTAAGATGCATCAATTGGTCTCAACCACCTGGAATAAAGGAGATTGAAGAACACCAAAGACACGAGGAAAGCAGCAGCCCAAGAGACAGAAAGGGCCACATAAACCAGAGACTTCATCAGCCTGAAACCAGAAGAACTAGATGGTGCCCAGCTACCACCAATGACCACCCTGACAGGGAACACAACAGAGAGTCTCAGATGGAGTAGGAAAAATGTGGGGTGCAGAACTCAAATTCTAGTAAGAAGACCAGACTTAATGGTTTGACTGAGACTGGAGGTAACCTGGACGGCATGGCCCCTGGATTCTCTATCAGCCCAGAACTATAACAATTTGCGAGGCCAACTCTTCAGACAGGGATTGGACTGGTCTATGGGACATAAAGTGATAGTCGTGAGGAGTGTGCCTCTTAGCTCAAGTAGATACAAGAGACTAAACGGGCAGCTTCTGTCCAGAAGTGAGATGGGAAGGCGGAGAGGGTTAGGAGCTGGTCGAATGGATGTGGGGAATCAGGGGTGGAAAGGAGGAGTGTGCTGTCACAGTATGCAGAGAGCAATTAGAGTTACATAACAATGTATGTATAAATTTTTGTATGGGAAAAAATTTTTAAAAATAAAGGAAAAAATAAACAGTGTTATGCTAATTGAGCTAGATATTCCCTGACAGCATGGTCCCCACAGCCCTCCACCCAGCAATTCAGTCCCTCAGGGAGTTCGAAAGCGTCTATGGAGCGTCCATGACCTTGCCTTGTACAAGTTGTACTCGCTTCCCTAGTAATGTGTACTGTTTTACCCTTCACCAAAGTTACCACTTATCTATTGTCTGTTTAGTATTTCCCCCCACCCCCCCATCCCTTGTAACCAACAAAGATTGTTTCTTTTTGTGTGTAAACTTTTTCATGAGTTTTTACAGTAGAAGTCTCATACAATATTTGTCCTTTAGTGATTGACTTATTTCACTCAGCATAATGTCCTCCAGTTTCATCCATGTTATGAGATGCTTCACAGATTCATCATTGTTCTTTCTCATTGCA
>NW_004444049.1:2947011-2948493 GCF_000243295.1 Trichechus manatus latirostris | reverse complement strand
ATGTAGATCCCTTTGGGTTTCTTGCAGTAGTGTTTTGTAGTTTTCTTTCTATAGGTCTTTTGTATCCCTGGTTAGATTTATTCCTAAGTATTTTTTTTGGCGGGGGGAGCTATTATAAATGGTATTGTTTCCTGATTTCCTTTTCATCATTCTCCTTATTGGTGTATAGGAATCCAACTGATTTTTGTATATTTATCTTGTATCCTGCTACTCTGCTGAATCTTTCTATTGGTTCCAGTAGTTTTCTCATGGAGTCTTTTGGTTTTTCTGTGTATAGTATCATATCATCTGCAAACAGGGTCAGTTTAACTTCTTCATTACCAATTTGGATGCCCCTTATTTCTTTTTCTTGCCTTATTGCTCTAGCTAGAACTTCCAGCACAATGTTAAATAGGATTGGTGATAAAGGGAATCCTTGTCTTGCTCCTGTTCTCAAGGGGAATGTTTTCAGCCTCTCTCAAATGATGTTGGCTGTTGGTTTTGCATAGATGCCCTTTATTATGCTGAGAAATTTCCCTTCTATACCTATTTTATGGAGAGATTTTATCAGGAATGCGTGTTGGACTTTGTTGAATGCTTTTCTGCATCTGTTGAGATGATCATGTGATTCTTTTTTTTCTTTTTATTTATGTGGTGGATTACGTTGATTGATTTTCTAATGTTGAACCGTCCTTGTATATCTGGTATGAATCCTACTTGGTCTTGGTGTATTATTTTTTTGGTATGATGCTGAATTCTATTGGCTAGAATTTTGTTGAGAATTTTTGCATCTATATTCATGAGAGATATTGGTCCGTAATTTTCTTTCTTTGTGGTGTCTTTGCCTGGTTTTGGTATCAGGGTTATGCTGGCTTCATAGAATGAATTTGGAAGTGTCGCTTCCTTTTCTGTGTTCTGAAATAGACTGAGTAGTACTGGTACAAGCTCTTCTCTGAATGTTTGGTAGAATTCTCCAGTGAAGCCATCTAGGCCGGGGCTTTTTTTTTTTTTGTTGGGAGTTTTTTTAATTACCTTTTCAATCTTTTCTCTTGTTATTGGTATGTTCAGATTTTCAACAGCACTTTGTGATAGTTTAGGTAGGTAGTGTGTTTCTAGAAATTTACCCATTTCCTCTAGGTTTTCAAATTTTTTGGTGTATATTTTTTCATAGTACTCTGTTATGATCCTTTTTATTTCACTTGGGGCTGTTGTAATGTCCCCCATTTCATTCCTTATTTGGGTTATTTGCTTCCTCTCCTGTTTTTCTTTTGTCAGTCAGCCCAGTGGTTTGTCGATTTTGTTGATTCTCTCTAAGAACCACCTTTTGGTTTTGTTGATTCTTTCTATCGTTTTTCTATTCTCTATTTCATTTATTTCTGCTCTGATCTTTATTATTTCCTTTCTTCTGTTGGCTGTGGGCTTTTTTTTTTTTTTTTCTGTTTTCTTTCTATTTGTTTGAGTTGTGTAGTTAATGTTTTGATTTTGTCCCTTTCTTCTTTTTTG
>NW_004444049.1:2939090-2945899 GCF_000243295.1 Trichechus manatus latirostris | reverse complement strand
GTCTATTATTACTTGGTATCACCTAGCCTTCCTCTCCATTAGAAGGTTCTATAGCTACACCATTTTTTTCCTCTTTTATTGTTCTGATGTTGTTGTCATTTACAGATTAATTGCTCTGATTCCCTGTTGTATTTCTTTTGGTTTTGGATAGTCCTTAAGAGTTCATTTCCTAGATTAATATCTGGCTGGTTCGGTCCTGAGTCCTAGATTCAGCCTGTGAGCTGATGTTGTTTGTTCTCAGATTGAAGGGCCCCCTTTAATAATTCTTGTAAGTTTGGTTTGTTTTTTACATAGTCCCTTAATTTTTGTGTATCTGGAAATGACCTAATTCCACCATCATATCTGAACAAGAGTTTTGCAGGATATATTATTCTTGGCTGGCAATTCTTTTCTTTCAGGGTTTTATGTATGTCATCTCATTGCCTTCTTGCCTGCATGGTTTCTGCCGAATAATCCGAGCTTAGTCTTATTGCTTCTCCTCTGTATGTGACTTTTTGTTTTTCTTGAGCTGCTCTCAGGATTCTTTGTTTGTCTTTGGTTTTGGCAAATGTGATTATGACATGCCTTGGTGATTTTCTTTTGGGCTCTATCCTATATGGGGTTTGTTGAGCTTCTTGGATGGCCAGCTTTTCTTCTTTCATGATATTGGGAAAGTTTTCTGTCAGTAGTTCTTCAATGATCCTCCCTGTGTTTTCTATTTTCTACCCCTGTTCTGGAACTCTGATCACTCAAAAATTTTTGCTTTTGATTGTATCCCACATAACTCTCAGGGTCTCTTCATTTTTCTTCGTTCTTTTTTCTGATTTTTCTTCAGAGTTGTATCCCAGTGTTTGTCTTCAATTGCGCTGATCCTGTCTTCCACCGTTTCCACCCTGCTTCTCAGCCCTTCTATGACACTGTCCATTTCTGAAATCTTGTTGTTTGTCTTTTGGATTTCTAATTGTTGTTTTTGTATGATTTCTAGTTGTCAATTTATTTTGGCATTTTGTTCTTGCATTATTTTCCTGAATTCTTTCCTGAATTTGTCCATCTTTTCCATGAATTTGTCTATTTTTTCCTCATTTTTGTTTGCTTTTTGCTGCAACTCTTGGATAGCTCTGAATATTAGAGATTTGAATTCCCTATCAGTTAGGTCTAGTACTTCTTCTACTGGAAGGTCATCTGGTGTTTTATTTTGGATGCCTACTGGCACCATTCTGTCCTGTTTTTGTAAATGTTTTGATATTGTCTGCTGTCTTCAGGGCATTCAGTAGTTATTTTCCTCGTTTATTGATTGCAGATTTTTTTGTTTCATCCTGCTTTTTTGTTTTATTTGGTTATGTCTGAGCAGGCGGGCTGTGCATTCTTTGTTGTTTGCTCATCTGTAGGCACGATACTTTTCTCCTTATTCTCCAATTGGCAGGGTCAGTCGCTCAGGTATGGTACAGCAGGGCAGGTCTAGCTGAAGAAGAGTTGCTGAGATGGGTTGTTTGTGGCACATACTACAGCCAACAGGATTGGCAGGGAATCAGTGCAGGGCAGGTTCTGGTAGGCTGTGCCTGGGCCGCTTGGTGGTGTGATGTTCTGCGCACGGTGCAGGTGGGCAGGATGGAGGGGGAGACTGTGATGTTTGGATCTAAGATAGGTATGGGAAAGAGAAGAGAGGAACAGTAGCCAAAAACATACTAACAAACAAAAAAGAGTGTTCAGGGAGCTTGCTGTTAGTGGAGAGATGAGAGACTATGAAATGGAGAAAAACAAAAAAGAGAAGAAGAAAAGGAAAGAAAAAATGAATAAATAAAAATTAGAAAGAAAGAAGAAAAGCAAAGCTCCCAGGGATCCCTCCAGTGCAGCTGCGAGGTCTGGGGAAGTTGCTTCCAGGCCGTGAAGTACAGCCTGGCTGGAAGGGGTAGAGGTGTCACTCAGCACCAGGTATTCAGGGGACAGGAAGAGAAGGAAAGTATAGCAAGACAAGAAACCGAGTAATGAAGAAAGACAAAAGAGGGAAAAGAAAACAAAACAAACAAATATATTTTTAAAAAAGAACAAGAAAAAAGAAATGCCCTCCGAGATCCCTCTGCGCATCTGTGCAAACTGAGGAGGTAGGTCCCAAGATGCGCAGTACTGCCCGGTTAGAACGGCTCCCAGTTCGACAAAAGAAAAAGAAAACAAACAAAAAACAATTGAAAACAAACAAACCAAAAAAGCCCCGGGATCCCACCAGTGTGGCAGCATGGGCGGGGACACAGTTTCACATTCGAGTGGCATTTCACAGCCTTTCAGGAAGAAGCAAAGATGGTGCTCGGAGCCAAGTATTTGAGAGAAAGGAGAAGGAGGTGGTGAGAGGTAAGGAAGAAATGTAAAGAAGCGGAAGAAAGCAACACCAGCAACCAACAAATGGCACTTAGGAAGCTGGCCAGTGCGGGCAGGTGGAATCTAAGTGACACTGGGGTGAAGCCAATGATTCCCGGCTGAGAGACTGTGGCCGCAGGAAGCAGAGGAGGCTAAGTGGTGGTGAAGAAGGGTAGGGGGTGGGAAAGTGTATATCGCTGGTTACCAGTTGTTCTGTCTCCTGCTGGAAGCTCCGTGAAGCTGCTTTCTCATACCCTCTATTTGCTGATCTCTGATAGGAGTCCAAGATGGTGGATCCGTGCTGCAGTAACTGATAGGGGACCTCTGCATGTATCTCTCCTCACTCTCTGTTCTCTTTTTACTTTCTTATTCCATTTGATGCTTGGCTGAGTTCTTTATCTCTTCATTTGATGCTTAGGAATTCAGGATTGCCGTTTTCTCTGTTTGGCTTAGTTTTTCGGATCTTTGCTGTGGAGGAATGGCGTGGCACTTCTGCCTATAGTGCCATGTTGCCTGGAAGTCTCTTTTTTCACTCTTAAAAAAGACTTTTTATGGAAAATATCGAACATAAAAAAATTAACAAGTCTAGTATGATAAAAGGTCCCTGGGTGGCACAAACGGTTTGCACTGGTCTGGTAACCTACAGGTTGGAGGTTCTAACTTACCTAGCAGAAGAAAGGGCTGGCAATCTGCCTCCATAAAGATGACAGCCAAGAAAACCCAATGGAGCAGTTCTACTCTGTAACTCATGGGGTGGCCATGAGTCAGAATTTACTGGAGGGCCAAGGGTTTGGGGTTTTTTTGTTTTTTGCTTTTTTTTTTTTTTTAGTATGATAAACTCCTATATAACCAAAACACAGGTTCAATACTTATCAATGCCAGGGCCAACTTGTATGGTAGATACTCCCACCCACCCTCCACCCAACCCTCACTGATTGTTTTAAATCAAGTCCAAAAACCCTATCATTTTGTCCACAGACTCTTCAGTATGTATCTCTAAAAGGCAAGGTTTCATTTTTTTGAAAACATAACCGCATTACCATTGCCACATCTAAAATAGAGAAGAATTGTAATACATACAAAACTCATAAAGGCTGGAAGGGCCTGCCAAGGGCACAGCTGAGCCCCACTCTATGTCGCCAGCCTCATTTCTTGCTGGCCGCTCCCAACAGGTTTAGATCCAAAAGTGTGTGAGACTTTTGGAACTCAGCTCCCAGTGTCTCAGGGGAAACAATGTTTTCATCTCAAGGCTCAGCACTTCCCTCTCCTCTCCAGAGCCTTGAGCCCCTCTGAACTTGAACCTTGATCCCTGGCAGGTCCTGAGTAAATAAGTGCAGTTCCACATCAGGGTGACGATAGTATTTGCTCAGTCAGCATCCCTGGGGTGTGGTGAGGACAAAATGAAGTAATGCATGTGAAAGCACACCAAACACAGGAGGATGTGCCAGTGAAGGGCCAGCAACAGAAATGTATTTTTAATGAAATTGGCCAGTGGTTAAGAACCTGGCTGCTAACAAAAAGGTTGGCAGTTCGAATCCACCAGGTGCTCCTTGGAAACCCCATAGGACAGTTCTACTCTGTCCTGTAGGGTTGCTATGAGTCAGAATCAACTCGGCAGCAACGGGCTATGGCCCTGGAGTCCCTGGGTGGCCCCAACGATTAAATACTCAACTACTAGCTTAAAGATCGGAGGTTCAAGTCCATCCAGAGGTGCCTTGGAAGAAAGTCCTGGTGATCTACTTCTGAAATATCACAGCCATTGAAAACTCTATGGAGCAAGTTCTCTGACACACCTGGGGTCACCAGGAGTCAGAATTGACTTGACAGCAACACGTGGTGAATGCATGGGTAATGATAGTACCCACGATCCGTCAGTGAGTCCTGCTGCAGTGGCTTGTGTGGCTGTGATGCTGGAAGCTATGCCACTGCTATTTCAAATATCAGCAGGGTCACCCAAGGTGGACAGGTTTCAGCAGAGCTTCCAGACCAAGATAGACTAGGAAGAAAGGCCTGGTGATCCGCTTCTGAAAAATCAGCCATTGAAAACTCCAAGGAGCACAGTTGTACTCTGACACACATGGGGTCACCAGGAGTCAGAAGCAACTCAATGACCACTGATTTGGCTTGGTGTTTTAGGCCCTATGATCCTGTCATCCTGCTCCTGGGTATGTGCCCAGGAGCCAAGAGAGCACATGTCCCGACAGACTTGCACCCAAAAGCTTATTGAAGCTTTATTCAAAGTGCCAAAACCCCAGAAACAACCCAAATGCCCTTCAACAATAGAGTGGACAAAGGAATTGTGGTTTCTCCATGCCGTGGGATAAGAAGCAGCTATAAAACAAGAACACACTATAGACACACCCACCACCCGTCTGTCAGTTGTCAAACTGTGGTCGCTTCTGTGTGGCTGTGATGCTGGAAGCTGTGCCGCCAGCATTTCAAATACCAGCAGGGTCACCCATGGTGGACAGGTTTCAGAGGAACTTCCAGACTAAGACAGACTAGGAAGAAAGGCCTGGCAATTTACTTCCAAAAACCAGCCAACGAAAACCACATGGATCACAACAGAACATTGTCCAACTTGGTTGCTTTGGCCACATCATTGGGAGGGCTCCATCACTGGAAGAGGACATTGTGTTTGGTGAAACAGAGGGCCAGCGAGGGCGAGGGAGGCCCTCAGTGAGATAGATTGGCACAACAGGTGCAATGATGGACGCACACATGCTGGTAATTGTGAGAAGGACACAGGACTGAGCAACGTTTGGTTCTGTTGTACGTGATGTCACCATGAGTCAGAACCCACTCGAAGGCAATTATATGTCCATGTCCTCACACACACACACAGCAATGTGGTTGAATCTCACAGATCTTACTTTAAGCAAGAGAAAACCAGACACACAAAAGCAATATCAATAAGAAAACTAACAAAATTGCTATTTTGTTAAAAAAAAAATAACATACGTTCAAGGACAAGCAGAACTAACCAGCGTGAGGGATATTGACTGAGAAACGCAGGGGAGGAGGCCTGCAGGGGAGCCGGGTGGGGTCTTCATGCTTAGGATCACACTTTAAGCTCTTTACTATGTGTATGTCATGACTCGACTTTCAAAATGAAAATAAGAAAGATTTCGAGGTGGGGCATGGCCTGTTGGTGTCAAGACCCAGGGTGAGGCCATCAGGGTGGTTATGAAATGAAAAGGAAGTGATGAAGGCCGGGCACTGGGGTCAACTGGGGAGACAGCAAGGATGGGGAGGGAAGGAATACCTGCGCCAGGTGCCGGAGCGCTCGCTGGTGCAAGTGGGTGTGGGGGAGAGACAAAAGTCTGTTTGTCCCCTCCTCCTCCTCCCTCTCCTCCTCCCTCTTCTCCTTCTCTCTCCTACTCCAGCTCTCTGGAAGCCCCCTAGGGCAAGGCCTCCACTCACCTGTTTCTGCATCTCCAGCCTCCAGCGCCCTGATGGACCATTTTAGGTATCAGGAGGGTTGAGAGGGGTTTGCCTTCCTGGGGACCTGGAGTCAGCTTCCAGGCCGCTAGATCTGCTTTCTGGCTGGCTCTGTGGGTGCTTCCCTCCCCAGCTGGGGTCTCAGTTTCCTCATTCAAAAAGCAGGAGAAGGACTCTGGTGAGGACACCAATGACCAACATTTTCACCACAGCTTTCCTTTTTAAAATATTATTTATTTACTTGGAGAAGCAACGATTCCAGTGCTTAGGAACATGGCCTCCAGAGCCAGATGGACTGAGTTCGAATCCTGCCTCTGCCACTCACCAGCTGAGTGATCTTACTCCCTCCGTGCCTCCTCGATTTCCTCATCTGTAAAATGGTGACAGTAACAGAAGCTGGATGTCAGAAGAGACTCTGAAACTTGCTCTTTAACGTCGAGTAGCTAAAGCGAAAGGAAAAAATGAAGTAAAAGAGCTGAACAGAAGATTTCAAAGGGCAGCTCAAGAAGACAAGTAAAGTATTATGATGACATGTGCAAAGACCTGGAGTTAGAAAACCAAAAGAGAAGAACATGCTCAGCATTTCTCAAGCTGAAAGAACTGAAGAAAAAATTGAAGACTCAAGTTGCAATATTGAAGGATTCTACAGGGAAATTATTAAATGGCGCAGTAAGCATCAAAAGAAGATGGGAAGAATACACAGAGTCACTATATCAAAAAGAACTGGTCAACGTTCAGCCATTTCAGGAGGTAGCAGATGATCAGGAACTGATGGTACTGAAGGAAGAAGTGCAAGCTATACTGAAGGCATTGGTGAAACACAAGGCTCCAGGAATTGACTGAATACCAACTGAGACGTTTCAACAAATGGATGCAGCTCTGGAAGTGATCACTAATCTATGCCAAGAAATTTGGAAGACAGCTACCTGGCCAACCAACTGGAAGAGACCCATATTTATGGCTATTCCCAAGGAAGGTGATCCTACTGAATGCAGAAATTATCAAACAATATCATTAATACCACATGCAAGTAAAAT
>NW_004444049.1:2934118-2938432 GCF_000243295.1 Trichechus manatus latirostris | reverse complement strand
ATTGAAGTTGTCAAGGATTTCATTTTACTTGGATCCACAATCAACACCCATGGAAGCAGCAGTCAAGATATCAAAAGATGCATTGCATTGGGCAAATCTGCTGCAAAAGACCTCTTTAAAGTATTAAAAAGCAAAGATGTCACCTTGAAGACTAAGGTGTGCCTGACCCAAGCCAAATGGTGTTTTCAATTGCCTCATTTACATGCGAAAGCTGGACAATGAATAAGGAGGACTGAAGAGGAATTGACAGCTTTGAATTGTGGTGTTGGCGAAGAATGTTGAATATACCAAGGACCGTCAAAAGAATGAACAAGTCTGTCTTGGGAGAAGTACAACCAGAGTGCTCCTTAGAAGCAAGGATGGTGAGACTATGTCTCACACATTTTGGACATGTTATCAGGAGGGATCAGTCCCTGGAGAAGGACATCATACTTGGAAAAGTAGAGTCAGCGAAAAAGAGGAAGACTCTCGATGAGATGGACTGACACAGTGGCTGCAACAATGGGCTCAAGCCTAACAACAATTGTGAGGATGGTGCAGGGCCGCGCAGTGTTTCCTTCTGTTGTACACAGGGCCACTATGAGTCGGAACTGACTTGGCGGCCGTTAACAACAATAACAGAAGCCGCCTTAAGGAGCTGTAATGAAGATTACATGGGTAACTGATGAGTAGCCTTTAGGGTAGTCCCTGGTCTACCAAAAAAACCAAACCAGTTGCCCTCAAGTTGATTCCAACTCATGGTGACCCCATGTGTGTCAGAGTAGAACTGTGGTCCACGGGGTTTTCAAAGCTGTGAACTTTCAGAAGCTGATTTCTCCCAAGCTGCCTCTGGGGGGCTTTGGACTGCCAACCTTTCCATTAATGTTGTTATCAGGTGTCATTGAATCGGCTCTGACTCATGGTGATCTTATGTATAACAGAACGAAATGTCGCCCAGTCCTGCACCATCCTCACAATTGTTGCTATATTTGAGCCCATTGTTGTAGCCACTGTGTCAGTAATGCTGGTGGCATAGTGGTTAAGAGCTATGGCTACTAGCAATAAAGGTTGGCAGTTCAAATCCACCAGGCATTCCTTGGGAACTCTATGGGGGCAGTTCTACACTGTCCTATAGGATTGCTGTGAGTTGGAAATGACTTGATGGCAACGGGTTTGGTTTATGGTTTTATATACACCTAGCCACCACCCATCCGTCAACTTGTTGTACTGTAGCGGCTTGTGTATTGCTGTGATGCTGGAAGCGATGCCACTGTCATGGTTTGAATTATGTCCCCCGAAAAATGTGTGTATCAATTTGGCTAGGCCATGATTCCTGGTACTGTGTGATTTTCCTGTATGTTGTAAACCTGCCTCTATGATGTTAATGAGGGAGGATGGGTGGCAGTTGTGTTAGTAAGGCAGGACCTGATCTACAAGACTGGATTGTGTCCTGAGGCAATCTCTTGAGATATAAAAGACAGAAGTGAGCAGAGAGACAGGGGGACCTCATACCATCAAGAAAGCAGTGCCAGGAGCAGAGTGCGTCGTTTGGACTGGGGTCCCTGTGTCAAGAAGCTCCTAGTCTGGGGGAACACTGAAGAGAAGAAGGCCGACAGAGAGAAAAAACCTTCCCCTGGAGCTGACGCCCTGAATTTGGACTTGTAGCCTACTTTGACTGTGAGGAAATAAACTTCTCTTCGTTAAAACCATCCACTTGTGGTGTTTCTGTTATAGCAGCACTAGACGAGTAAGACAGCCACTGATACTGCATTTCAAATACTAGCAGGGTCACCCAAGGTGGACAGGTTCAAGCAGATCTTCCAGACTAAGACAAACTAGGAGGAAAGGTCTGGCGATCTACTTCTGAAAATTAACCAATGAAAACCTTATGGATCACAACAGAATGTTGTCCCACTCACTTGCTACAGACATGTCATCAGGAGGGATCAATTGCTAGAGAAGGACATTGTATTTGGTAAAGTAGAGGGCCAGCGAGAGCCAGGGAGACCCTCAAGGAGATGGTTGGCACAATATCCACAAACATGGACTCAACATGCCTGCAGTCGTGAGGATGACATAGGACGGGGCAATGTTTTGTTCTGTTGTCCGTAAGGTTGCCATGAATTGGAGTCAACCTGATGGCAGCTATTTACCTGTCTACACCTAGAAATACATAGTTTTATTTGCTGAATCTCTTTTACATAAACCAGACTGGGTTTTATATATAGTTCTGGAACTTGCTTTTTTTCTTTTCTCACTTAACAGTATGTTTTGGAAATTGCGTGGTCTAGTCCCGCCTCCTTTGAACTGCCTTATGATATCCCACAGTTTGGATGCACCCTCATTTATTTCGAGCGGCCTCTGTTGTTTTTCATTCATTTCCAGTTTGTCTCTATTCACCCATTCATCCCAAATGTGTTTATTGAGCACCTGCTGAATGCCAAATGCCCTTCCAGGTGCAGGAGATCCAATAATGAACAAAGCAGACAAAATGGCACCCTGCAGAGCTCACACCTACAAGGACAATGGCAAATACACTGGAGGTGGGTGAGGACGGAGAATTCTATTTTCTGAAGAGGGAATACAGGTAGTCCCCTATCTGCAACCGGGTTCTGTTCTGACTACTCCATAGTAAGCTGGTTCTGACGTAAATCTAGTATCTCTCTCTCTTTTTCTAAGTTTTCATTATTATTGCCTTTTTTAAAAAAATTGTGCTTTAGATGAAGGTCTACAGAACAAATTAGTTTCTCATTAAACAATACACATATCATTCTGTGACACTGGCTGCCAACCCTGCAACGTGTCAACACTCTCCCCTTCTTGACCTTGGGTTCTCCATTTCCATTTGTCCCGTTTTCCTGTTCCCTCCCGCCTTCTCGCCCTTGCCCCTGGGCTGCTGTGCCTATTTAGTCTCATATACATGGTTGAGCTACATGTATTATTGTTTATTTTATGGGCCTGTCTAAGCTTTGGCTCAAGGGTGAACTTCAGGAGTGACTTCAGTACTGAGTTAAAAGCGTGTCCGGGGGCCATACTCTCGGGGTTTCTCCAGTCTCTGTGAGACCAGTAAGTCTGGTTATTTATTTTTTGTGAGTTAGAATTTTGTTCTACCTTTTTCTCCAGCTCTGTCCAGGACCCTCTGTTGTGATCCCTGTCAGAGCAGTCGGTGGTGGTAGCCGGGCACCATCTAGTTGTGCTGGACTCAGTCTGGTGCAGGCTGTGGTGGTTGTGTCTTTGGTCTTCCCTTGCGTCTTTGGTTTTCTTCATTCTCCCTTGCTCCAGATGAGGTGGGACCAGTGGAGTATCCTAGATGGCTGCTCACAGGCTTTTAAGACCCCAGATGCTACTCACCAAAGTAGGATGTAGAACATTTTCTTTAGAAAAAATATTATGCCAATTGAGCTAGATGTCCCCCAAGACCATGGTCCCCAGCCCTCAGCCCAATAATTCGGTCCCTCAGGGAATTTGGATGTGTCTATGAAGCTTCTTGTCTTGGAAGAAGTACAACCAGACTACTCCTTAGAAGCAAGGATGGCGAGAGAACGTCTCACATACTTTGGACACATTATCAGGAGGGATCAGTCCCTGGAGAAGGCCATCATGCTTGGTAAGGTAGAGGGTCAGAGAAAAAGAGGAAGACCCTCAAGGAGATGGACTGACACGGTGGCTGCAACAATGGGCTCAAGAAGAGCAGCAATTGTGAGGATGGCGCAGGACCCGGCAGTGTTTCGTTCTGTTGTACGTAGGGTCGGAATCGACTCAACAGCACCTAACAACAACATGAAGCTTCTATGACTTTGCCCTGGTCAAGTTGTGCTGACTTCCCCAGTATTGTGTACTGTCTTACACTTCACCAAAGTTACCACTGATCTAATGTCTAGTTATGTCTCCAACATTTGTTATTTTGTGTTTTGTTGATTTGTGTCAGTAATGTTGGGATGAGATGATATCTCATTGTAGTTTTGATTTGCATTTCTCTAATGGCTAGTGATTTCGAGCATTTCCTCATGTGTCTGTTAGCCACCTGAATGTCTTCTTTGGTGAAGTGCCTGTTCATATCCTTTGCCCATTTTATTACTGCCTTTTATTATCAGTATCTTTATAAATACGATCTTTGAACATCTGCGAGCGAACGTCTTAGAATAACATCAGAAAATTATGTCCTACAAAATTGTATATAGGACATATTACTAACGATAAGATGTACCAAAAACCAAACCAAAACAAACAGTCATAAGTGTGGTTTGTCATAACTTGACTACATCATAAATCGGGGCCTATCTATATACTCTTTTTATATATATATTCATTGTACTTTAGATGATGGTTTACAGA
>NW_004444049.1:2919813-2922423 GCF_000243295.1 Trichechus manatus latirostris | reverse complement strand
CTAGAGCTGGCACCCTGAATTTGGACTTCTAGCCTCTTAGACTGTGAGAGAATATATTCTTTGTTAAAGCCACCCACTTGGGGTATTTCTGTTATAGCAGCACTAGATAACTGAGACCCATGTGTTAACTTATTTAAACTCATAACAGCCCTGTAACATAGACCCTGGTTTTTTACACAATTTGCACAAAGACTGAATCTCAGGGGTTAAGTCACTTGCCCAAGGTCACACACATAAATACAAGAAAAAAAATCAGTTACTGTAGGGTTGATTCCCACTTGTGGTAACCCCATGTGTGCGGAGTAGAACTGCTCCATAGGGTTTTCAAGGCTGTGACCTTTCAGAAGCAGATCACCAGGTCTTTTTTCCAAGGTGCCTGTGGGAGGGTTTGAACCACCAACCCTTCCGCTCACAGTTGAGTGCTGAACAGTTTGTGCCACCGGGGACTCTATCCATGCCCAAGGTCACAGAGCCAGTTAAGTGGCAGGACTGAGTTTCAAACCCAGGCAGCCTTCAGAACAGCAAGTCTCACCCCTGGCCACACCTTAGAATCATCTGGTATCTTCATCAGGATCGGCTACGCTGCACTATCGTAACAAATAAACCCCAGAGTATCAGGGGCTTACTCAGGAAGATTTTATTTCTTGCTCACGAAAAACCTGATGCAGATCAGGCAATCCTTCCTAACTTGTAGCCATGATACCCGGGACGTGTGGGCTACTGGTTGACACAGCCAGGGAAGAGGGCTAGAGAATGGCCAGGGATGTTTTTAAGGGCAGGCCTCAGTGGGGTTTATTATCACTCCTACTACTTTCTTTGGCCAGAATGGAGTCACATGGCCTCAACCCAGCAGCAAAGGGTGACAGAAGTGGTTTCCCTGGGTGCCAGGTGTCATGGATTGAATAGTGTCCCTCCAAAAACGTGTATCAAGTTGGCGAGGCCATGATTCCCAGTATTGTGTGGTTGTCCTCCATTTTGTGATCTGATGTGATTAGCCTGTGTGCTGTAAATCCTAACCTCTATGATGTTAATGAGGCAGGATTAGAGATAATTATGTTAATGAGGCTGGACACAATCTACAGGATTAGGTTGCATCTTGAGTCAATCTTTTTTGAGATATAGAAAAGAGGATCAAGCAGAGAGAAGGACCTCTTACAACCAAGAAAGAAGAGCCGAGAGTGGAGCGTGGCCTTTGGACTCAGGGTCCCTGCGCTGAGAAACTCCTAGACCAAGGGAAGACTGATGACAAGGACCTTCCCTCAGAACAGAGAGAGAAAGCCTTCCCTTGGAGCTGCACCCTGAATCTGGATTTCTAGCCTCCTAGACTGTGAGGGAATAAATTTCTGTTTGTTAAAGCTATCCATTTGTGGTATTTCTGTTACAGCAGCACTAGATAACTAAGACACCAGGGAAAGAGTCAGTGTAGCAAGAGGGTGACACTGTCTCCACCACACACAAAACAAACCAAAATCCCAGCTGCCGTTGAGTTGATTACAACTCACAGCAACCCCATGTGTGCAGAGTAGAAGTGTGCCCCATACGGTTTTGACCTTTCAAAAGTCAATTGCCAGCCCTTTCTTCCAAGGTGCCTCTGGCTGGATTTGAACCTCCAACCTTCTGATTAGCAGTCAAACAATTAACCATTCGTACCACCCAGGGACTCCTTCCACCACACGTACGAGCTTTAAAAATACCACTACTAGGCCCGCCCCAGAAATTCTCACTCGCTTGGTCTGGGGTGGGATCCGGACCCGTGCTGGTATTTGAATTTTTCTGAGTTCCTTGGGTGGTTCTGACGTCAGGGGCCAGGGTCAAGGACTTCAGTGGCTGAGCCTACCGGCTTAACCCAGGAGGCAGGGGAGGCTCCTTGGGGCTGAAGGTTTTGGATAAATAAGTACCTGGGTGGATTTCTACAGACCCCTGAATTGTCAAAAGCAGAGGCTGTGTCAGCCGGGCAAGGGTGAACCCCACTTCTACTCTGAGAAAGCATATGTTGCATGCCTCAGTTTCCTGATCTGTGCAGTGGGGCACTGATGGGGCCCACTTCACAGGGGTGCTGGGGGTCCTGCAAAGGGCTCCGAGTGGTGAGCTCCTTACACAGTGGGCGTGTGGGCGGGGGCTCTGCCTCCATCACTGTGGTGGTGGAAGGCTAAAGCATGCAGCACCATGGCATGCTGACAGAACCATCCAGAAAGTCCTCTTCTCACAGGACGGCCTCAGACAGATGCAGACACAGAGTCTCATGGAGATGGGGACTCATCTGCCCTTATAAAGGTAGACCCTCCAGAATTGTCAGACCCATGCCTTGAAATTGAAACTGGCATTTCAACAGAGCAGGAATGTCTTCCTCAAGAAAATCTCTGAAGGAATCAAAGAGGACGGACATGTTCTCCTGAAGGACCAGTCTCCAGCTGAATTTGGAAGCCAAGTGTCTAACAGTCCCCCTCTGCCCATACCAGGAGGCTGACCTTGCCTACTGCCCCCGCACGTCCTGGTCCTCAGTGTGATGACAGGAATTGCTGAGGACTGGGGTGGCGTTCCTCCCAGGAATGTTGGAATTGGACCCAAAGTCCCAGGACATCCAACTACATGGGATCCACAAGAGACCCA
>NW_004444049.1:2916605-2918855 GCF_000243295.1 Trichechus manatus latirostris | reverse complement strand
CCCCTTGGAAGTACCCCATAATACTAGGCTAACCCTCTCTGGCGGTGCCTGGCAGGCACTGCTCTAGACCTCTGTCAGCTTGAGGAATCACACAGCGCCCTCTGCAGAAGGTTCTGGTATCACTTCTATCTCACAGGTGTAGAAGCCGGCAGACCCTCAGAGATTCGCCCGAAGGCACACCTGGGAATGTAGAGGAGGTGGACTTCACCTGTACAGTGTGATCAAAAGCCCCTGGGTCCCACCCAGGCCCTACTGGTCCTGCCTGTCCCCCTTTCACAATCTGCAGACGCCCTTCCCCTGGGGGCTTGGCCGGGAGGTCCTGTTCCTGAGCCCACACAGCACGAGCTCTGAGGAGCGGGTCAGGGCGGGAGGGGCCAGGGCGGCCTGTAAACCAAGGTCAAGATGGGTGCTGGCTGGGAGGCGGGGCTGACTGGGAGGCAGGCGGGCAGGTGCTTGGGGCCCCTGAGAGGCAGAGTCAGGGTCAAGCCCCAGGACCTAATCGAACAGCCGTGTTCCTGTGACAAATGGGACAAAGAAGTTCCCCAGCGAACCGCCAGCCTCTGGGATGAGCAGCAGCGTTGTGGTTACGGGCCCGGGAGCAGCCTTCCGCCTGGGGCGGGTCTAAGGTCACCTGTCCACAGTCATCTGCAGTCATAGGTGCCTTAGAGGCAACATTCACGCTGTGTAAGGTCATCGCCTTTGCTTTTTTTTTTAGTCAAGAGTCTCATAAGGAGCCCTGGTGGCGCAATGGTTAAGCACATGGCTGCTAACCAAAAGGTCAGCGGTTCAAACCCACCAGCCACTCCGTGGGAGAAAGATGTGGCAGTCTGCTTCCGTAAAGATTACAGCCTTGGAAGCCCTATGGGGCAGTTCTCTTTCCTACAGGGTTGCTGTAAGTTGGAATCGACTAGACGGCAACAGGTTTTGTTTTGGTTAATGCGTCTCACGGGCACGCAAAAGCTGGACAATGAATAAGGCAGGCTACAGCATAGACGCCTTTGAATTGTGGTGTTGGCGAAGAATATTGAATATACCATGGACTGCCAGAAGAACGAACAAATCTGTCTTGAGAGAAGTACATCCAGAATGCTCCTTAGAAGCGAGGATGGTTAGACTTCATCTTTCGATGTCATCAGGAGGGACCAGTCCCTGGAGAAGGACATCATGCTTGCCAGAGCGTCAGTGAAAAAGAGGAAGACCCTCAGCAATATAGACTGACTCAGTGGCTGCAACAATGGGCTAAAACAATGATGGTGAGGATGGCGCGGGATCGGGCAGTCTGGTTCTGTTGTACGTGGGGTCGCTATGAGTTGGAGCCGACTGGACAGCACCTAGCAACGCATCTTGTTAACCTAGCCCAATTTTTAAAAAGAAAATCTCACCAGTTCAAGCCTGATATTACCACTTGACAGGCACGGCCTGGGACAGCTCTGTGGATTGCCGCTTGGCTTTGTTCTGGGTGACGCAATGGCTGTGCCACTGTGCACTCCCAGAGGCCTGGGGGGGGTACTGGTGTCCCTGCCATTTGACGGATGAGGAAGTTGGGGCTCAGCGGGGGAGCAGCTGGCCCAAAGCACACCTGGCTCTTTGGGGGGTAGGTGCGGGACTCACCCAGCTCTGTCTGGCTCCAGGACACACTCACACTGCTAGTTAAAATGCCTTACCAGAGCGGGTATTTTCATTTTGGTGCCCCATTTTGGTATCCCTGGGTGGAGCAGTAGTTAAGAGCTCGGCTGCTAACCAAAAGGTCGGTAGTTCGAATCCACAAGCTGCTCCTTGGAAACCCTATGGGGCAGTTCCACTCTGTCCTACAGGGTCACTCACGGTGAGTCAGAATCGACTCCGCGGCCATTGGTTTGGCCTTTTATTTTGGTTCCCTATTTCAAGCACGGTAAGAACTATGGACTCAGTGAATGAATTCCAGATGTGATTCCTCCCTCAACGTTCCACCGCCCGAGGGGGAGACACACAGACGCCTGCACGGGGCTCCCGGAGACTGAGGAAGGACCAGGAGGGGGACGCCGGCCACCGGGCTCCGGACTCAGCTGTGGGCTATGGCTGCCAGCATGAGCTACAGCATCTACAAACTTATTAAAAAATTCCAGATGTGGTGGCACAGAAGACGGGAGAACCCCGCGTTCTGAGGTTTGGTGTCACCCCGCATTGCTCCAGTCAGTGCAGGCTCACCCAGCCAGCACGGCTACTGCCCCCTGCTGTCCACAGAGGACACTGCGGGGGAGGGAGCCGGCC
>NW_004444049.1:2907290-2915854 GCF_000243295.1 Trichechus manatus latirostris | reverse complement strand
CTTTTCGATTACTTGGGGATGGAAGTCTCATGTTCTGCTCATCTTGCCCAGAAATGAAGTCTAGATGGCGCCTCTCTTGACAGTGGGTCCTGGTCCCAGCTGTGCCCCACGCCCAGCCGGAGGGGAGGGGGGAGATGGCCAAGAGCGCGATTCTGTCTTTTCCGCAGGCACGCAGACCCTCAGCGGCCACACTTGTAATTCTTCCCCGAGTCCTGTTTTCTCTGGCTCCAGGAGCAGGCGGTGTGTGCTGAGAACAGGCCTGTCACCACGGTGCTGAGGTAAACGACCGCGCGTAACAGGCTCACACGGCTTCCTGTAGGGAACACAAACCCCGTCTCCTGCGAAAAGGGGTTTATTTTTGTGCATCTGTAAACATGAGCTCCCGTCACAACAAGCAGGGAGCGATCTCCACGGTGTTTATTCGGAGCACCGTCTGTGGTGTGACAATAACTGTAGGAGAGAGAAAACACAGTGACAGGCTGGAGGCAAATTCTGTGCTGTCAGGCTGCGGCGCAGAGCAGACACGGCCCGCTCTGTCCACCAGGCCCCGCTCTGCAGGCAGCGCCAGCCCCTGGCAAGGCGAGGTCACCTGGGCAGGGCACGAGTTCCCTGTGATGCTCCCGTCCCCCGTGCCACGTGTCCCGCGGTGCAAGCTACATCAGCTCTGTGGCTACCTGGACGTTACTGCAGAGACTGGAACGCCCCGAGCCCTCGTGGCCTGGCACCTAGCCTTCCTTCCCCTCACAGCGCACACTTGGTGACCTCACCTGCCTGGGGTAGGACAGCCTCCACCGGGTTTACCTGGAGCCCACCTGGAAGCTTCCAGGTTTAGGAGAGGCTCCCCGCTAAAGTGGTTTTAGGGTAACACGGAGCCGCCATTGTAGGGGACCCTAATTCACTCACGTTGCAGTGTAATAGTTGGCAATGCTATGGTTCCAGGTATATGTTAACTACGCCCCGCTAACGTTAGGGGCAGCGGGGGTGCAGTGGTAGGATTCTCGCCTTCCACGTGGGAGACCTGGGATCAGTTTCCGGTCAACGCACCTCATGCAGCCACCACCCGTCCATCAGGGGAGGCTTACAAGTTGCTGTGATGCTGAACAGGTTTCAGCGGGGCTTCCTGACTGAGATAGACTAGGAAGAAAGGCCTGGCAATCGACTTCTGAAAATCAGCCCCTCCAGGAGACATAGCCTGGGGCGTGGGGTCCCCATGAGGAGGGGGCCGACTCATCAACAGTTAACTACAACACTGGTAGTTCAGGCTGGCAGTTACTTTTGCAGACAAGAATTGTGATAGCCACTGCCCACGATAGGACTCCACATCCACTCGCTGTTGCTAGCCAGGCCCTGGGCCACCCCGAGGATGCCCCGCCCCCCAGGCTATGTCTGCTGGAGGGGACTCCCCGCGTGGATGTCCATTAACTGCTTCCTTGGGGGTAATGCTAGGTGTCCAGGGCTGGAACAGAAGTGCAGCGCGGGGGTACAGTGAGAGCTTCGGCCAAGCCTGGGGTCACAACTCCCTCAGGACGGGAGGAGGAGGAGGGGCTACGGGGGGCCGGAGCAGGACAGGCCCGGAGCCTCCTGTCCCGAGACCCCACCTTCCCCTGCCCTCCCTCTGGGTGTGTTGGTGTTGGATGAGAAACACTTGACGGACACCCCAGTCCCCTGTGCCTGGAGAGAGCTGGATACGCTCCACCTGCCCTCGCTTCCCCGTCTCGGCCACCAAGGAGCCCGGGTGGTATCTCCTGTGTCACAGCCACAGCCTGACGCTCCCTCGCTTCTGTGGCCTGGACCAGAATGCCATCAGGCCGCCCGCCTCACGCTGCAGGGCCCTGTCTACACTGTTGTGTTACGGCTGTAATGGCTGCGGCTCATTCCCCGCGCAGCTTTGAGAACACACTGAGTGGGTCTAGCTCAGCGAATCCACCCCTGCGCCTCGGGTGCTGGGGGAGGCACTTCCAGCTTTTTGCTCCCGTGAACAAAGCTGTTGCTGATATTCTCGTCCGCATCTCATGGTGCGTGAGCGCGAGAGTCTGGCTGGGGTGGAGCAGAATTGCTGGTCGCGGTGCGGGTGGGTGTTCAGCTAACCACAGGGGTCGTCTGCATCACGGCCCTGGCGGCAGTGTCTGCAGGCTCCCAGAGACCCTCCCCGACCATCCTGGTGCGGCTGAGAAGGAATCCTGACAGACCCAGGGGCCTCCCCACCCCGAACGGCAGCCGGCAGAGGGTAGGGAAGCGCCCGGCCTGGCTGAGCAGGACACGGGACAGCAAGCAAAACACACCAATGCCACGGATACCTGCTACGCTCTTGCTAACTTACTTCTTTTTCTCCTGTAGTTTTTCCTTCTCTTGAATTTCATATTGACTTTTGGCCATGATTCTGTCTTTTCAACGACTGTGGCTTCTACTCGAACAAGATCCTTTCTGGAAGGAAGGAGAAGAGACAATGATATACCGTCTCGTTATTTTTCACTTTTACTCACGCCTCATGGGAGGATGTCTAAAGCGAAGTTTTACCTTCCTTTCTGCGGGTTATTAGAGTAAATGCGGACATTCTGAAAACTACGAAAGCATGCAGGAAGCTGAGTGCCGAGGAATCCGCCAGCCTTAAAAGGGCCACAACACCAGCGAGCTGGCTCGCGCGCTCTCCTCCGGGGGGCGCTTACCCGTACTCTCCACCTTCTGAAGTATGAAGGCGCTGGGTGTGCCTTTACCGCGAGTGGGACCAGAACCCCCCACCCGGCCTAGCCGCACTGTCCCCTTGGTCTGCACCCCCAGCCCCAGGCCCGAGACCACGCCCGTCACCTAACAGCACGTACCCAAGGAGCGGCTTGCCAAGTAACGTGAAGTTGTCAGACCCAACCAGCAGGACCTTGAAAAATCACATGGGAGCCTTTATTTAATCACTGACTCATGACAAATCAGTAACAAAACAGTCTGAGGACAGGCAGTGAGGATAACGTCTCACGTGACCACACTGCTAAAGGGGCAAGGAGCTGATTAGCTGGTACTGCAAACACTTTGATATGCATTCGATTTATGTAATGAATTCTTCTTTTAACATCAAAAACCTGGGCAGGCAAGCGTCCAGCGTTGTGGTCCCGAACACCGTGGGCGCTCTCACGGTCAGGCCCCGGCTTCCCGAGGTGGGATGTGTAAAGACATGACTATTTTTCACGGTGGCTCTGCACCCAGCTGACTGCGTGAACCGCCTACAGAAACTGGGGCCTTTGCAGCAGTTCACGGCCCTGCTGGTGCGGCCGAGAGTCAGGCTCAGCTGTCTCTCTGAATGGCTGCGAGCTTCCGGACGGCCAGGCAGCCGTTCTCTGTGTCGGGGAAATGACGAAGACGCTTCCCTGCTGCTGAGGAAAACGGCTTTCACTCCAAGTGCAACCGGTTCCTCATTAGACGCTAGGAGACCGGCTTAAATTTTACCGATGAGGACAAAATCCCTTCCTAGTCAACGCCAAAGTCTAAAGGCAGAGTGTATTTTATAGAATGTCAATGGACGATGTACAGTAGCTAGGAATAATAATAGAAATCTCTAGAGCTGATTTCAGCAGGACACGTTCTTTGTTAGTTACTGGCTTCCTAAGTAACGCAAAGCCATCTGCGTTACGTGGGCGTCCTGTAAGCTTTCTGTTAACAGGGCGTGGCTCAAAATAACGTCTTTTAAAAAATCCTCACAAACACACCCCTGAAGTCTTCTATGTATTTGGACATTAAAAACGCGGGTGCCCTGGCCTGTGTGTGCGTGACAGGGTCCCCGATGTCCCTGCTCTACTGGCAGCTGGGGCTTCAGAGAACCAGTGAGCTCAGCTCCCCGGTTGCGGGACGGGCCTTCGAGACGCAGTTCAGTGCTCGCCCTGGTCTCTACACGCGGTGACTTCACCATCACAGAGGGAGGAGTAGTTGTAATCGATAGTCATACATGTTAATGATTGAATACATCCTAGAAAAACCATTCATCGCAGAGATCGTTATAATTTTATACATAACTTGATTAACAGAAAATAGAGGAGGCAAAAATCAAGCCGACCCCACAGAGCACGCGGAACAGACGAGGGGTGGAAGGGCTCAGCTGAATCAACAGACCACTGGGTGCTGGCCGGTCGGGGAGGTGAATCGGTGCTCGAAATGCCTCTAAACAGTCCCTGTTGAAACCAGCAGCTGCAGCAGCCAGACCTACCGTCAGAACAGTGTCCTGGCCGAAAGGCCAGCTCTTCCCCCTGACGGGGGCTTAAAGATGCCTTCCGTACTTATCTGGGATGTTTACTGTATCTCGGGGTCAAACGTTTTCCTATGGGAGCACGTTGGTGAGTGGAAGGCAAACCATGAAGACGCGCTTCGTTCTGTAGGGAACGTGGCGGGCGGTCTCTGTCTAAGGAGGAAACACCGTGGGTTCCGGGGTGCCCCCGGGGTGCAGTGGCCTCGCCCGCACTTCCTTCTCCCGTCCCTCCCTTAGGGACGCGGGAACCCCCGAGCGGTGGGCTGCGCCCGAGCTTACCTTCTCCAGGCGGATCCTCTCGCCACAGGCGGCGTCCAGCTCATTTTCAATCAAAATCAGGTCCTCACTGGTCACTTTCCACTGGTGGCCGGCGAAGTGCACCACGGCAAAGAGCCTGCCGTACTGGCCCGTGGCGATCAGCTCGTTCACCTTGCCCACGACCTCTGCGGGGGAGCCGAGAAGGACAGTGAGCCCCCGCGGGGTCTCACCGAGCAGCCCTCTGCTCTCCGCACGCGGACCAGGAGCTCCGTGAAGTGTCCTGGGCTAACGTGACGGTGGCACGCCCTCTCAGGCTGACGGCCGAGCTCTTGACCCGAGGACGGGTGGCACTGGTGCCGAGCACGGCAGGGCCCACCCCAATCCCGGGAACACCGGGACCTCGCCACGAGGGGCGTGCACAGACCGAAGCCCCTCCGCGTATCAGAGTGCCGAACCCCTCACGCAGTTCTCTGGCCCACGCACCCGGCCTACGTGGCTCCGTCTCTACGAATCTGGGGCTGTCTTTCTGGGGTGGGGGAAAAACTTCTACCTTGCTAGGCTCACACTTATTATTAACAAAGAGCTGGAGGACTGAGGGGTGTCAAACCCTAGAAGTAAAGGGAGGCCTTCAGCACACGAGGAAAACCTACAGTTCTATCCCGGGATAGAACTAGCCGGGAAGGACTCTAGCCCATGCCCTGCCCGCTCGGACTCCCGGCTGTGTCCCTGTAGCTGCCCTGACTCAGCCCCAAACTTTCCACCAGAGCTGTTCACCCTCGGGACAGACGCTCCCTGTGTACCGGCGCAGGGGCCTGGCCTGGGGCAGGGCACAGGGGGCGTGACCGTCCCTGCCCCCGACACATCACCGAGGCCATAGCTGCACCCAGCAGCACAGGCCCGATGGACACAGCATACGGCTCATGGCCACGGGGCGGTGCAGGGCTGCCCTGCCACAGCACGCTCCTTTGTCCTGCATTGTGTCCGAGGCAGTATCATAAAACTGGAGGATTCCACACGATAATCGTGATTCCCAGCTTTTCCGAAAACGGAAGGTCTGGCACAGGCTCACGGCCGAGGGGGCTGCTGGTTGTGCTCTCCTCCTAACACGCCGACAGGTCACACGGCTCCAAGGGCCCTGCCGTGTCTCTAGTAGGAGGATGTGCCAGCCCCACTGGCCACCATGCCTGGTGCTCTCGTGTTTGGGGTGGGTCTTCCTCTGAACCCACACTTCTACCAACAGACAGGAGGGCTGCCCTCACCCTAGTACCTGCTTGGAGCATGGGAGGTACTCGGGGACCATCTGCGAGGTGAACACACGTTTCATTTTGGTGTCAACTGGCAGGAAACGTGCTATGTCCCAGAGCACCCGGCGGCAGAACTCCTCGACCCGGGCCAGGGGGCACCTTGGCTGGAGGCGCAGATGCCGGCTCGAGCGCCAGCCTCGCGGTAAAGTCTGTTACCTGCATGGTGCTTTGTCTCCTCCACGGGGTCGGGCAGCACAATCTCTGGCCAAGGCGGTGAACTCAGGGATGTCTTAGGAACATATCTGTGAAGCCGATTTTACAGATGCACGTCACACTCATGGGAAAAGGTGTGCGAAACCCCTAAGAGGTGACGTGCTCAGAAGGGTAGGAAGGACAGGGTCTGACCAAGTCATGCAGTCGGTCCACAGCGAGGTGCCTACAGAGAGGGGAGGAGCAGGCAGAGCCCAAATCACAGGATCCAGACCGTTGGTGCTTTTGCTGTGGCTGCCACCAGAAAGTGAAGTTTCAGTCTTTCTATTCCAGGGGGGCATAAAACACAACAAAAACAAAGCCAACGAGCTGCCTGCAGGAAAAGCTGACCGCCTCTCTCTCAGGCTCTGGCACACAGGAGGTCTCAGCACAAATCCGACCGCGGATGACCACTTCTCATCGTGGTGGCAACTGAGCGTTCCCGCGGGCTCCTCGGTCGGTGGCAGGGCAACGGGCCGGTGACCAGGAGGAGGCTGGTGACCTGGGTGGGGTCTGGCCTCCTCGGCTGGGCCTGGGAGGACCCAGCTGAAGACGGAGAAAAGGAGGAAACCTACACCTGGGCCCTGGTGGCGGCTCGGGACCTTCACACGAGAAACAGGCAAAACAAGCAGAATCCACTAAAATGCCCACTTGTGATTTCTTCCTGCGCTCTGACTCAGTTTCTCAGCTTCTCCTTCTGAGACCAAGAGACTCCTCTCCCGCTCCCGAGATTCGCTGCAGCGGAAGCAGCAGCAACAACAGCCGACATTTTCTGAGCGCTCACTCCACGCCAGGCACTGTTCTAAGCTCCTTGAACATACGAATTTACTAAATGCTCACCAAAACTCACCGAGAGTGATACGGATGCCGCTTTCAGCTTGCAGAGAGGACACGAAGCCCAGGCAGGCTGAACCCCTGGCTCAGTGTCCCTGGCCAGCAAGTGGCAGAGCTGGGATCTGGCCTGGGGGGTTTCCCTACACACAGCTAAAACCCTGTACTGCTCCTGCAGGTGGCACAAATGGTTAAGTGCTCAGCTGCTAACCGAAAGGTTGGAGGTTCGAACCCACCCAGAGGTACCTCAGAAGAAAGGCCTGGCGATCTACTTCCAAAAAAAATCAGCCGCTGAAAACCCTATGGAGCACAGTTCTACTCTGCAAAATGAGGTTGCCGGGAGTTGACTTGACCACAACTGTTTTTTTTTTTGCAATCCCACCAGTGAATCAAATGTTGTCAAAACTTACTTCCGCTGTTTATATTAAACTTCTTTTTCTTTTCCAAGTATAACATTTTAACACTGAGTGTGCTTTTTCAAATCACATCAGTTCCTCCTCGAGATTCTGATGCAACCTCCTGCTCTCCCCTCCTAGTTAGAAACTTCTGATCAGGAGTACCAGTTTTCCCTCCATGAACCACAGCTACGTAAGGCCTGGAACGCCTTTGTCTTGGGGTGTTTGCAGTGCTGTCTGTATTTAAAGGGCCCAAGGAAAATACTATCAAAAAGCCAAATTTAAATATTCTTGACAACCTGATGCACCAAGCTCTGAATTTAGAAAGCCAGTCCCACCAACGAAAGCACAGCCACCGCGCCCGCGTTTGGCATTACCCTTGTGGAGGTGACGTGCTCTGGGAGCGGAGCCGCTGGACAGCAGACCAGAGGGGAGCTGCGGGAACAAGAGAGATGCGAGTGATTACCAGTGTGGAACGCACACTGCCCTCTACCGCGCTAAACAAGCAACTGCAGTCACCGATTACAGCCAGTTTAAACGAGGGCATCACAGCCAGGCGTGCAGAAAAATCCAGCGGGCCAAGCTCAAAGAACCTCCTTCTAGCTGCTGGTTATGTGTGGAAATGGGCTCCTCACACCATGTCAGAACACCAAGGGCAGAATCATCCGCCCACGTACTCGGTCCTATGCCTCGTTCTATGCTCACCTGGGGGAGCAGCCTCCAGGAGGGCCCCAGTGAGCCCGCCTCCTGGTGTTCTCAGCCTTGTGTGGACCTGCCTACATGGTGGGTGTGGCCAATGGCAGATGGCAGAAGTGACTGCACGTCACTTCTGAAATCAAGCTCTAAAAGAGACTGTGGCCTCTGTCTTGGGTGCCCGTCCTCTCCCTCTCTGGCTGTGGGGGCTGCCATGTTGTGAGCAGCCCACGTGGGGAGGAAGTGAGGCCTGCTAACCCACGGGGGTGAGCCTGGCAGCACTCCAGCCCCAGCGGAATGCTGCAGTTCAAGTGCCGTCCCAGCAGACTGCTTCACTGCAATCTCTTTTGTTTTTTTGGCTTTAACAAGGAGAAGTTTATTTCCTCACAGTCAAAGTAGGCTAGAAGTCCAAATTCAGGGTGTCAGCTCCAGGGGAAGTCTTTCTGTCTCTGTCGGCCTTCTCATCAGTGTTCCCCCAGACCAGGAGCTTCTCGGCGCAGGGACCCCTGTCCAAAGGATGCGCTCTGCTTCTGGCACTGCTTTCTTGATGGTATGAAGTCCCCCCGTCTCTCTGCTCACTCCTGTCTTTTATATCTCAAGAGATTGCCTCAGGACACAATCCAGTCTTGTAGATCAGGTCCTGCCTTACTAACACAACTGCCACCC
>NW_004444049.1:2894898-2907190 GCF_000243295.1 Trichechus manatus latirostris | reverse complement strand
CTAACACAACTGCCACCCATCCTCCCTCATTAACATCATAGAGGCAGGTTTACAACATACAGGAAAATCACACAGTACCAGGAATCATGGCCTAGCCAAATTGATACTCTTATTTTTGGGGGGACATAATTCAAACCATGACATTTCACCCTTTGGCCCCCCAAAAACCATATCCTTGCAACATGGAAAACATATCCACCCCACCATATCATAGCAAAAGTCTTAACTCCAAGTTCAAAATCCAAAAATTTTTCTTCATCTGTGAACTCTGGAATACAAGCTATCTGCTTCCAAAGGTACAATGGCAGAACAGGCACAAGCTAGACATTTCCATTACAAATGGGAGAAACTGGAGGGAAAGAAGGGATAACAGGCACCAAGCAAGTCAGCAGAACACCTTACGTTAGCCCTCAAGGCTTTGAAAATAAACCTCTGTTCTCTGAAACAATTTACACAATAGCCCTGCCCTCCAGACTCTAGGTATTGGCCATAGTCTCTGGATTTTGAGCGGAGGCCCCTCGGCCCTGGGCTTCAGCTCCGCCCTCCAGGCCCACTGGGACAGCAAGTCTGCTCCCTTGGCTTTAGGCGCACCATTCTCCTAGTCCATCAGAGTGACAACTCCACCCTTAGAAACACCAGAGGCCATGGCTCCACCCTTTGAAACCCCTGAGGTCATGGCCATACCTTTTGAGACTGAAGCAACTAGGCTTCTCGTGTCCCTTGTCTCTTCAGCTTCTGCTTCCTATGGCCTCTCGGCCCTCGGGCCTCACACCCGCATCTGCCCTGCTGGGGCAAGTGTTCCAAAGCTCTGTAGCTCCACCGGTGTAAGTGCCCAGAGGCACCCCACTCCGCCAGAAAGCCTCGGGCACACGGACACTCAGCTCCCTTGCTCCGTGGATCAGCAAGCCTAGCTTCACCGTAAGTACCCAGAGGCACCCCACTCCACCAGGAAGCCTCCTGCTCACAGGCACTCAGCTCTCTCACTCCGTGGGTTGGCTCCAGCGCCATCTCGCACTGGTCTCCTGGTTCTGCTGCTGTTGGTTCTCTGCTGCTGCTGCTTCTCTGCTGCTGTAGGTTCTCTGCTGCTGCTGGTCCTCTGTCACTGCCGCACGTCTATCCATTCACAGTTTTAAAACCGCTTCCACATTTTAGGGATCTGTTAGAGCAGCACCCCACTCTCGGTACCAAATTCTGTCTTAGTTATCTAGTGCTGCTATAACAGAAATACCACAAGTGGATGGCTTTAACAAAGAGAAGTTTATTTCCTCAGAGTCAAAGTAGGCTAAAAGTCCAAATTCAGGGTGTCAGCTCCAGGGGAAGTCTTTCTGCCTCTGTTGGCCTTCTCATCAGTGTTCCCCCGGACTAGGAGCTTCTCGGCGCAGGGACCCCTGTCCAAAGGACGTGCTCTGCTCCTGGCACTGCTTTCTTGATGGTATGAGGTCCCCTTGACTGCAGTCTCTTGAGAGACCCTGATCTAGAACCTCCCAGCCAAGCTGCTTCTGTATTCCTAACCCTCAGAAACCGTGTGAGATAGTAAATGTTTGCTGTCTTAAGCTATGAGATTTCGGGTAATTTGTTATGTAGCATTAGATAACCAATAGACCAAGGGACGAAGGCACTCACAGTCAGGGCGGAGAAGGGCAGACAAATACAATGCACAGTGCTTCGACTGAAAAAGCAGGGGAGAGTTAACTACAGTCCCTGGAGAAGGACATCACACTTGGTAAAGTAAAGGGTCGTGAAAAAAACGAAGACCCTCAACGAGATGGACTGACACAGTGGCTGCAACAATGGGCTAAAGCGTACAACAATTATAAGGATGGTGCAGGACCGGGCAGTGTTTCCTTCTGTTGTACATGGGGTCGCTGTGATTCAGAATCGACCCAATGGCACCTAACAGCAACACTTTTCAAAAAACTGAGATATAATTCACATAGATAAAATTCACCCTTAAGGGCTTTTTAGTGAATCCACAAAGTTGTGCACCCAGCACCACTATCTAATTCCAGAATATTTTCATCACCCCAGAAACCCTGTACCTATTAGCAGCAACTCCCCATTCCTCCTCCCCACCCAGCCCCTGACAACCACTCATTTACTTTCATCTCTATGGATTTGCCTTTTCTGGACATTTCATATAAACAGCATCGTACACTATGTGGCTTTTAGTGACTGGCTTCTTTCACTTAGCCTGTTTTCCAGGGGCATCCACGATGTAACGAGGATCAGCACTCTGTCCCTTTTTATTGCTTGGTAAGATTCCACTGTGTGGATGGACCACATTTTGTTCCTCCATTCGTCAGTTCATGGGCATCTGGGTTGTTTCCACTTTCCGAAGCCAAACTCCTCAAAAGAGCTATCTGCCGTCTGTTCCAATCCCTCTGTCTCAGCGCAGTCTGATCAGGCTCCTCTCCCGTGACGTCACTGAAACTCCTCTCACCCAGGTCACTGCTCAATCCAACGGAGACTACTCAGTCCTCTCCCAGCGCGGCCGGGCGCTCTCCGGGCTCTCCTCCCTCCTGCAGCGGTTGCTCCTTTTCTGTCTCCTGTGTGATCCTGGCAGTGCCGGGGGCTCAGCCCGCGGGCCTTACTCTATCCCTTCTCTATCTGTGGTCCTTCCTCTGGTGGTGGCATCCAGGCAAACGGAGTCAAATGTTCCCTACATGCTGGTGACTCTCCAGCTTCCACCTCCAGCCTGGACCTCTCTTCGGGAACCTACACCTGTACATCCAATTGTCTACACACCATCACCACCTGCATGTTTAACAGGCATTTCAGAACCCTCCAGGAGCTCCTGATCTCCCCCTCGTACCTGCTTCTGTCACGCTCCTCCCCATCTCACGTAGTGAAAACTTCATCCTCCCAGCTGCTCAGACCAAAAATTGCAGGCATTTTTGAGCCCTCTCTCTCACATCTCAGTCAACCCATCAGCAAATCTCGTCAGCTCTCCCTTCAAGAGATCCAGAATCTGACCTCTTAAGTTGCCCAAAAAGGAAAAAAAAACCCAAAACCAAACCCATTGCCATCGAGTCGATTTCAACTCATAGCGATCCTATAGGACAGAGTAGAACTGCCCCATAGGGTTTCCAAGGAGCAGCTGGCGAATTCGAACTGCCGACCTTTTGGTTAGCAGCCATAGCTCTTAACCACAGTGCCACTAGGGCTCCGAGCCACGATCCCCTTTTGCCTAGATTATTTAACTCCCTTCTCCACAGCAGCTACAGTGATCCTGTTAAAACTTCGGTCAGATGGTGCCACTATTCTGCTTAAAATTCTCCAATAGTTCCCATTTTATTCAGAGAAAAAGTCAAAGTTCTTATAGTGTGTAAAATAAGATCACAAGTTTTATTTTAAGAAAACAGAGCTTTCTTTTACCCATGACACCAAAAGTCATCTTATTAAATGTTAGAAAGCTCTGTGCTGTATAATCGTTTAAGTATGTGTACGTGTGTGTACATATATACACACAAAACAGGGCTTAACCACTGCACCGCCTGGGTTCCAAATACATATATAGTAATGCCTGTAGCTATGCAGCTACGTCAGAAAACCTGGTTGCATAGTGGTTAAGAGTTCAGCTGCTAACCAAAAGGTCAGCAGTTCGAATCCACCAGGTGCTCCTTGGAAACCCTGCGGGGCAGTTCTACCCGACGGCAATGGGTTTGGTATTTTTTTTTTATGCATATAAAAGCATATTAAAAAAATTCTACGCCTATCAAAGCGCTCGGCTGCAAGGTTGGTGGTTTGAAGCCACCAGCCACTCCACGAGAGAGATGTGGCAGTCTGCTTCTGTAAAGAGTTGCAGCCTTGAAAACCCTATGGGGCAGCTTGATTCTGTCCTATAGGGTTGCTATGAGTTGGAATTGACTTGACGGCAATGGGTATAGCTGTCTCGCGTGCTGATGGTACACTGGTTAAGCACTTGGCTGCTAATCAAAAGGTTGGTGGTTCCAACCCACCAGCCGCTCTGCGGGACAAAGATGTGGCAGCCTGCTCCCATAAAGATTTACAGCCTTGGAAACCACAGGGGACAGTTCTACGCTGTCCTATAGGGTTGCTATGAGTCAGAATCGACTTGATGGCAGCGCGTTTGGTTTTTTTGGTATAGCTATGCCTTGAACTCTAGTTTCTAGAACGAGCTTGTCTAGTTTCACAGAATTGTATTTAGGTGACCGGGCTTACTCAAACACTTGAAAACTTGTTCTTTCAGAAAACAATCAAAGATTAATGAACGTGACTCCAGAGGTCTTGTAATCATGGCTCACGGCTCTTGTGATGTCTTAGTAAGATTTCTATTTTTTATCCTTTATAATGTTTGTGCACATATTGTTCTCTTGTAAGATTTATGTATTCTGACATAATCCTCAACCAATCAAAACTTTTCGTTCAAAGTTCCTGTTTAAATTATATATAAATACCCTGAAAAATCTTAATTGGTGCACTGATTTACTCAGTAACGATATGATGTCCATCTTTAAAGCTGTCTATTAAACCTGCACGTTGTCGTTGTCGTTGCCGTTAGGTGCCATGGAGTGGGTTCCAACTCATAGCGACCCCATGTACAACACAACCAAACACTGCCCGGTTCTGCGCCATCCTCACAACCGTTGTTACGCTTGAGCCCATTGTTGCAGCCACTGTGTCAATCCATTTAGTCGAGGATCTTCTTCTTTTCCGCTGAGCCTCTACTCTACCAAGTATGATGTCCTTCTCCAGGGACTGGTCCCTCCTGATAAACCTGTACAGCAATCTGTTAATGTTGTTCTGAGTCGTTTATTTTGGACCAGTGGCCTGCAGAGCTTGGGTAATGCGATCTCCTTCTGTCTGTGAACCATCTCTCATGCCCTTCCGCCTTGCACCCTGCACCTGCCGCTCTAGCGTCCTTGCCATCCCTGGAACATGCCAGGCACACGCCTGCCTCGGAGCCTTCGCCTTGTATTCTGCACCCGACGGGCAAATTGTGTAACTCCTCTGAGCCTCACTCCCCACCCCCAACCCCGTAACACAGACATTATACAGAAGCTGAAGAGCCATTGTCAGAGTTTAAGCTACTAACAGGAGAAACCGAGATCTGAACCCAGGTTCCCCTAACTCCAAAACCCGTGCTATAGCCACAGCATCAAAAAACGCGATCAAACAGAAGGCACCGAGTTGGACAAAGACGCACACGTGGCGGGAGGGCAGGGAGCACCGCCATGCTTCCCCCTTCACCCCGCGGCCCGGGTCTCACCCGCTCCGGGAGCCGAAGCTCTCAGGATGCTGCGGCTGCACGCGGACGCCAGCCGCCCGAAGGTGACCGTCAGAGCCGAAGCTGCTATGGCCGCCGCCATCTTCCCGCAGCCGCGGCCGGAAGCGGAAGTGGCGCAAACGCCGTGCGTTGGCGCACTGGGTCCGATGGGGAACGCCGGCCCGGCGAGGAGCACCGGACAGGTTGGGAGCTTTGGCCCGGCGCAGGAACGCGAGCTCGGCGGGCTCCGGGGCCGGCGGCAGCCATGGCTTCGGCGACTGTGGAGAGCTTCGTGACCAAGCAGTTGGACCTGCTGGAGCTCGAGAGAGACGCGGAGGTCGAGGAGCGCAGGTACGGCCGGCGGTTTCCTGCGGCCCCCGCTCGCCCTGCTCAGAGTTCCCGGCTCCTCCTGGCCTGGCGGGGCCACAGGCCCCTGCTCGGCCGCCTCCGGAGAGGGGACCCTCATTACCTCCCGCGGCAGCCTGTTTGCGTTTTCATTTTCAGACCCCTAGAAAGCCCCTTCTTTTCTCGACCTGAAATCCCCTCTCAAAACGTACGCTCAGAGGGCGGTGGGGGTTCATGGCAGGACTGTCGTCTTCCCTGAGGGGGCCCGGCTTCCCTTCCCAGCCTGTGCGCCTCACATGCCGCCACCACCCTCTGTCACTGGAGGCTTGTGTGTTACTGTGATGCCGACCACGTTTCACTGGAGCGTCCAGACTCTCATGGACTAGGAAGAAAGGCCTGGCGATCCTTCCCCAAATCAGCCAGTGAAAACCCTATGGAGCACAATGGTCTGATCCCGTTGTGTATGGGACCCCTCTTAGTGGGGGCCGACTGGAGGGCAGCTGACAACCACCAAAAGCTTACAGCCCTAGGTACTGGTTCTAGCCCCAATTCCACGCCCAGCTGTTCGCAGCCCTTTTCCTTATTCATCCACTCAGTAAGCATTGCCCGCGCCTCTTCCACACCAGGCCCTGGCAAAGCAAGTTAAGACACAGCGTCTGTCTGTGATCTGATTAGTTGGAGGCTGGGTGTCGGCAGAAAGGGTAGATGGAAACGCAAACAATCCCCTCCCAGGGTGAGAAATGCTGGCAGGGAGGCAGAAAGTGGGGGAGTTGGGGGGGCGGCTGGAGGAAGAACAGATGCCTCCCCTGGGGGGAGGGCCAAGGATGGCTCTGCGGAGGAGGTGATGTCTGAACAGAGCTTGAAGAAAGAAAAATAGGGGTTTAGTGGGTGAACGTGGGGAGGTGGAGCAGAAAAAATGTGAGAGGGAAAGCATGCCTGCATGGGAGAAATGGGAACACCCGTGTGGCTGAAATGATACGAGCCAGCACCTGCCTCGGGGCCCTATGGAGCAGCTCTACTCTGCACACCTCGGTCGCCAGGAGTCAGAATGGATGTAATGGCTGCTAGCATTCCTTTACACCTCACTTCACCCCTGTGAACAGGTTACTGTTGTCACACTTGCTTGGCTGAGAAGGAGACTGAGCCAGAGAGGTTAAGTAACTTCCCCAGGGTAACACAGGCTGTCAGGCTTTGAGGGGAGGCAGTCTGATTCTAGAGTTTGCCCTCAACCATCACATCGCATACAGTGATTGGATTTGTTTGACAAGGTATCGATTGTGACGGTTAAGTCAGATTGACCTTATTGGAATCCCAGCTCCTCCATTTATGGCTGTGTGACTCTGCAGGTTCCCTCTCTGAGCCTGAGTTACCTCATCTGTAAAATGGGAATGATTCCCACCTGGCAGCCTTGCTCTGAGAATGAAATGCTGTGTCAGGTGCTCTGCGTGGCAGCCAGCACCTCTGGTTGGTAGCTGTTCCTGACAGTGCAAGAGAGAGGGGCCTCACACCGGGAGTGTCTGTTCTATTCTGTGTGCAGAGCGTGGCCGGCAGAGCGGTTGAGCAGGTGAGGGAGGGGATACATCTGCATTTTAGGAGTCACTCTGGTGCTGCTGCTGGACAGCTGGACTGGGAGACGCCAGAGCTTAGGCAGTTACAGTTACAGCTGCTATGGAGTCGACTCTGATTCACGGCACCCCCCCATGTGTGTCAGAGTAGAACTGTGCTCCATAGGGTATTTGATAGCTGATTTTATGGAAGTAGCTCACCGGGCCTTTCTTCCGAGGTACCTCTGAGTGGGTTCGAACCTTCAACCTTTCCATTAGCAGCCGAGCGCATTAACCATTTGCACCAATCAGGGACTCTGGTGGGGCTAAGTTAGGAGACTGTTCAGTTCAGGCGAACAGGGATGTGGGCTTAAACCAGGGCTATAGTGGTGAGCATGAGAGGTAGTGATGGACTCAGGGTATGACTGTGGGGGAGGGCGGTTGATAAAACTTAGTGACTGATGGGCGAAGGAGAGGGTAAAGGTGACTGAAGGTTCTGTCTCGGGTAACTGGGAGGAGGGGCCTGGTGTTATGGGCACCAGGGATCAGAGGAGGAGGAGCAGGTTTGCGCATGGGCAGTCCTGAGTTTCGTCGGCACAGATCTTTCTCTGCTTTTCTCTCCCTTTTACTTTCTTCGTGCATGAACGGAAGTAAAAACTGGCAAAGTGCAAATATCGAGTATCAATGCTGTGTGTCTTCCAGGTCCTGGCAGGAAAGCATCTCGCTGAAGGAACTCCAGAGCCGAGGCGTTTGTCTCCTGAAGCTGCAGGTGTCCAGCCAGCGCACCGGGCTGTACGGGCGGCTGCTGGCCACCTTCGAGCCCAGAAGGTGCGGGTCTGCAGCGGTGCTGCCCAGCAACAGCTTCACTTCCGGTTTGTGCGATGTTTAAAGATAGCTTTATTGAGATAGAATTTACATGCCATGCAATACACCCATTTAAAGTGAACAATTAATGGAAGAAACCCCGTTCTCTTTAACTGTCACCTCCCCACCGCCCAGCCCCCTGAGCCCAAAACCTTTTGCTGTCCAGTCGATTCTGACTCATAGCAACCCCATATGACAGAGTAGAACTGCCCCACAGAGTTTCCAAGGCTGTGGTCTTTATGGAAGCAGACTGCCACATCTTTCTCCTGGGATCGCTGGGGGGTTCGAACCTCTGACCTTTTGGTTAGCAGCCGAGTGCTTAACCACTGCGCCTCCAGGGCTCCTTCCCCAAGCCCTGGGCACCCACTGATCTACTTTCTGTCTCTATGCGTTTGCCTACTTTGGGCGTTTCATATACATGGAACCTACACTACGTGACTTTCTGTGTCTGGCGTCTTTCAGTTAGTGTGCTGTTTGCGGGGATCACCGTGTTTTAGCGTGTATCAGAGCCTCATTCTGTTTTACATATTTTAAACAGTTTTATATGTAAGGAGCTCTGGTTGCGCAGTGGTTAGAGTACTCAGCTGCTAACCGAAAAGTTGGCAGTTTGAACCCACCACCCGCTCCGTGGGAGAAAGATGTGGCAGTCTGCTTCTGTAAAGATTTACAGCCTTAGAAACCCTGTGGGGCAGTTCTACTCTGTCCTATACCGGGCAGTGCGAGTCAGAATCGACTCGATAGCAGTGGGCTTCGTTTTGGTTATTGATATATAATTCACATAAAGAATGGACTCATTTAAAGTGTATCATTCAGTGGTTTTTAGTATATCCACACATGTGTACAACCATCACCACAATCAATGTTAGAACATTTTCATTTCCCCCAAAAGAAACCTCATGCCTCTTAGCTGTCATCTGTCAATCCCTGCCATCCCCTCCCAGCCCTAGGCAACCACTGATCCACTCTCTGTCTCTATGGTTTTGCCTGTTTCATATAAATGGAACTGCGCGCTGTGTGGTCCTTTGCGACCGACTGGCTTTCTTTCACTTAACATGTGTTCAGGGTTCATTGGTGCTATCGCATGTATCAGGACTTTATTCCTTTTTATGGCTGAGTAATATTGCCTGAATATACCACATTTTGTTTATCCATTCATCCATTGGTGGACATTTGGGTTGTTTCCTCCTTTGGCTATTATGAATAATGCTGCTGTAAACATTCATGTACAAGATTTTGTGTGGACATATCTTCATTTCTCTTGGGTAAATACCCAGGAGTAGGATTACTGGGTCATATGGGAAAGGTTTGTACGTTTTCTCACGTGGAAATATGATGGCTCTTGCTGGCGTTCAGCCTGTGACTTTTATTTTTGTAAAAGACTGGAGTACACATGACGAGGTGGGGAGACTGCAATGAGAAATTCCTCGGCTCTGTGGCTTCCTCATGTCTAGAGCAGCACCGTCTGCAGGAGCAGCCGTTGGCCACAGTGCCTGTCGAGCACTTGAAATGTGGCTAGTGATGTGTTGAAAGTGTAAAATATCCCCCTGTCATGGATTGAATTGTGTCCCCCAGAAGTATCTGTCAACTTGGCTAGGTAATGATTCCCAGTATTGTGTGATTGTCTACCATTTTGTCATTTGATGTGATTTCCCTGTGTGTTGTAAATTCTATCACTATGATGTTAATGAGATGGATCAGCAGCGGTTATATTGATGAGATCTACAAGATTAGATAGTGTCTTAAGCCAGTCTCTTTTGAGATATAAAAAAGAGAAGTGAGCAGAGGGACAGGGGACCTCAAACCAAGAAAGCAGCACTGGGCGCAGCGTGCCTCCTTTGGACCAAGGGTTCCTGTGCGGAGGAGCTCCTAGTCCAGGGGAAGATTGATGAGAAGTACCTTCCTCCAGAGCCAACAGAGAGAGAAAGCCTCCCTGCTGGAGCTGACGCCCTGAATTTGGACTTCTAGCCTCCTAGACCGCGAGAAAATAAATTTCTCCTTGTTAAAGCCATCCACTTGTGGTATTTCTGTTATAGCACTACTAGATCTAAGATACCCCTGATTTTGAAGACTTGGCACAAAAAAAAATTTAGAATATCTCTTGAATAGTTTTTTGCATATTGATTACATATTAAATGGGTCATATATTTTTCATTTCTAGGGTTAAGTGAAATATACTATTTTTAAAATTAAATTTAGCTATTTCTTTTTTGTTTTGTTTTTAACATGGCTCATAGAAAAATTTGAATTACATGTGGCTCTCGTTATATTTCTGTTGGACGGTGTTGGTCCAGCTTGTTGAACATGCAGTGTATGTAGTTCTCTATTCCTGTACTTTTCTTGTGCTATATATACTTTGGCTAAATGTGTGTGCCTTAGTCATCTAGCGCTGTTGTAATAGAAATACCACAAGAGGATGGCCTTAACAAACAGAAATTTATTCTCTCACAGTCTAGGAGGCTAGAAGTTCAAATTCAGGGCACTGGCTCCAGGGAAGGCTTTCTGTCTTAGTTGGCTTTGGAGGAAGGTCCTTGTCATCAATCTTCCCCAGGTCTAGGAGCTTCTCAGCGCAGGAACCTCGGGTCCAGAAGATGTACTCCACTCCCAGAGCTTCTTTCTTGGTGGCACGAGGTCCCTTTCCTCTTGGCTGGATTCTCCCTTTCATATCTCAAAAGAGATTGACTCAAGATACAACCTAAGCCTGCAGGTTGAGTCCAGCCTCATTAACGTAACTGCCTCTTATCCAGCCTCATTAACATCATGTTGTTGTCGTTAGGTGCCACCCAGTCAGTTCCGACTCATAGCCACCCCATATACAACAGAACAAAACAATGCCTGGTCCTGTGCCATCCTCACAATCGTTATGCTTGAGCCCATTGTTGCGGCCACTGTGTCAGTCCATCTCGTTGAGGGTCTTCCTCTTTTCTGCTGACTGTCTACTTTACCAAGCATGCTGTCCTTGTCCAGGGACTGGTCCCTCCTGATAACGTCCAGAGTATGTGCCCTACATCCTCTCAGGCGCCTGGTCTCCTAGGTGCCCAAGCAGGCATCTCTGTGCCTCTCAGGGGCTGCCTTTGGTCACGGCGTGAGCCCACCCCTGCTGTGCTCACTGCAGTCAGGGGCATGCGGAGCCCTGGTCACTGGTATAGGCTTGGGTCTGTGCGCTGTCCCCAGAGTCGATTGAGGCCCCTCAGATCACCTGGCAATGGATGGGTCACCAGTTATCCCGGGAAGGAGGAGATCCATGCGGAGTGGGCAATAAACAGCTGCCGTCCTCCATCTGCCTTTCGTTTCTGCCAGGAATGTTCCTCCCCAACCGTGCTGATGGCCCTCGCTCTTGTGGGGTCCCCGCTGCTTACCTGTCACTCCTCAGAGAGGCCTTTCCCTACGCTCTTTCTACAAAAGCTCCTTGTCCCTCTCCACCCCCTTCCTGTGCCTTTCTTTCCTTTATAGCACTGATGACATCTTAGTGGTTTGAGGACGGGGCTGTGTTTTGTTCACAGTTCAGAGCCAGTGCCTAGGATAGCGCCTGGTCCAGACAGGCTCTTTAAATAACTTATTGATTATCATGTTTGTTTAAACAGCTCCTTGTTCCTGAGTAAATTTTCATACTGTTTAACCAAACCTGTTGCCATCAGGTTGATTCCGACTCAGAGTGACCCCATGTGTTAGAGTAGAACAGCTCCGTAGGGTGTTTTTTGGCTGTAATCTTTACCGAAGCAGATCGCCAGGCCTTTCTTTCCCGATGCTGCTGGAGGTTCGAACTGCCAACCTTTCTGTTAGTGGTCTAGCGCAAACCATTCGCATCACCCAGTAACCTTAGGTGTTAATTTTTTTTTTTTTTACTGTTACTGATTTTGTTTACGAAAAAAAGTAACAAAGATGTAGTATTGGAAGTAGGACGGAATTTATTCTATGAGATAACTTGTGTTTAGCTTTCCTCAGTGTTTTACATCACTTTGAGCTGTTGTTTTTACAGGCGATATAGTGGGGCTGTACGACGCCGCTAATGAAGGCAGTCAGCTGGCCACGGGGATTCTGACCCGGGTCACCCAGAAATCCGTCACGGTGGCTTTTGACGACTCCGATGATTTCCAGTTGAGCTTAGAGCGAGAGAAGTCCTACAGACTACTCAAACTTGCCAACGATGTCACTTACAAGCGACTGAAAAAGTGAGTGTGTGTGTTGAAATCGGAGGTAACGTTTTCCTTAAGCACATCTAACTCCCTCCCGCTGCTTTTCCTGTTGAGCAAACTAACAGCAACCGTGGTCCCAAGTGGTTCTTGGCGGGGCTGGGCTCGGGGGGGCTGGGCTC
>NW_004444049.1:2876401-2894578 GCF_000243295.1 Trichechus manatus latirostris | reverse complement strand
CCGGAATGGCCAGTTGAGCTCCTGACCTCCCTCTCCTCTCTTGGCAGAGCTCTGCTTGCCCTCAAGAAGTACCATTCCGGCCCAGCGACCTCCCTCATAGAAGTGCTCTTCGGGGGCTCAGACCCCAGTCCTGCTGATGTCACACGTAAGAACTTCAGATTTTTCTTTTTCAAGCGAAACTACTATTGAAATCATCTAGAACAAGACCTCGGGCCGTTTTAGCAGGCGTTTGAAAATGTATAGTTAGAAGAAATCTACCCTTACCATCCTTTTACGAATGTCTTTGCGCGACTTGTGTGCGTTAGATTCTTGTTCTCAGTACTTAAAAGTAGCTAATTCCATGGTTTTTTAAAATATTCTTTCTAATGTATCTAAACATCATATTTTGAAATATAGGGATATTTCTTCTCGCTCGGTACTCTGTGAGATTAGAGGACAGCTGATTGTACTTTATGCTTGATGTTTGTGTGAAAAGTCTCAATTCTACAAGCATTTGATTCTTTTCTCAACGTCCTTTAAATTAAAGATAGTCTGTTCCTGACTGTGGAGTCCCTGAGTGGTGCAGACGTGCTCGGCTGCTAACTGAGAGGTTGGCCATTTGAGTCCACCCACCGGCACCTCGGAAGAAAGGCCTGGTGATCTACTTCCAAAAAATCTACCACTGAAAACGTTATGGAGCCCAGTTTTACTCTGACACACGTGGGGTCAGCAGGCAACTGTTAAACTGTTGCAAAAAGTTTAGAAATAAAGAAGCATATAAACAAAGGGAAAAAAATCACTCAAAAATATGTTGTCTTAGTTTGCCAGTGCTGCTGTAACAGAAGTACCACAGGTAGGTGGCTTTAAGGAGGTTTGGAGGCTAGAAGTCCAAATCAGGGTCTCGGCCGTGTCTGTCGAGTCTTCTGCCGGCCTGTCTCCTAGTTTAGGGGGCCTGCCGGCAGCCTTTGGTAGATGAGTCCTTACATGGCGTTTCCCCGTATGTGTCCCTGTGTCTATTCTGCCCTGTTTATAGACACCACTCAGGAGTGATTATTAGGTTTAGAGCCACCCTACACAGGCATGGCCTCGTTAACATAATAGAAGAAAACTGCGATTTCCCCAAAGGGTCATATTCACAGGTACAGGGCTTCGGACTGCCATGTTAGGACATCCACATTTCTTTTTGGGGGACAGAGGCCAATCATTTAGAGTTAGCCCCAGTAGTATTTGATGTGTATTTTTCTAGTCTTTTTCCTATACGCATATAGAACAATGTACCTGTTACACGCACACGCGCACACATGCACACACACCCCCCCACTCTTCACTTTTCACTTTCAGTGGTCTATGTACTTAAGTGCTCTTGAGGAACGTCGTTTTTGAGGGGAGTTTGTATCGCTTCAGGCGGCCGCGTATGAGTCATCTAGTCCTATAGATGTTGGACTTGGTCAGTTTTTACAGCAGTGACTTGGGTCAAGTCTAGTGTGAAGGTTAGCCCACAGCCATTGTATATCACCCCTGTGTTAGTGTTAGCTTTAAAAATACAGGGCTGCTTTGTAGTGCTTTTTCAGCTTTCGGTCTTCATGATTTATTGTCTTATGAATATGCATTTTCTTTTTGTGTTTGCCTTTGGCAATTGCAAAAGCACTCACATTTCAATAATACCATTTTTTTTTCAGCTAATATTTATTGAGAGGTTATGGATTGCATTGTGTCCCTCAAAAATATGTGTTGTAAATCTTAACCCCTGTACTTGTGGATGTCATCTCATTTGGGAATAGGGTTTTCTCTGTTATGTTAATGAGGCCATGTCCACGTAGGGTGAGTCTTAAGCCAATCACATTTGAGATGTAAAAGGAGCAGCTTAGGCACAGGAAGGAAGCACAGATGGGGGAAGACAGATGCCACAGCACATGAAGATCCCCAAGCAACTGAGGGACAGAAGTTGGAAAGAGACAAAGACCTTCCCCCAGAGCCAACAGAGAGAGCTCGAGAGCCCTCCTCTAGAGCCAGTGCCCTGAATTTGGACTTCTAGCCTCTTAAACCATGAGAAAATAAATTTCTGTTTGTTAAAGTCGCCCACTTATAGTATTTCTGTTGTAGTAGCACTAGATAACTAAGACAGGGGGCTACTATGTGCTTGACACAGAATTAGAAATGTGGTTACTCCGTGTTAAGGAACATGGTGTGTGTTAATTATAGCTGGTAGCTAAAGACAGAGGGCTGCAATGAGGAGCAGCAGAGTGGACACTGGAGCTTTAGATCAGACGGACCATTCCAACCCCACGTTCCAGTGTTGTAACCGTTTGTCAGGTTTGTTCAAGCCGTACTTACTCGCTTACTGACATCTCTGTGTCCAGGTACTGGGGACACAGCTGAACGCATGGTCCCCGCGCTCAAGCAGACAGAGCAGAAGAAACAAATTGGCTTGTCATGGGAGATTTAAAATAGAAACACGATCCTGGGATTTGTTATTAGTTGTATTTGTCATTTGTCTGTGTCATTTTTTTGGACACTTAAAAAAGGGACAATATGTTAGAAGGTGGTATGTTCCAGGAAGCATTTACTTCAGAAAAGTCTGTTATTCTGGAGCATAAGTTGGCCAGCTTTTTCTGTAAAGGGGTGGATGTTAAATATTCTAGGCTTTGTGAGCCTATGGTTTCTTTTGCAGCTCAGCTCTGCCATTGTTCTGGATAGCAGCCACATAGACAATATGTCAATGAAGAGGTGTGGCTGTGTGCCAATAAACCTTTATTTACAAAAACAGAGAGTGGGTTGGATTTGGCCCATGGGCTGCAGTTTGCTGTTCCCTGTTCTGGAAGAAGTTGTTTGAAAACAAAGCAGATTATTTCGTGTTGAGTTTTCCTCCTGGGGAGGTTGTTCTTGGTGTGCATCGCTGCCTTCCCTCAGTGCACACTCTGAGAGGAAGGAGTGCCGGGTGAGGGAGAGCTGGGGTCTAACCACTGTTGCTTCTTCTCCAGACCCGCTAACCTTCTACAACACCTCCCTGGACACTTCCCAGAAAGAAGCGGTTTCTTTTGCGCTGGCCCAGAAAGAGCTCGCCATCATCCACGGGCCTCCTGGCACTGGGAAGACCACGACCGTGGTGGAGATAATCCTTCAGGCTGTGAAGCAGGGCTCAAAGGTGGGCAGGGGGGCGCCTGTGTCTGTCAGCTGACGGTCCGTGCTCAGCAGAAGCTCAGCCAGGCGCCAGCCGTGGTCCTGCTGAAGCTGGTCAGGAGCGTTACTGAGTGCTTATTTTTTTAAGAAAAGAGGTTTTAATCATGAAGGATTTATAACAATGTATTTATAAAATGTGAACCTGGAAACAACGTAAGTCTCCAACAACAGGGGTTTTGGGAGAAAAATTATGACTCATCTACAAGGTGGGCTGTTGTGCAGTCATTGAGAAGTGAGTTTGTGTCCAATATGTGACACATACACTGGGGTGACCGGCTGTCCCGGTTCACCCAGGACTTCCCCGGTGATCGCAGCACTGAGGGTCCTGCGTCTGGGGAAACCCCTGGGTCCTGAGCAAATGGCCAGGTGGTTCCCCGAGGTGACCAGTTGCCGCTGCGTTGATTCTGACGTGTCAAGGGTAGAATTCTGCACAACTTGCTGATCGAGCACTGGACTGGGCCCTTGCTGACTCTGACTGGACCCGGAACAGCCAGGAGGCCCTGGTGTTGTCTTTGTGCTCAGAGAGTGTCCGCCTGGGCCGTGGAGAAAGGCTCCTGGCAACCTTTGTTGTGGCCCAGGCCTCGGTCCGGGATGCAACTACTCGTCCTGCTGGCTGTGCTGGGGGTCTGACTGGGGCTGGCGCTGACCACGGCCCCGTCTGCGCCTTTGGGAGCTCAGGATCTGGCTGGGGCAGACAGTGGGATTGCGGTTAATTAGGTAGTGTGGTTAGTGGGTAGGAGGCCACATGCAATCACAGAGCCCTGGTTTTCTGACATACGGAATGTGATATTGTGCATTATTGCTTATAGCCTTTTTTTAGGTTCCCATTCAACAATTTCTATACAGATTGTTCAGTGACATTACGTTCTTCACAACGTGTGAACATTCTCATTATTTCTGTTCTGGTTGTTCTGTTCCCATTAAACTAGTTCGCCTACCCCCTTACATTCCCATCTTTGTTTTAAAGTAACTGTAGACAATTTGATCTTATATAGATGATTTTTTTAAAGGAGCGCAGTGCTCATGGGTGATACTCTTTATTTTGTGAGCCAGTCTGTAATTCAGCTACAGGGTGACCTGAGGGGCTAGTGTTGGTTCAAAGCTGAAAGAGTATCTCAGAGCAGTAGTCTTGGGGAGTCATCCAGTCTCAATCAGTCCAGTGAGTCTTTTTTTTTTCCTTTAAGTGTCTGAGTTCTGTTCCATATTTCGCTCCCATTCTATCAGGATCCATCTACTGTAGCCCTGATTAGAACAGTTGGTAGTGGTAGCCGGGCACCATCTAGTTCTTCTGGTCTCTGGATAGGTGAGGCCGTGGTTCCCGTGGACTAGTTTCTTCTCTGAGTCTCTGGTTTCCTCCTTTCTCTTTTGCTCTGGACAAATAGAGACCAATAGTTGTGTCTTAGGTTGTTACATCCTTTTTTAATGTTTGAGGAAGGATCTCTTATCCCCCTCGTCATCAACATGAGTCATCTTGGCTCTGGGCACGTGGAAGGCTTTCAGAAAGATTGTGGGTTTATAAAGGGTTGGATAATGATGCGGATTGGACCAGTGATGGTCACCATGTGCAGGTGGACGCTGACTGAGTGCTTCGTACGACCTGGGCTCTCGGAAGTGCTTCCCCTCCGCTCCTCACAGACACCCCGTGAGCTGGTGCTGTGGCTGCCGAGTTCCCAGACAAGAAAGCTGAGAAGCAGGGTCAGGTGTCGCAGGCCCTGAGGGCAGAGCCAGGATGAGAACTCGGACAGAGTTCTCCCTGAGCCTCGCTCCCTCTCTGCTGCCTCTCAGAACTGAGCAGAAGGGCACATTGCTTCTGCAAAGGGACAGAGAGTGAATCTTCCACGCTTCACAAGCCACATGGTCTGTTTTGCAAACCGACTCTGCTGTCGTAGCAGAAAGTGGCCACAGATAACACGTACCGGGAAATCTGTCCCTCAGTTAGAGAACTGCCATCAGTGGTTTTCCTGCCAGTGTGCACCTTGGTTGGCCTGGGCATCTGGAAGGTGGGAAGAAAAGATGGCTTATTGGCAGGAAGCAGATTGGTGGTTTTGGTTGGGTGCCTCTTGTTTCGATAAACAAAGCGAAACAGCAGATGCAGTGCTCGCTGCTTCCAGCTGCGTCCGTGGGGACGGAGGCCGTGCCAGGAGGGCGCGGGGACGGAGGCCGTGCCAGGAGCGTGTGGGGGTGGCAGCTACTGCCTCCTTCCTGGTCTATCCTCTCGGCCACCTCTGCCCGCTGCCACCTGCTTCTAGGAGTAGAGTTCTAGTTGCTGAAGGAGGTGGAGCCCATTCAGGAGGAAGTCCCCTTTTTGTCCCAGTCAGTGATAGGATAGTCTGGTCGGTGGACGAGTGCCCCAGGCCTGATGGTTTCAGGGCACACTCACCCCCGCCCCCCGTCCTTTTTTTTCCTTCTGCGAGTCACTTAACCCTGCTGGGGCCTTGGTGACCGGCACGTTTTTAACACATAGCTTGTCGTTACCCACATACTTCGTCAGTTTGCAGTCAGGCGTGTTCTTTAGGCTATTTTTACCCATCCTTACAGCTGCATACTCACACATTAAAATGACCAATTACACACTCCACCCTTCTGTCTTTATTCTTCAGGCTTTCGGTTTGTCTTAGTGTGAACTTCAGTGGTTTGATTAAGATATAAATGAGCAGGCCACAATAGATGGACCCTGATAGAATGGGAGAAGAATGTGGGCCTCAGATTCCTAGGGGAAAAAAGGCCAGAGTTACTGGACCAATTGAGACTGGAGGACTCCCTGAGACTATTACTCTGAGATACTCTTTAAACCTTGAGCCAAACTAACCCCTGAGGTCACCTTGTAGCTAAATGATGGATTGGCTCACAAAATAAAGAAGGTCACCCTTGAGTACTGTGCTCTTTTAAAAAATTCATCTATCCACACGAGAGCAAATGGTCAGCAATTATTTAAAACTAAGATGGGAAGGTAAGGGAGCAGGGAAACTAGTTTAACGGAAGAGGAACAACCAGAACGGAAACGTTGAGAATGTCACACATTGTGAAGAATATAACTAATGTCACTGAACAATTAGTGTAGGATTGTTGAATGGGACCCTAAACTGCTGTGTAAACCTTCACTCAAAATACACTAAAAATTTTTTTTTGTTTATTGTCGTAGTTTAAATCTTTGTTTAAATGTAGTTTACATTTCAAGTTAGTCTCCCATACAAAAATTTTATACATAGATTGTTATGTGACCCCAGTTGCTCTCCCCATATTGTGACTGCACACTCCTCCTTTCCACCCCTGATTCCCCACGTCCATTCAACCAGCTCCTAACCCTCTCTGCCTTCCCATCTCACCTCCGGACAGAAGCTGCCTGTTTAGTCCCTTGTATCTACTTGAGCTAAGAGGCACACTCTTCACGAGTATCACTTTAAGTCCCACAGTCCAGTCCAATCCCTGTCTGAAGAGTTGGCCTCAGAAATTGTTTTAGTTCTGGGCTGATAGAGAGTCTGGGGCCCATGCTTTCCGGGGTTCCTCCAGTCTCATTCAGACCATTAAGTCTGGTCTTCTTACTACAATTTGAGTTCTGCACCCCACTTTTCTCCTCCATCAGGGACTCTCTGTTGTGTTCCCTGTCAGGGAGTCATTGGTGGTATCTGGGGACCATCTAGTTCTTCTGGTCTTTGGCTGATGAAGTCTCTGGTTTATGTGGCCCTCTCTGTCTCTTGGGCCACTACTTTCCTTGTGTCTTTGGTGTTCTTCATCTTCCTTTACTCCAGGTGGTTGGGACCAATTGATGAATCTTAGATGGCCGCTTGCGAGCTTTTAAGACCCCAGATGCCACTCACCAAAGTAGGATGCAGAACATTTTCTTAATAAGCTTTGTTATGCCAGTTGACCTAGATGTCCCCTGAAAGCATGGTCAGACCCCCACCCCTGCTACTCTGTCCCTCAAAGTGTTTGATTGTATTCAGGAAACTTCTTAGCTTTGGTTTAGTCCAATTGTGCTGACTTCCCCTGTAGTGTGTGCTGTCCTTCCCTTTACCTAATATAATTCTTATCTACTATCTAGTTGGTAAATAACCTTCACTCTCCCTCCCCACCCTCGTAACCATCAAAGAATGAGAAAACAATAAAATATTATTAAAAAAATGCATATATATACGTAGACATACATGTAGATATGAAGAACTAAACGTGTTGCCATCAAGTCGATTCTGACTCACAGCGACCCTGCAGGACAGAGGAGAGCTGCCCCATAGGGCTTCCAAGGCTGTAATCTTTACAGAAGCAGACTGCCACATTATTCACCCATGGAGTGGCTGGTGGGTTTGAACTGCTCACCTTTCAGTTAGCAGCTGAGTACTTAACCACGGTGCCAGCATACACGTATGTGTAAAGTGATGAACGACCAGAGCCTGGTTTGAACTTTGTGCTGCTTTCCCTAGGTCCTGTGCTGCGCGCCCTCGAACGTCGCGGTAGACAACCTCGTGGAACGCCTGGCCGGCTGTGAGCAGAGGGTCCTGCGCCTGGGACACCCGGCCCGCCTGCTGGAGTCCATTCAGCAGCACTCCCTGGATGCGGTTTTGGCGCGAAGTGACAGTGCCCAGATTGTCGCAGACATCAGGAAGGACATCGACCATGTCTTTGTAAGTGTCTCTTCACCAGCGCCCACTTGATTTCCAGTCTCTTTAAGGAGTGTGCTGTGTCTGGATGTTGTCCTCTTTGCTTTCTCCTGCCTCTGTCTGTTCAGTTAATAATTTCAGCAACTGGGGCTGCTCCTTTTTTTTTTTTAGCTCTGATCATAAAATGCTATTATTAATCATTACTTTTTTTATAATTTATTTTCACTGTTGTTGAAAGTATACACAGCAAAACATACACCAGTTGAACAATGTCTACATGTACAGTTCAGTGACATTGATCACATTCTTCTAGTTGTGCAACCATTCTCCCACTCCTTTTTTGAGTTGTTCCTCCCACATCAACATAAACTCGCTGCCCCCTAAGGTTCCTGTCTAACCTTTTGAGTTGCTGTTGTCAATTCGATTCCATGTAGATAGATCTTAAAAGAGCACAATGCTCAAGGCAGACATTCTTTACTAGTTAAACTGAACTATTGTTTGGTTTTAAGAACACTTCAGGAGATATATTTGGTTTAAGGTTTAAAGATTCTCTCAGGGCAATAGTTTCGGGGGTTCATCCAGCCTCCAGAGCTCCAGAAAGTCTGGATTCCATGAGAATTTGAAATTCTGGGATGGCCCATTTTTGACAGAGAACTATACTCGGTGTTCTGTAGGGACCTAGCTGTCCTTGAGGTAAGTTTGTATGTAGGTGAGGGATTATCGTAAAGAAGACATGTTTGTAAATGCCTCCCCATAACTGAGCACATTGTCTATATAATTGCAAGAAAAAAAAAACCTAAAAATAAAAGTTTAAAGTGTATGTATTCTTGGGAAGCCTTTTTTGCCCGTTTTTATGTTGTCATTGCAGAAGAGAGCACGCGTAGCCTGGGAGCTAGGTAGGTGGGGATTCCCTTTGAGATGCATTTTTTCTAGAAGGCAAGTCCAGTCCTTTCAAGCACTTGGCTTCTCTGGTTTACATGTTCCCCCAATTTCCCTAATTACTCGTCCCGTCCTGCTGAGTCCCCATCAGCAGCCTCCCTGCATCTCATGATCCCGCCTTGATGTCCTAGCCTTGGACAGCTGGCGACGGCAGGGCAGGTTGCTGGGCGCCAGTGGCCTTCCCTGGGGCCTCCAGCAGAGAGGCTGCTCTGGTGCCAGAGGAACATCAGTGGCCACGGCAGGGACACTTCACATGCTCTGGAGGTGAGGAACAGGACACAGCGTCTCTCTTTGATAAAGGCGAGTGGGAACATGCTGTGAGGTGACTTGCTGTGTCTCAGATTGGGGTCATTTCATTGTCTTGCTCCTGTTTAAATCCGTGCTTTTCAGAATTTTCTTCTCTGCGAATTAGGTATGAGAAAATGTGTGCTGTCACATATAGTAAGTTATGTCCTGTTACCCCTGCCAAAACCCGTCCCCAAAGCAGCCGTCACAAATAAGGAAAGGGTTACATGTCTTTCAGAAGAAAGGCCTGGTGTTCCACTTCCAAAAGGTCACAGCCTTAAAAACCCTACGGAGCACAGTTCTCCTCTGCACACGTGGGATCGCCGTGAGTTGGGATTGACTTGGCAGCCTCAGGCTTGGTTTATAAGGCAAGTGAGGATGTCAGGGGCTTTGTCACTTGTGTGTATCTGTTGCTTCTTCAAGAAAAGTTTTTGACATTTTAGTGCTTTTAAGGAGCCTGCCAAGCTGGACGAACTGATTATAAATAAAAGCTGATCATCAATGAAAAAGAGCTAAATAAGTGTGGAGTGTGTCAAAATAGTCATGTTTTCTTTGCTTCCCCTTATAGGTGAAAAACAAAAAGACCCAGGATAAGAGAGAGAAGAGTAGTTTTCGAAATGAGATTAAGCAGTTAAGGAAAGAACTGAAGGAGAGGGAAGACGCGGCCGTGCTGGAAATCCTCACCTTGGCCCGCGTGGTCCTCGCAACCAACACCGGTGAGCGGTCCTTGTCCGTCCCTCTCGGCAGGCCTCAGCCAGCTGGGGGGCCTTTCCTCCTCTTGAGGTTTCTGGAAGAGTTTGGGTAGAAATGGTATTATTTCTTCCTTGAATGCTGGGTATAATCTACCTGTGAAGCCTTCTGTACTTTGGGGTTTTCTTCGCAGGAAGGTTTTCGCTACGTATTTGATTTCCTTAATAGACGCAGGACTATTCAAGTTCTCTCTTCTTTTTTTTCAAATGATATTTTATTGTGCTTTCGGTGAAAGTTTACACAGCGAATTAGGTTCTCTACATACTATTCCGACTTCCAGGAATCGACTCCATGGCAGCGGGTTTGGTTTTGGTTTTTTACGCGAATCGTTCAGTGACATTTGTTACATCTTTCACAGTGTGTCAACGTTCTCTTCATTTCCAGTCTGGTTGTCGAGTTCTCTCTGCTTGAATGAGCTCATATCTTTCAAAGAATTTGTCCGTTTTACCTTAGTTGTCAATTTACGGACATGAAATTGTTCACAGTAGTCCCGTATTATCCATTTACTTTCTGTAGACACTCTAATGATGTCGCCTCTCTCATTGCTGGCATTAATAGTTTGTAACCTCTCTCTCTTTTTTTCCTGATTATTTTGGCTAGAGGTGTATTAACTTTATTGATCTTTTTAAAGAAACGATTTTGCTTTCGTTGCTTTATTATTTTTCTGTTTTCTACTCCATTGATTTGGGCATTGATCTTTATTATTTCCTTTTTTGCTGACTTGGGTTTAATTTGTTTCTCTTTTTTTTAGCTTTTTGAGGTAGAAGCTGAAGTCATTGAGCTGAGACTTTTCTTTCTTCTGTGACACAGACACTTAGTGCTGCCACTGTCCCCCCAAGTACTACTTTGGTGGCATCCCCCATTTTCTGATATGTTGTATTTTCATTCATTTCAAAATTCTTTCTAACTTCCCTTTTGATTTTTTTCTTTGACTTATGGTTATTTAGAACTGTGTTATTTACTTTCCAAACATTTGGAGATTTTTTTAGGTATCTTTCTGTTGTTGATTTCTAATTTAATTCCACTGTGGTTAGAGGACCTACGTTACCTGACTTGAGTCATTTCAGATTGAATTGAGACTCCATTAGGGAATAGAATGTGGAATATCTGGGAATGTTGCATGTCCACTGTTTGTTCATGTTTCAATCAGTGCTTCTCAGGGTTTGCTTTTCTTTAAATTTTGTTACTGTTCGGTGCATCGAGTCAATTCCGACTCACAGCGACCCCGTGTACAACAGAACGAAACACTGCCCGGCCCTGCGCCGTCCTCACAATCATTGCTGTGTTCGAGCCCATTGTTGCAGCCACTGTGTCAGTCCCTCTCATTGGGGGTTTTCCTCTTTTTCACTGACCCTCTGCTTTACCAAACATGATGTCCTTCTCTAGGAGCTTGTCCCTCTTGATAACATGTCTGAAGTACCTAAGATGAAGTCTCGCTGTTCTCTCTTCTGCCGGTAGTTCTTCCAGGACAGATTCGTTTATTCTTCTGGCAGTCTGTGGTATATTCAATATAATTGAAAGACATCAGTTCTTCTTCAGCCTTCCTTATTCACTGTCCAGCTTTCACATGTATGTGAGGCGAGTGAAAATAACAAGCTTGGGTCAGGCGCACCTTAGTCCTCAGAGTGACATCTTTGCTTTTCGACACTTGAAAGAGGTCTTTTGTAGCAGATTTGCCCATTGCAGTACATCGTTTGATTTCTTGACTGCTGCTTCCATGGGCGTTGATTGTGGATCCAAGTAAAATGAAATCCTTGACAATGTCAGTATGTTCTCAGTTTATCATAATGTTACTTATTGGTCCGGTTGTGAGGATTTTTGTTTTTTTTATGTTGAGGTGTAATCCATACAGAAGGCTATGGTCTTTGATCTTCATCAGTAAGTGCTTCAAGTCCTCTTCACTTTCAGCAAGCAAAGTCGGGTCATCTGCATATCGCAAGTTCTTAACGAGTCTTCCTTCAATCCTGATGCCACATTCTTCTTCATATAGTCCAGCTTCTCAGATTAATTGTTCAGCATACAGATTGTATAGGTATGGTGAAAGGATATGACCCTAATGCACACGTTTCCTGACTTTAAACCACGCGATATTCTCTTGTTCCGTTCGAACAACTGTCTATGTACAGGTTCCTCATGAGCACAGTTAAGTGTTCTTGAATTCCCATTCTTTCCAGTGTTATCCATAATTTGTTATGATCCACACAATCGAATAGAACCCTGTTGGCACAGTGGTTAAGAGTTCAGCTGCTAACCAAAAGGTTGGCAGTTTGAATCTACCAGCTGCTCCTTGGAAACCCTGTGGGACAGTTCTACTCTGTCTTATAGGGTTGTTTTGAGTCAGAATTGACTCGACGGCAACGGGTTTGGTTTACACAGTTGAATGTCTTTGCATAGTCAATAAAACATAGGTAAATGTCTTTCTGGTATTTTCTGCTCTCAGCCAGGATCCATCTGACATCAGCAGTGATATCCCTTGTTCCACGTCGTCTTCTGAATCTGGCTTGAATTCCTGGCAGTTTCCTGTCAATGTACTGGAGCAACGGTTGTGGAATGATCTTCAGCAAAATTTTACTTGTGTGTGATATTAATGATATTGTTTGATAATTTCCACATTCTGTTGGGTCACCTTTCTTTGGAATGGGCACAAATATTGATCTCTTCCAGTCAGTTGGCCTGGTAGCTGTCTTCCAAATTTCTTAACATAAACGAGTGAGCGCTTCTAGTACTGCATCCATTTGTTGAAACATCTCAATTGGTATTCCGTCAATTCCTGGAGCCTTGTTTATTGCCATTCCCTTTAGTGCAACTTGGACTTCTTCCTTCAGTACCATCGGTTCTTGATCATCTGCTACCTCCTGCAATGGTTGAACGTCGACCAGTTCTTTTCAGTACAGTGACTCAGTGTATTCCTTCCTTCTTCTTTTGATGCTTCCTGCGTTGTTCAGTATTTTGCCCATGGAATCCTTCAGTATGCAACTCGAGGCTTGAGTTTTTTCTTTAGTTCTGTCAGCTTGAGAAATGCCAAGCATGGTCTTCCCTTTTGGTTTCCTACCTCCACATTTTTGTGTTTCATTATGATACTTTACTTTGTCTTCTCAAGCCACGCTTTGAAATATTCTGTTCACTCTTTTACTTCATCGTTTCTTCCTCTGGCTTTAGCTACTCCATGTTCAAGAGCAGGTTTCAGAGTCTCTTCTGACATCCATTTTATATCTTTTCTTTCTTTCCTGTCTTTTTTTTATTGTACTTCAGGTGAAGGCTTACAGAACAAATAGTTTCTCATGAAACAGTAGTACACATATTGTTTTATGACATTGGTTAACAACCCCACAACATCTAACTTCTCAACCTTTTTTTTTGGTGAAAATACCCATAGCCAAATATACACCATTTCAAAAATTTCTGTATGCACAGTTCAGTGACATTGACTACGCTCTTCCAATTGTGTTGCTATTCTCACTTAAGATGAAGGCTTACAGAATAAAATAGTTTCTCATTTAACAGTTACTACAAATGTTGCCCTATGACAATGGTTAACAATCTCACAACACATCAACAATACCCTTACTCAACCTTGGGTTCCTTATCACCAACTTCCTTGTCCCCTTCTGCCCTCTGGCCCTCCTGTCTTTTTAATGACCTCTTGGTTTCTTCATGTATGGTGTCCTTGATGTCATTCCACAGCTTGTCTGGTCTTCGGTCATTAGTGCTCAGTGCGTCAAATCTATTCTTGAGGTGATCTCTAAATTCAAGTGGAATATACTCAAGGTTGTACTTTAAGGTTGGACTTGTAATTTTCTTCAGCTTCAGCTTGAACTTGCATATGAGCAATTGATGTCTGTTCCGCAGTTGGCCCCTGGCCTTGTTCTCACTGATGGTATTGAGCTTTTCCATCATCTCTTTCCACAGATCTAGTCAGTTTGATTCCTGTGTGTTCCATCTGGCGAGATCCACGTGTATAGTCGTCTTTTATGTTGTTGAAAAAAGGTGTTTGCAGTTAATAAGCATTTTCAATGAATAGATCATTGGTTTTCAAAATTTTATCATGTGATCTCCGGCTTTGTTTCTCTGACCAAGGCCATATTTTCCAACTACTGATCCTTCTTTGTTTCCAGCTTTTGCATTCCAAACACCAGTGATTATCAGCATCTTGATTGCTTGTTTGGTCAATTTCAGCTGCAGAAGTTGGTAAAAATCTTCAATTTCTTCATCTTTGGCCTTAGTGGTGGGTGCATAAGTTTGAGTGATAGTCGTATTAACTGGTCTTGCTTGTAGGCGATAGGAGGTTATCCTGTCACTGACGGCGTTGAACTTCAGGATCAATCTTGAAATGTTCTTTTTGATGATGAATTTCTCTTCAATTTGTCATATGATTGTCTGTTTCAAAATGGCCAATACCAGTCCTTTTCAGCTCACTAATGCCTAATACGTCAATCTTCAAGCATTCCATTTAGTTTTTGACAGCTTCAAATTTTAGATTCATACTTTGTACATTCCACATTCCGATTATTAATGGATGTTTGTAGCTGTTTCTTCTTGTTTCAAGTCATGCCACATCAACAAGTGAAGGTCCCGAAATCTTGACTCCATTCATGCTGTTAAGGTTGACTCTACTTTGAAGAGGCAGCTCTTCCCAGTCATATTTTGAGTGCCTTCCACCTGAGGGGCTCGTCTTCTGGCGCTGTGTGTCAGAACTGTTCCCTTGCTAATCCTTGTTGGTTTTCTGTCTGCTTGCTCTATCACTTATTGAGAGGGAGTGTTGAAATCTGTGACTCCAAATGCACGTTTGTCAGTTTCTCCTTGCAGTTCCATTGTCTTATGTTTCATGTCTTTGGAAGCTCTGTTATTAGGGGCATTGTTAGGGACTGAATTATGTTCCCCCAAAAATGTGCGTGTCAACTTGGTTAGGCCATGATTCCCAGTATTGTGTGGTTGTCCTCCATTTTGTGATAGTAATTTTATGTTAAGAAGGATTAGGGTGGGATTGTAACGCCCTTACCCAGGTCACATCCTTAATCCATTGTAAAGGGAGTTTCCCTGGGTTGTGGGCTGCACCACCTTTTATCTCTCAAGAGATAAAAAGGGAAGTGAGCAGAGAGGGAACCTCATATCACCAAGAAAGCAGTGCATGGAGCAGAGTGCATCCTTTGGACCCAGGGTCACTGCAAGGAGAAGCTCCTAGTCTAGGGAACATTGATGAAGAAGGCTGACAGAGAGAGAAAGCCTTCCCCTGGAGCTAATGCCCTGAATTTGGACTTTTAGCCTACTTTACTGGGAGGAAATAAATTTCTCTTTGTTAAAGCCATCCACTTGTGGTATTTCTGTTATAGCGGCACTAGGTAACTAAGACAGGCATAAAAGTTTAAGTTATGATCTCTTGATTAATTAACCAATTTTCATTATGAAATGGCCTGCTTTATTCCTGGTATTTTTTTTTTTTTTAATCTGTTTTGTCTGATATTAAAAGAACCACTCCAGCTTTTGTTTGACTGGTGTTAGCGTGGCATATCTTTTCCCATCCTTTTATTTGTAACCTATTTGTGTCTTCACATTTACAGTGATTTTTTTTAGACAGCACATAGTTGAGTGTTGCTTTTTTATACAGTTTGACAGTCTCTGCCTTTTAATTGGGGTGATTAGAGCATTTATGTTTAGTGTTGTTAGAAGCCACAACCCCCGTAAAGGCTTTGGTTCTTATTTCAACCAGGTGCTTCTTCTGATGGCCCTTTAAAATTGCTGCCCGAGAACTACTTTGACGTGGTAGTCATTGATGAGTGTGCCCAGGCCCTGGAAGCGAGCTGCTGGATTCCTTTGCTGAAGGCCAGGAAGTGCATCCTGGCTGGGGATCACAAACAGCTGCCCCCCACTGTGATCTCACACAAGTAAGTCCCTTCCGCCTAAAGCACCTCTCTACTCCTCCCCTCCCCTCTCTCCTCAGCCTTCGTGGTCCTGGGTCACCCTGGGCTCCCCAGGAAGCTGAGGTTGTGCCCTTGTTTTCATATTTCCTGGTGCCCCCCCTGCCCGTTTCAGTGCATTTATTCCTTCAGACTTCTCACCTTCCCTCAGGCTCCATGCTCTTTGAGGGCAGGGTTGTACCACATTCGTCAGAACCTGCACAGCGACCGGCACGTTACCAGTGCTCAGTCAGGAGTCGCTGATTTAAATTAAATCTCTCCTGAAGAATCCCACAGGTTGCTGGGTGGTGTAGACGGTTAAGCACTTGACTGCTAACCAAAAGGTGGGTGGTTCAAACCCATTCAGAGGCGTCTGAGAAGACAGGCCTGGTGATCTGCTTCTGAAAGGTCACAGCCTTGAAAACCCCATGGAGTAGTACTGCTCCTCACACATGGGGTCACCATGAGTCGGAATCGACTTGACAGCAGCGGGTTAATGAATCCAGCAGGCTTGATGCGAGCGTCCATGCTGTGTGGAATCCCACGTGGAGGTGTGTTCTGTGGGTCGTGCTAGCTGACCTCTGGATCGGTTAGCACGTGACCCAGCAGGGGTTCCTCCAGTCATGACTGTAGGCTCCTCCATCTGTGGGGACGGAAGTAGTAGACATGGTGAGCTGTGGTCTGCCCACTGCGGAGATGCAGTGTTGGTGAGCATTGTGACCCAGCTTAGACTGTCCAGCCTGGGCCCCCCACCTCATTTCCCACCACTCGGCCGCAACACCTACCTCTGCCTGGACCACTCCTTCCCCAGAGAGTGGGTAGGTTGCGTCCGCCCTCGTTTGGTTCTCTGCTCAGATGAAAACCCAGCGTGGTCTCCCGTCACTGCCCTGTGTGAGCAGTATCCCTGTCAGCCTCAAGCCCCTTCTACAGCTTGTTTAGTTATTCTTTCCCCCAGTCGCTGACTGGCAGTACTGTGTATTTCTCTCTTCATTTGCTTGTCTTCCCACCTAGCACGTCAGTTACATGTGGCCTGGGAACAGGGCCTGGCATGGGGGCTCTGTTTGAGCCAGTGCCAGCTCCAGAGTCCATGTCCAGAAAGACATTCGCGTCATTTTCTTCTTGATTATCTTCTTACGTCTGTTGCTTTGCGAAGCAGTTCTCTACCTCACTGTGTGTGTCTAGAAGTCACGATTGAACTTGAGGGCCAGAAAAAGTGACGTGCAAGAGCGACTTTCAAGGGACCTCCCGGAGGGCAGGGGAGGGTTGTCTAGGCCAGGTGCCTCTGAGAAAGAGGCATTGAAAAGTACTTCAGTCACTCAGGCCCTCTTCCTGTTCCTCTCTGGGTGCAGGGCCGCGCTGGTGGAGTCCCCCTGTTCCTCTCTTCCCACCTGGCCCTGGGGTCCTGCCGTGGCCCCTGCTCAGGCCCTCTCCCCATTCCTCCCTGGGCGTAGGGCCGCGCTGGCGGTGCCCCTCTCTGTTCCTCTCCTCTTCCCATCTGGCCCCAGGGTCCTGCCGTGGCCCCTGCTCAGGCCCTCTCCCCATTCCTCCCTGGGCACAGGGCCGCGCTGGCGGGGCTGTCGCTCAGCCTGATGGAGCGCCTGACGGAGCGGCACGGCGAGGGTGTGGTGCGCATGCTGACAGTGCAGTACCGCATGCACCACGCCATCATGCAGTGGGCCTCCGAGGCCCTGTACCACGGACAGCTCACAGCACACACCTCTGTGGCGGAGCACCTCCTGAGGTGAGTGACGCACTCGGCTCCCACCCCAGCCTCCCCGCCTTGTCCTTCTGCCCTGACTGACCCATCCGTGTGACCTGTTTCTAACCAACAAGCTGAAGTAAAACAGGTTGCCTAAAGATTTCGGTGTCAGAGGTCCACTGTGAGACTCATTTTCTCAGCAGGAGTGTGACCTGCAGTGGGGGCTGGTCTGGGTGCTTCTCCATCTCTGGTAGCGTAGAGCTCCCTGGGGGTGATGCGGCCGTGTTCCTCTGAGGAGGGCTTCCGAGGAGTCCCTCCAAGGCGTCCCTCTGAGGCGTCCCTCTGAGGCGTCCCTCCAAGGCGTCCCTCTGTGGTGTCCCTCTGAAGTGTCTCTCTGAGGCATCCCTTCGAGGCGTCCCTCTGAAGTGTCCCTCCAAGGCATCCCTCCGAGGCGTCCCTCTGAGGTGTCCCTCTGAAGTGTCCCTCTGAGGCATCCCTCCGAGGCGTCCCTCTGAAGTGTCCCTCCAAGGCATCCCTCCGAGGCGTCCCTCTGAGGTGTCCCTCTGAAGTGTCCCTCTGAGGCATCCCTCCGAGGCGTCCCTCTGAAGTGTCCCTCCAAGGCATCCCTCCGAGGCGTCCCTCCGAGGTGTCCCTCTGAAGTGTCCCTCCGAGGCATGCCTCTGAAGTGTCCCTCTGAGGCATCCCTCTGAGGTGTCCCTCTGAGGTGTCCCTCCAAGGCATCCCTTCGAGGCGTCCCTCTGAAGTGTCCCTCCAAGGCGTCCCTCCGAGGCGTCCTTCTGAGGCGTCCCTCTGTGGTGTCCCTCTGAAGTGTCCCTCCGAGGCATCCCTCCGAGGC
>NW_004444049.1:2847004-2875979 GCF_000243295.1 Trichechus manatus latirostris | reverse complement strand
TCCCTCTGAGGCGTCCCTCTGAAGTGTCCCTCTGAGGCATCCCTCTGAGGCATCCCTCTGTGGTGTCCCTCTGAAGTGTCCCTCCAAGGCATCCCTCCGAGGCGTCCCTCTGAAGTGTCCCTCTGAGGCATCCCTCCGAGGCATGCCTCTGAGGTGTTCCTCTGAGGAGGCTTGGTGCCGCAGGAGGTGAATGGCGTGCGTGCTTGTCCCGGGGACTTCAGCCCCTTGTATTGCCATGAACTCACTTGCTGGCTCCCCCCATGCCAGGGACCTCCCAGGAGTGGCTGCTACAGAGGAGACGGCCTTGCCCCTGCTGCTCATCGACACCGCCGGCTGCGGGCTGTTCGAGCTCGAGGGGGAAGAGGAGCAGTCGAGAGGGAACCCAGGTGGGCGCACTTGGAAAGCGCCAGCCCTGAGCTCTTCTCTTGCATCAAAATCAAACCAAACCCCTTGCCATCAAGTCGATTCTGACTCATAGTGACGCTATAGGACTGAGTAGAACTGCCCCATAGGGTTTCCAAGGAGTGGCTGGTGGATTCGAACCAAAAGCCACTTTGAAGTGCCCGGTTCAGAGAGGAGCTGAGGAAGAGGGTGGCAAATAGAGTGCATTATTAATGCGCGATGGAGCATTTGTTTTATATGCTTATTTATTTTGCTTTGAGAAAACACGCATGACAAAATCTGACAGGAGTTCGGTGATAGTTTTAAATGAATTTACATTTTATTTTATTCATCCTTCCACATCGACCCTCAATCTGTGGCCGTTATCCACACGTGAGACGTACTATTTATTCTGTCTGTAGTCCAGGCTTGGTCCACTTAGGAATTTGCTGACCTCTGCAGTGTCTGAGGAGCCCTGGTGGTGCAGTGGTTAAAGCGCTTGACTGATCACCAAAAGGTCGGCGGTTCAAACCCATTAGCCGCTCCTCAGGAGAAAGCTGTGGCCGTCTGCTTCCGCGAAGATGACAGCCTTGGAAACCCTGCAAGGCAGTTCTGCTCTGTGAGTCGGCACTGCTGTTAGTCATGAAGGATTTTGAAACAGATATTCTAGAAGGTTGAGCCATGTCTGTATTCTTCTCAAGGAGCAAGCAGAACCAAGGAAGGAAAATAAATAGTCCTGGGCAGGCTTTTCTCTCCGTGGCCTTACAAAGCAGCCTCACTCCGCCTGGTTAATCTTACAGTGACCGTACTCACTCAGCTAACGGTTCCCGTCTCCTGGATTCTGTCGATCAGGTTGCCAGATTAAACAGAGGACACGTGGGTCACATTACACTGAAAAGTTAGTTGTTGCTTGCGTGGAGTTCAAGTTTACCTGGGGTCCTGGGTTTTCATTGGCTGCATCTGGCCCCTTGCCTTGGGACCCACACTCAGATTTCGGGCCCCCAGGAAGTTCCCTTAGGCAGGGGGTGAAGTCAGCTCATGCCCATAGCAGGACAGTGCCCCCGCCAAGTGCTGACTGGTGACGGGTATCAGCTGAAGGTGTCTCTTTGCTGGAAAGCCTGCTGTTTGTTGTCCCTCCAGGTGAGGTCCGCCTCGTCAGCCTGCATGTCCAAGCTCTGGTGGACGCCGGCGTCCCAGCCCGCGACATCGCTGTCATCACGCCATACAACCTCCAGGTGCGGAGGGCCTTCGTCTGTCATCCCCGTGTCAGTTGGGACTCAGCCCGCAGTGGCTGAAGGGAAGGCTCCACGGGCCCTGATGACCACAGCGTCTGGGGGGATCAGCACAGCTGCAGTCAGGGTTCAAGTCCGTCCGTCCGTCCGTCTCTCTGTCTCCCGTGCCCCTCCTCCTCTCTCAGCCTGGTTCCTGTGTGTTGGCTTCATTTCCGGCAGCTTTCCCCGGGGCCCGGCAACCCCAGCCGTCCCCTCAGTGGTGGTCCCGCCAGAAAGGCCTGTCATGTTGATAGCGCTTCCCACAGGTGTCTCAGCTCTGACCCTCACGGCCTGACTGAGACCATCCCTGTGGTTAGGTGGGGTCGACTCGGCTGTTACCCCGCCTCTGAGCTGATTGCTATGGCTGGGTGGGGTCAGCTCAGCCGTGCCCCGTGCCCCCACCTCTGAGCTCGTTGCTGGGGCCTGGTGGGGTCGCCTTGGCTCCAGTGGAACCCCACGGGGTCTGGTGGGGTCGCCTTGGCTCCAGTGGAACCCCACGGGGTCTGGTGGGGTCGCCTTGGCTCCAGTGGAACCCCACGGGGTCTGGTGGGGTCGCCTTGGCTCCAGTGGAATCCCACAGGCACTGGTGGAGGTAGGAAGTTTCTCGCAGGAAAATCAGGGGCGTGACCTGGAGGACAGGAGCAGCGGTGGCTCAGAGGTAGAACTCTCGCCTTCCATGCAGGAGACCCAGGTTCCATTCCCGGCCAATGCACCTCAGGCACAGCCACCACCTGTCTGTCAGTGGAGGCCTGCGTGCTGCTGGGATGCTGAACGGGTTTCAGTGGAGCCTCCAGAGTAAGATGGACTAGGAAGGAAAGCCTGGAGATCTTCCGAAAGTCAGCCAGTGAAAATCCTGCGGACCACAGTGGTCCAGTCCCACCGTGCGTGGGGTCACTGTGAGGTGGGCCTGACTCGATGGTAGCTAGCAGCGGCCTGGAGAAGCAGGGGAGGTCGTGGAGAAGCAGGGCAGGCTTTGGAGAAGCAGGGCAGGCCGTGGACAAGCAGGGCAGGCCGTGGACAAGCAGAGCAGGCCGTGGACAAGCAGGGCAGGCCGTGGACAAGCAGAGCAGGCCGTGGAGAAGCAGGGCAGGCCTTGGAGAAGCAGAGCAGGCCGTGGACAAGCAGGGCAGGCCGTGGACAAGCAGGGCAGGCCGTGGACAAGCAGGGCAGGCCGTGGACAAGCAGGGCAGGCCGTGGACAAGCAGAGCAGTAGGTGTCTGCTCCTCCCCTCCTCCCCCGGCTCCTCGTGTTTCATAGCGTCTGTGAGCTTAGGGAGGAAGCCCATCTGATCTGGTGGGACAGACACCCCTGCCTCACCTCCAGCCAGGTCTGTGGGAGCAGTGGCCCCTCCCGCCACACAGCACCACACGGAGGGTGCGCTCAAGCCCAGCAGTGTCTTGAGTCAGAAGAAGCGGTAAAGCTCCCGCGATGGCGTCACATCGGGCACGTCTGCGTGTTTGTCTATGTTAATCTGGGGCCTGTGAGCAGGGCCAGTGCTGAGGCCGTGTTTCCGAGGGTGGCTCCCACAGGGCGCCCCCGGTTGTGGCGTGTAAGGGCAGGGGCAGGGCATGTGCTGAAGCTGCGTCCTCCCTCCCTCGGTGTTTCAGGTGGACCTGCTCCGGCAGAGCCTCGCCCACAGGTACCCGGAGCTGGAAGTAAAGTCAGTCGATGGCTTCCAGGGGCGAGAGAAGGAAGCTGTGATCCTGTCCTTCGTCAGATCCAATTGGAAAGGTGTGCGGCCTCTGCAGGGTCCCTAGGGTGCAGTGCGGAAATGCATTTACTTGTTCAGAGAGCGAGGAGAGTCTGGGTGGCGCACACAGCTAAGCACTCGACTATGGGCCAAAAGGGTGGTGGTGCAAACCCACCCAGAGGCGCCTCGGAAGACAGGCCTGGTGATCTGCTTCCGAAAAGGTCACAGCCATTGAAAACCCTATGGAGCAGTTTTACTCTGCACACACTGGGTCGCCGTGAGTTGGAACGGACTTGACAGCAATTGGCAACAACAACGATTTGGAGTGCACAGTGGCTTCTCACGGACGCCGAGCCAGCTGCTAGGACCTTGGTGGTGGAGCAGTCTGTCCTTGACAAGCTCCCCGTCAGGCAGACGTGGCCAATGTGGAGTTGAGTGGGGTGGTGAGACGGGATGCGTGACCTGGTGGAAGGCTGCAAGGCTGGCATCCTAAGGAGGCAGCGTCTGAGCGGCGTCAGAGCATAAGCAGTGTGAGCCCGGCGCGCCAGGCGGGCAGAGTGCTCAGAGGGGAGGGGCAGGGCGTGTGCCGGGAGGGGCCGGGAGGGGCCGGGAGGGGCCGGGAAGGGCCATGCCAGCAAGAGATGGGACTGACTAGCCCAGAGAGTGTCTCAGCCACTAGGGATGGTTTCTGTGCTGCTGCCGTTCAGTGTGAAAACTGCCCACGCGACGTTGGGAGCTTTCAGGACGAGGAAGGTGGGGGTGATGGTGGGGAAAGGGGATGAAGCTCCGGAGCGCCCCCTGCTTTCCCTCACGTGTCAGCCGCAGCCAACCCCGTGCTGTCAGTCCTGAGTCTGGGCTTTGGGGGAGGATTTGTACTCACTTGGAGATTAGGAACAGTGTGAGGGCTACCAAGACCCAGATCTGATACTGCGGAGCTGTGCTCGAGTCGCGGTGGAATGTGGTAGAATGTGCGCGAGGCCGGGGCGTCATCACAGCTGTTCTGTAGGCTGTGCATCGGCCGCGGTGGAGGGAGGGCGGGTGGTGGCAGAGACCACGTGCAGGAGGCCGCCGGGCAGTGGATGCCCTTCAGGACTGTCACTGGCTAGAGCTGGCAGAGCCTGACCATCCCCGCCGGGCTGGGATCTGCTCTTTAGCTCTCCTGTGGCTCCATTTTAGGTGAAGTTGGCTTTCTTGCTGAGGACCGGCGCATCAACGTGGCAGTCACCCGCGCACGCCGCCACGTGGCGGTCGTCTGTGACTCACGCACTGTCTCCAACCACACGTTCCTGAAGACCTTGGTGGGCCACTTCACGGAGCACGGGGAGGTGCGCACGGCCTTTGAGTACCTTGATGACATCGTGCCTGAGAACTACTCCCACGAGAGCACCCAGGGCCCCGCAAGCGTGAAGGCCCAGGGCACAGCCCCTGCGGTGAGGGGGCCTCCGGGCAGTGGGCAGCAGACGGGAGGCCGGGCCTCCAGAGCTGCCAGGCTGGACTGGAAGAAGCCGGGCGCTAAGGCTTCAGACTCCGAAGCCACTTCTCAGCCCAGCCTAAACGGAGGCGTTCCAGAGCCAGTGGAGGGAAGAGACAGCATGGAGCACTTCAAGGCCATGATCACAGCGTTTGTGGCGAGTGAGGAGACGCGGCTGGAGTTTCCTGCTTCCCTGAACGCCCGTGACAGGATGTGGGTCCATCAGATTGCTGAGGAGATGGGGCTGAGGCACAGCAGTGCCGGGGAGGGCAGGGGGCGGCGCGTGACTGTGAGCAAGAGTACTGGCCCAGCCTTGCTGCCCCCCAGCCCTGCGCAGGCCGAGCGTCCCCCAAGCCCCGCACAGGCCGAGCGTCCCCCCAGCCCCCTGCAGGCCGAGCGTCCCCCTGGCCCTGTACACGCTGAGCGTCCCCCCAGCCCTGCGCGGGCTGAGCATCCCCCCAGCCCCGCGCAGGCTGAGCGCTCCCCCAGTGAGCTTAGCAACAGCGGTGGCCGCAGCAGGGACCCGCTGGACCTGAAGGCGCTGCACCTGGAACGGCTGCAGAGGGAGGTGGGCCGGCAGGAGCAGCTGGCCAAGAAGGGGCAGGTGGGCGCTGGGACACGGAGGCTGTCGGAGAAGAAAAAGAGGAAAGAAGGAAAAGGTAAGTGGGCCACTGACGGGGCCACGGCGTGTATGCCCCTAATCACAACGTTTGCCACACTTGAAACCCACCTTCCAGCCTCAGAGAATCGGCACCACCACCTCTGTTCAGCATCCCGCCCCTTATTTTTAACTGCGTGGTGGGGGCCACCTCAGGCCGGGGTCAGCATGGCCGGCTGGGTGTCGCCCGTTGCGCCCAATGGCAGAGCCTTTATCAGGCTCTCGTTGTCTCCGTTTGCCTGAGTGACTGACTGTGTTCTTCCCGTAGGACGCGTGGCCATAGCTTTGCCCGTGGACGAGGACTTTGACGCCCTGGTTTCTGCTGCCATTAAGGCTGACAACACCTGTGGCTTTGCCAAGTGCTTGGCCAGCGTCGTGACCCTGGGCCAGCTCTGCCTGCACTGCAGCCGCCGGTACTGCCTCAGCCACCACCTGCCCGAGGTACCTGGCCAGCTGGGAGGGGGAGGGGCTGTCATCCAGGGCGGGGAGGAGCAGGCTATGCGGCCTGGGGTGACAGCTGTCCTGCTGGAGTTGAGTCACTTTCTGGGGGTGGCGTCCCCCCAGATCCAGGCTGGTGGCCGTTTGTCTACTGTGTTTTGCCCAGCCCTGCCCCCTCCTGAACCTAGAAAGTGCCCTCCCTGGTGAGGGGCTTCCTCCCACCCACATCCTTGTGGTCCTCCACGCACGCCTGTTGGTGGAGCGGCTGGTGGTAGAAAGATCTGTGTCCAGAGCTTAAACCGGGTCAGGTGTGAGGTGTGGGTGGCAGCTCCCAGACCTGGGCCAGCACCTGCTGGCCGGTGGTCCCTGCTAGTGGGCCAGGGCAGAGGGCCAAGCCCCTGGCTGTTCTTCCTGCAGAAGCTGCCTCCTGCCTCCAGACTGTGAGGTCTGGACCTCCCACCATGGGCCCTGGTGCCCCAGAGGAGGGGCCCCTGTTTGGCTGTCCCGTGCGGCTTGCTCGGGGGAGCCCCGGTGGGCAGAGTAGGTGCAGCTCTGAGACGGGCACGTGCAGGAGAGGCTGCACAGAGGCACACAGGCCTTGGTGTCAGGGACTCAGCCCTCCCCTCTGAGCCTCCATCCCCCCGCATCAAGTGGGGTCGTGGAGTCTGATCCCCGTCATGCAGACGCTGTGTGAGGCAGCCGGGATAATGGACTTGGTGTCCTGGGCCACGTGGAAAAGACAACACCGCCCGCCCGTGTTTGTGGGAGAGCCTGGTGGGCAGGCAGGGCCCCTGGGGGCTGCAGGGCGGCAGGTCGGCACAGGCGTCACTGAGGTGGGGAGGGAGGATGGTGAGGACGTGGGCGGGCACCGATGCGGAGGCCTCCAGGTCTGGGACACACGGTGCCAGGCTGGGCAGGCAAGTCCTGTCAGGTCTGAACGGGCCCCGCCAGCAGCTCTGAGGGTAGCCCCTCTGTGTGGTAGGGACAGCACCCCGTCTGTGTGGTGAGGGCAGCACCCCCTCTGTGTGGTGGGGACAGACGCAGGCTCTGGTGGGGGAAATGTGAGGCCAGTGGCCCCAGCACGTTCTAGTACACAAGATGGGCCCACGGAGCACCGTATGCGTGTTTTCTTCCCCCTTACCCTCTGGGCCCCCCTGCCCCTTTTAAAGACGGAGGGGCCACGGGAGCGTTTAATTGAAACCCATCAGGCAGTGGAGGCTGCCTGCCTCCGTGGACATTCACTAGCACGCACATTTGAGCCCCTGCTGTGTGCCCAGCTCTTGTGTGACATCAAGGCAGGTAGCCGTGGCTCTGGAGAGGGCGGTGCTAATGTGGGGTGCGGTTGAGATAACGAGGTGCAGAGGCAACACTCCCAGCCGCTGGGTGCTTGCAGGCTTCCCACGTCGGGTGACCGCATGGTGCCTGGGAAGGCGCGGGAGGGGCCTGCCTGGACCGGATCTGCATGGAGGGTGGTGGGCAGCCGTGCAGAGTGCGGGAGACGGGCCATGGGGGCCTGTGTCTGCGGCAGTCATGTCTGGGAAGGACCCTCGGTGCTGCCATTCCCGTTCCGCACACTGGGGAGACGGAGCTGGGGGCTAAGGGTGATGGGTCACTGCGGGGAGGGTCATGCTGGGCCCCCCAGGTCTGCCCTCCACTCCTGACGTGCTGACCGCTGTGTCCTCAGGTCCACGGCTGTGGGGAGCGGGCACGTGCCCACGCCCGGCAGAGGATCAGCCGGGAGGGTGTGCTTTACACTGGCAGCGGGACCAAGGACAGGGCCCTGGACCCCGCCAGGAGGGCGCAGCTGCAGAGGCGGCTAGACACAAAGCTGGACGCCCTGACCAACCAGAGGAGGAGCAAGAGGAAAGACAAGGAGAAGTGACGGGCGGGCTCCACGTGGCTCCCAGGGCCTCTGTCCACAGCGGGGGCGGAGGAGCGGGGCTGCCCCCCAGGAGAACCCACCCCCAGGGCCTCTGACTGCAGTGTGGGTGAGGGTGAGGGGCCGCCCCCATGGAGAACCCACCCCCTAGGGCCTCTGTCTGCAGTGTGGGTGGGGGTGAGGGGCTGCCCCCCAGGAGAACGCACCCCCCAGGCCTCTGTCCGCAGCTTGGTTAGGGGTGAGGGGCTGCCCCCAGGAGAACCCAGCCCCAGAGCCTCTGTCTGCAGTGCGGGTGGGGGTGAGGGGCTGCCCCTCGATACGTTACACTCTACAGCCTCATCTGTCCACTGAGCCCTGAGGGGAGATGTGCTGGGGGGGACCGCTGGGCTTTTGGTCCCCAGTAGTAAGCTCTCTGACATGACAAAATGGGGGAAAGTCCCTTCAGAGCAAAGCAGTTAGGGCCAGTTGACCCTATGTGGGGTGGGCCTGGAGGTGTGTCCCCCATCTCCCCCCGACTCTCTGGTACTGCTTCCCAGTCCCTTCTCCACTCCCTGTCAGAAGAACCCCAGCCTCTGTGTCCTCAGAGCGCTCCCGTGAGGGCCCGGAAGGTTCGGCCGCCTTGGAGATCTGCCTCGGCCTAAAAGCCAGCTGTCACAGCCCACTAGGGTCAGGCACCTAAAGGGAGCAGGGAGCCCAGGCCCGTTAGTGGGCACGCAGGTGCGCCCTGAGAACGTTCCGGCACTTCTCCTGCACGGTCCGAGGCCATTTTGCATCTGTCCGTCTGTCTGTCCCCCTGGTGCTGCTGGTACCATCTCCGGGGTCTCCTGCGACACCACAGACAGCCTGCCCCCCGCCCGCTTGGGGTCCGGAGGGTTTTGGGTGCCCCGGGGACGTCCTCCCTGCTCCCAGAGGGTCCCTGGCTCTGCCTGCGCTTGCCCTCCCTCTTCTCGGGCCGCGGTGCGGGGAAGCGGGGGTGCAGCTGCCCCAGGTGACCGGCCCGGGAAAGCCTCTAGCGTCCACGCTGGCGACACCTTCAAGCCCAGAGCCGGGCAGAGATGGCTTCCTCGCCCTCTGCCAGCTGTTACTTAAGAAAACCTCGGGGTGGTATTGTCTCAGCTCAGGTTGCTTGTTTCAAAGGGATGTAAATTATTTAAAATAAAAACGTATGCGTCGTCCACAGGCCGCTTGTTCGTGTCTGAAGGGAACCTCCTCCCTTTTGCTCAGTGTCACTTTGTCGCATGGCGGAGGTGCGAAGGCTCACTCACGTCCTGGGTGTCAGCAGGCGTCTGGGACGCCCCAGCAGGGGACTTCTCGGTAGCAGATGGCAGGGAGGAGGAGGAAAGCAGCCCTGGCTTCCTTCTGCCTTTCCTGCGACCAGAATGGAGGCTTTAGACCCGGCATTTAGAGTCAGAAAAGGAGCCTGAGCCGAGCCCAGGGGGAGAGCGGAAGCCCATGGTGTTGGGGGGCCTGCCTCTGTGGAGCCGCTGCTGGTCCGAGGAGGCCTGGGGGCTGGGGGGCCGGGGAGGCAGGGGGCCGGGGGGCCAGGAGGCCGGGGGGCTGGGGGGGGGGGCCCACATGGGAGGGGGGGGCGCCTACCGCTGAGGGGCTGGCCCCCTGCTCACTCCCATCTGCCTTCTCCTGTCCACGCTGTCATGCCTGGGTCTGCTGACTCCTCGGCTCCTGTGGACTGTCCCTTCTGAGGTCCCCCACCCCCAACTCCTCACCACAGCCTCACGCCTACTGACCCTGACCGCTGTGGCTGCTCCCTGGGCTTTGGAGCCAAGCTCAGCCCCCAGCGGCATCCAGGGCCCGGGACTGGGGCTCGACCTCACCGGGAGCCTCCTCTGCCCCGTCACAGCACAGTCCCCCAGGTGCCATAGTTCAGCCTGGCCTCCGTGCCAGGCACAGCCTCCTGGACAGTGCTGCCTTTGCCCGTGCCTGACCACCCTCCTGGGGGCACCCTCCCACTGCTCAGGCGAGACACCCCACGCTGTGCCTCCGCAGCCCGTCTTCCCCTCACCTAGATGCTTTCCCTGCTTGCCACCACCATGGAGGTTTTAGACTGAATCGTTGAGGAAGGAGGCGGGGCCACTGTAGTTTATTCCATTATTTAAGTAAGCATCGAGGGAACATGACCGCTGCTGAGCATGGAGACAGTCAGCAGCTCTCGCTCCCCTTGAGGACCCAGGCTGGTGGGACCCCTGTGTAGACGGGTGATTACGGGGCCAGGAGCGTCTGTGACTGGGCGTCACCTGTGGTTGTTGAGGTGCACCGTGGTAGCTGCTTTGCCTGCTGAGGACTTATGCTTTCTCTCCCTCTCTGGCCCTCGGCCCTGACCCCCCAGCCACAGGGAGGCTCACCTTCCCCGGCTGGATCAGTCAGAGCACCACTGTGTCCTGGCCACGGCTAGGGTGGTGCAGGGACGTGCCAGACTCCAAACACGGCCAGTCAGAGTGCTTCCCTGGGGTTAGCACCAAAAAAACCAAACCCGTTGCTGTCAAGTTGATTATGACTCTTTGGGACCCTACAGGACAGAGTAGAGCTGCCCCCACAGAGTTTCCAAGGAGCGCCTGGTGGATTCGAACTGCAGCCATAGCACTTAACCACAACACCACCAGGGTTTCCCCACACATGCTGAAAATGGGGGGTGGATGGCAGCCCCACTCCCTGCCTCCTAGAGGGAGCTGTCTGCCGGAGAGGAGGCCAACACAGGAACAGAGCTCAAAATGGAGGCTGGGATGGCCTGATAACATACGATTGTATGAGCACCTGGATCCAGCCACACCTGACCCCCCACACCATCTGTCCCCATGTCCCAAACCAATGCCCTTTATTGGCTGAAGAAGGGCTGAGGTGGATTTCTGTCACTCGCAGCTTTAAGAACTCTGTTGGCAACTTCTGCACGTCTTATTGGGTAGCCCCAGCCCCAGCCCCAGCCCAGACGGTGCTGAGTCAGCGCCCCTCTGCCCATTACAGAAAGCAGACCTGGAACCCAGCCCTGGACTTTTCCTCATACTCCTTCCATGTGCTGTCCCTCTTCCTGGGGGAGGGCGGGGGGGACGCACGGGACAGCAGCGCGTGGGGCGAGGTGGTGGGAAGCCCCTGGAACCGCAAGGACTTGAGTCTGCCAGCGCCACCACTGAGCGTGCGTGACATCAGCATGCCCCTTCCCGTCTGCGCCTGTTTCCTTATCTGCACAGTGGGCGTGAGAACCGCCCCTGCGAGCAGGGCTGCGAGGAGAATTCAGGGAACGAGGGGTGGGCAGCACCATGCACTGGTGAGGCTGGACTGGGGCCGGGTTCCACGGCGGGGCCCTCGCTCCCTGCCTGCCCTCTCCAGCCCTGACCTCCGTGCAAGCCGCTGCTGATGCAGCATTAAAATGTTAGGGCTGAAGGCTGCAATGCAAAAAGTTTCCATTGCTCGCCCCAGAGAGACCTTGTTAGGAAAATGTTAGTAGCTGGTCGCTTGAAAAATATCCTACAATTTGGCCTGGACAGGATAGTCCAAAAAGAGGAGAAATATCCCACGCCAAAATTCCTCCCTGCCGGTGGACGGGGTCTTGCTGACAGCAGCCTGCAGCCCTTTTAGAAGGAAGAGTCCCGAGCTGACGGTTCCCTCTGGGGACATCAGGAAGGAGGCCCTGCCGTTTTCTTTTTCTGGTAGCTTGGGGCAAAATGGCACAGGATGGAGCCCTCAGCTTGGGGTTCGCTCCGGGGTTCACCTCTCCGGTGCTGCAATGCCTGTGCCTCAGTTTCCTCATCTGAAAACTGGAGAAATACCAGGACCTGTGGGGTCGTGAAGAGTCAGCGAGTTAATCTGTGCAAGGCACTGGGAACAGTGCTCGGCGCTTAGTAAGAGTGCAGGAAGCATTTCCCGTCATTGTCATCCAAAGAGATTTGCACGTTCTGCAGGAGAGACCTGGGTTCAATTCCCAGCCAATGCACCTCACAAGCAGCCACCATTCGTCTGTCATTGGAGGCTTGCGTGCTGCTAGGATGCTGAGCAGGTTTCAGCGGAGCTTCCAGACTAAGATGGACTAGGAAGAAAGGCCTGGCGATCTACTTCTGAAAATGAAAACTCCATGGATCGCGGGGTATAAGCAGAACCTATCACTGGGGTGGCGCAGGACCCGGCAGTGCTTTGTTATGTTGTGCATGGGGCACCACAAGTCGGGGGCCAATTCAACGGCAGCTCACAACAGGGGTTCAGCAAGTGGCGTTTTCCTGCTTTAAGGCAGAGGCGAGGGTGCTCCCAGCCTAGGAGCGGTCAGCGGCCTGCAGAAGTCACTGGCGCGGGAGCCCCACCCTCAGCTCTGGCTCCTGGTCTCCTTCCAGGCAGCAGAGCTCATGCCTGTCCCCTGCTGGCCAGCTAAGGGGCTGGGCCTTGCTCTGTGTTTACTGGTGTTTGTTCGGAGCGGTCCCCAGGGGGATCCGGGCCGAGTGGACTGATAGGCACCGTGCTCCTTTGGGGCATTGTGGGCCCAAGTTATAACCTGGCACTTAAAAGGAATTGTGTTCCATGCCAGGCCCATTGCAAAAGCCACAGCCTTATTTGGTCTGGAAATTCTTTGCTTGGAGGAAAAGTGGAGCAAGTAAGCAGACCTCTCATGGACTGGCAGACATGCAGCCAATTCTTAATTGCCCCAGGAACGGTGGTTCAGCTTATAGATTATTTCGATCACTCGCTCTCTGGCTAGCTGCCTCTTTCGTCAGCGACTCCCCCCTTCTCCCCTAGAACCCCAGTTCAGCTACCTCTCTGCCCTCAACTGCCAGTAAATGGTTTGACTTACAGCTTTACTGAGGTATAAGTTATCTTGTGAAAGTCACTCATGCTAAGTGCACAGTTCAGTCTGTTTTAGTCAATTTAGAGGGTTGTGCAATCTACCACCGCCACGAACTTCCCTCAGACCAGTTTGCCATCAATCCCTTTCCCAATCCAGGAAATCACTGATCTGCTTTCTGTCTCTATAATTGGCCTTTTCCGGAAACTTCGTATAAACGGAATCACACAATACGTGGTCTTTTGCATCTGACTTCTTTTACTTAGCACAACGATCCTCCAGGTCGTATGGATGCTTCATCACGTTTTACAGCTGAATGCTATTCCACTGTGCGGATAGACCGCATTTTGTTTTCGCAGTCATCCATCGATGGGTATTTGAGTTTTGGCCATCATGAATAACGCTGCTGGGTTCACATCTTCGTGTGGATGTGTGTTTCATTTCTCTTTGGTAGATTCCTCGATATAGAAGTGCTGGGTCCTATGGTAAGCTTATCTTTTTAAGAAACTACCAAACTTTTCCGAAATAGTTCTAGTTTCTTTACATTCTCGCCAACACTTAGTTTTGTCAGTATTATTTTTTAAAATTGTAGCCATTCTGGTGGGTGTACAGTAGGATTTTACTGTAGTTTAAATTTGCATTTCTCTAATAACTAATGTCTAATGACTAATGTTGTCAGTAGGGATCAGTCCCTGGAGAAGGACATCTTGCTTGGTAAAGTACAGGCTCAGCGAAAAAGAGGAAGACCCTCAACGAGATGGTTTGACACAGTGGCTGCAACCATGGGCTCAAGTATAATAATGCTTGTGAGGATGGCGCAGGACCGGGCAGTGTTTCGTTCTGTGGTGCACAGCGTTGCTGTGGGTCAGAACCGACTTGACAGCACCTGACAACAATGACTAATGATGAGCACCTTTTCATGCGCTTATTAATATATCTCAGCACTGGAAGCCCTCACTCGTCTATGCCAAGACGTGTGGAGGACAGCTGCCTGGCCAACCGACTGGAAGAGATCCATATTTGTGCCCATTCCAAAGAAAGGTCATCCAACTGAATGCGGAAATTATCGAACTATATCAGTACTGTCACACACAAGTAAAATTTTGCTGAAGGTAATTTAAAAAATGGTTGCAGCAGTACATCGACAGGGAGCTGCCAGACATTCAAGCCTGATTCAGAAGAGGACCTGGAACCAGGGATATCATTGCTGATGTCGGATGGATCCTGGCTGAAAGCACAGAATACCAGAAAGATGTTTACCTGTGTTTTATTGACTATGCAAAGATATTCGACTGTGTGGATCATAACAAATTATGGATAACATTGGGAAGAATGAGAATTCTGGGACACTTAATTGTTCTTGTGTGAAACCTGTACATAGACCAGGAGGCAGTCGTTGGAACAGAACAAGGGGATACTGTGTGGCTTAAAATCAGGAAAGGTGTGTGTCAGTTTTGTAATCTGTCACTATATTTATTCAATCTGTATGCTGAGCAAACAATCCAAGAATCTGGACTAAAAAAGAAGAATGTGGCATCAGGATTGGAGGAAGACTCATTAACAACCTGCGATACGCAGATGGCACAACTCTGCTTGCTGAAAGCAAAGAGGACTTGAAGCACTTACTGATGAAGAACCGAGACTACAGACGTTGTAAAGGATTTCATTTCCCTCGAATCCACAATCAACGCCCATGGAAGCAGCAGTCAGGAAATCAAACGACGCATTGCATTGGGCAAATCTGCCGCAAAAGATCTGTTTAAAGTGTTAAAAAGCAAAGATGTCACTTAGAGGGCTAAGGTGCGCCTGACCCAAGCTATGGTGTTTTCAATCCCCTCATATGCATGTGAAAGCTGGACAATGAATAAAGAAGACAGAAGAAGAATTGATGCCTTTGAATTATGCTGTTGGCGAAGAATACTGAATATACCATAGAAGAATGAACAAATTTGTCTTGGAAGAAGTACAGTTGGAATGCTCATTAGAAGCAAGGAGACTTCATCTCACGTACTTCGGACATGTTATCAGGAGGGACCGGTCCCTGGAGAAGGACATCATGCTTGGTAAAGTAGAGGGTCAGCGAAAAAGAGGAAGACTGTCAATGAGATGAATTGACACAGTGGCTGTGACAATGTGCTCAAACATAGCGATTGTGAGGATGGCGAAGGAGTGGGCAGTGTTTTACAGAGGGTGGCTATGAGTTGGAACCGACCTGAAGGCACCTTACAACAACATTAAGGTATCTAATTCTTTTAGACATTTTATAATGTCAGCTTTACAGTTAAGTCTATGATCCATTTTGTGCTCATTTTTATGTATGGTGTGAGGTAAGGATATAAATTTATTTTTTTGCATATAGATATCCAGTTGTTCTAGCCCCATTTGTTGAAAAGATTATCCTTTCCTCATTGGATTGTCTTGGCATTTTGTGGAAAATCAATTGAGCACAGGTAGAAGGGTTTATTTCTGGACTGTCAGTTCTGTGCCGTTGATCTTTATGTCTATCCTTAAATCAATGCAACAGTCCTGAGTACTGTAGCTTTATAGTAAATTTTGAAATTGGGTTGTGTAAGTCTTCCAACTTTATCCTTCTTTTTCAAGATTGTTCTGGCTGTTCTAAGACTTTTGCATTTCATATAAATTTTAGGATCAGCTTGCCAATTTCTACGAAATGCCTGCTGGGATTTTAATAGGAGTGCATCATATCTACAGATCAACTTGAATATAATTGACATCTTAACAATATTGAGTCTTCCAATCCATGAACATGCAGTATTGCTCCATTTAATTTGATCTCTAATTTCTTTCAGTAGTGTTTTGTGGTTTTCAATGTATCACTCTTGAATAATTTTCATTAAATGTATTCTTAAGTAGTTTTTTTTTTTTTTTTTTGAATGCTATTGTAAGTGGAATTATTTTCTTAAATTCACTCTTGGATTGTTCATTGTAAGTGTATAGAAATACAGTTGATTTTCGTGTAATAACTTTGTTTCCTGCAAGCACACTAAACTTGTTTATTAGTTCTAGTGGCTGTGCTGTGAATTCCTTTGAATTCTCTACGGAGACAATCATGTCGTCCGTGATTAAAGACAGCTTTATTTCTTCCAGTGTTGACATCATTTTTAAAAAACTTGTTTTATTGTAGTGAAATATATATAACAAAACATTTGCCAAGTTAACATTTTTTATGTGTAAAATTCAAGGACGTTGATTACATTCATCATGTCATGCAGCCATCATCACTATCCATTTCCAAATTATTCCATCACCGTGAACAGAAATTCAGTGTCCCCTAAGCAATGACTCCCCTGTCTCCCTCCCTCCTGCCCCTGGTAATACTGTCGATAGCTTTTAAATTTTTTTTCTGTATTGCACTAGCTAGAACCTCTAGTACAAGGTTCAGACATCTTTGGTTCTCTGTCTTGAGGGGAGTTTCAGTCTTTTTTCATTCGGTATAATGTTAACTGTGGCGTTTTTTTGTTTTTTTTTTTTAAAGCATTTTCTCAGGTTGAGGAAGTCCCTTCTATTCTTAGTTTCTTCAGAAAAAAAATTTTTTTTAACTGTGAGTAGGTTTTGGGCTTTGTCATGTGCTTTCTCTGTGTCTGTTGAGATGATCGTGAGGTTTTTGCCCTTTATGCGATTACTATGGAATACTGCATTAATTGATTTGTGAAATGTTCAACCAACCTTGAGTTGCTAAGTCCCACTTGGTCATGGTGTACAATTTTTTTGCTTGTTGTTGATGATCAATAACATTTGAAAAGCACCGTTTTGGGGTCTTTCCCAGAGCAGAAGTGAATCTCCTTATGGGGCAGCCACACTTGGGTTCTTCTTATGAAATGAGACAGAAAGTTCAGAAACCAGGGAAGAGAGGCCCACGACAGGCTCGCTCACGGTCCTTCCTTCCCGCTAAACACCTACATTTTATGCGCACTTGTTTTAGCCCGTGGCCCAAAGGTAGAAAGTTTGACCGGTCGGAGTATTATGGATTGAATCGTGAAGTTGAAACCCCTATCCCTGTGAATGTGACCTTGGTGGGGGAAATAGGGTCTTTCTTTGCAGATGTGATCAGTTGACAAAGTTACACTGGAGTGGGGTGGGTCCTAATCCCAATCCCTTCTGGGTGGTGCCTTATAAGAGAAGGACAGACAGAAACAGTCATGCACGCAAGGGGAAGACAGCCTGTGAGGATCCGTCTCTAGGCCAAGGCATGTCAGGAAACGCCCAGGGCTACCAGAAGCTGGAAGAGACAAGGACGACTCTTCCCCTAGAGCCGACAGAGAGCGTGGCCCTGCTGAGGCCCTGAACTCAGACTTCTAGCCTCCAGAACTGTGATACAATGATTTCTTGTTTGTGAAAGCCGCCTACTCTGAGGTATTTTGTCACGGCAGCCCCAGGACACTAAGGCACGGTGATGCTGGCTCTGAGCCAGCACTGCTCACACCTGTTGGGGGTGGACAGAGCAGTGCACCTGTGCCTGGCCGTGCAGATTGGGCTGTGAGGGGGTGGGCGGGGGCTCACGGCCACCTGTGCCCTCCTCACCCAGTCATGCACGCAGGCTGCGGTCACTCACGGGACGGACTCTGTCTCTGATTTGCATGAAGATGCGTGTAGGCTGCCGATGGCCCTGGGCAGACGGAGGTGGGGGTGGAATGGGGTGTGGGGCTAGGACATACGGCTGAGCCTGTGTAGCCGGGGCAGGGAGTGTGGAGTCCATCTTCTTTAGTGAGTGGAGGGGGGGTCCTGGTCCCCTTTGAAACCCTGTCCTGGAGTTAAGAGGACAGAGTCCGTGGCTTGCTGGTGATGTCTACTTCTAGCCCCCCAGCGCTTAGATCCAGCAGAACTTGAAGGACAAAGCTCTTAGCAAATCCTGCACAGAGTGCTGACCCTCTCTGTAAATATGCTTCTGGAGAGACACATTGACTGGGAGGGGCCAGCAGGGTCCCTGGACAAAAGGACTCCCATCAGGGAATGAATCTGTCTCATGCTCCCACGGTGCGGAGATGCAGACGTCTCCCAGGTCTTGGCGATGACCTTCTGCACGTCACAACAGGAGCACCGGCCGTGCCATTGCTGTCCTTCACCCTTGCACAGTGAGGAAGAGAAGTGCAGGCCCCCTGGTGAGCTGCCCCCAAGTCCCCCCATCGTAGAGGGCTGCCCATTTTGTGGGAGGCATAGAAGAGAGACTTCTGGCCCACGATGGCATTACGAGTTTATGCTGAGAGTCACAGTCCCTCACCCCCACCCCAGCCCAACTCTCAGCAATGATACAAAAAACGGAAAAAGAGCTTTAAAAACATGTAGCCACACTCAAAAAAAGATGGTTGCTATTATTAGTTGCCATCGATCGAGTCCGACTCATGGCGACTTTATATACAACAGAAGGAAATGTCGCCCGGTCCTGCGCCATCCTCCTGATCTTCGATATGTTTGAGCCCATTGTTGCGGCTATTTCGTGCTTCTCATTCTGAGTCGTGTCACATCAACAGACAAAGGTCCCGAAGGCTTGACTCCATCCACGTCATTAAGGTCGACTCTATTCTGAGGAGGCAGCTCTGCCCCAGTTGTCTTTTGAGCGCCTTCCAACCCGAGGGGCTCATCTTCCAGCACCATGTTGGACAATGTCCTGTTGCTATCTGTAAGGTTTTCTTTGGCTAATTTTCAGAACATCCCTGACTTCCCGACAACAGACAGAGATAGTGCGGTCAGAGGGTGGAGGCAGGGGCCTTGAGGCTCCTGGATGGTCAGGCAGAGGTGGCCCCGAGTTCTCGTCCTGTGGGTCACAGAGATGGAAAGCGCCAACTCCGAGTGGGGATCAGAGCCAAGCTCACACTGTGAAACTAGGTGCTGGGCAGGGCTTTCTGATTCACAGGGGAAAAGTCTGCTCCTGTTACTATGGCTGCATAATAAATTTGCCCAAAACTCCGTGGTATGAAACAGCTATTTATGCTCATGGATTCTGTGGGTCAGGAACTTGGACAGCGCACAGTGGGACATGAGGATTCCAAAGGCCAGCCCTGGCCTCAAGGGGGACTGAGTTCTGTGGTGGAATTCACATCCCGAGGCTCCCGTGGCGTCAAACCCAGGCTTGTCGCAACTGAGACCCCCACTTGGCTTGACTTGTCCCCCCGGGCTGGCCTGTTCCCCTCTCTCTTCTCCTCCTGGGCGTCCTCACCCAGTAAATCCCACATTCCCCAACCCCCATCTCAGCCTGTTTTCCAGGAAGCCGGACAGAGCCACTCTCCCCCCTCGGGGCCTTAAATGCCAGTTATCTGCTGATGACTCCCAAGGGAGTGTCTTTGCCTGGACTTCTTCCAGAACTCCATGTCCACTTGGATATTTAATGCTGTTGTTGTGAGCTGCCGTCCAGCTGGCCCCTGACTCATGGTGACCCCATGGACAACGGAACAAAGCGCTGCCTAGGTATCTGAGACTCCACGTGTCCAAAACAGAACGCCTGATCTGTTCCCTGTAGTGGGCTGAATGGTGGCCCCCCCAAAAGATAAGTCCATATCCTAACCCCTGGAACCCGTGACCATGACCTTAGTTGGAAAAAGGCCTTTGCAGATGTGATGAAGTGAAGGATCTTGAGATGAGAGCATCCTGGATGAGCGTGGACCCTAAATTCAATGACCGGTGTCCCTGTGAGAGGAGGAGAGGAGACACAGACGCACACACAGAGAGAAGACGGCCGCGTGGTGGAGTGATGCAGCCACAAGCCAAGGAATGCCTGGGGCCACCAGGAGCTGGAAGAGACAAGGAAGGACCCTTCCCTGGAGCCTTCGGAGGGAGCACGGCCCTGCGGACACATTGATTTTGGACTTCTGGCCTCCAGAACTGTGACAGAATAAATTTCTGTTGTTCTAAAGTTTGTGGTCATTTGTTACGATGACCCCCAGAAGCTCATACACCCTCTAAATCTGTAACTCCAGCTTTCAGGTTGCTCATCCCTAGAATCTTGAAGTCATCCTAGATACCACTCTTTCTCTTACCCCACCCCTGATCTACCAGCAAATTCTATTTGCTCTGCCTTCAAAGTACACTCAGAAGTTGACTCGTCTTCCCATCCCACTGTCCTACCCTGGTCCAAGACGCCAGCATCTTTCCCTGGGTTCCTGTTTAGCCTCCCAACATTCACCTCCTCTTCACCTGACGATCACTGGGTATGTCCACATTGTCCTTCTCCAAGTCCACTGTACTCCACTTCCTGATGTTGGCTGCATTATGGATTGAATTGTGTCCCCCTAAAAGATACGTTGAAGTCTTAATCCGGAATGTGACCTTGTTTGGAAATAGGGTCTTTGCAGATGTTATCTTCACGTAATCTTCTAGCAGAGTTGGGGAGGGGGCGTCACAGACTAGCTAGCTAAATGATAGATAGATAGACAGATAGATGATAGAAGAAGATTGTCATGGATTGAATTGTGTCCCCCAAAAATATCTGTCAGCTTGGCTGGGTCATGTTTCCTGGTATTGTATGATTGTGTACCATTTTGTAATCTGATGTGATTTCCTTATGTGTTGTAAACTCTCTCACTGTGATGTAATAAGATGGACTACCGGCAGTTATACTGATGAGGTATACAAGATTGGATAGTGTCTTAAGCCAATCTCTTTTGAGATATAAAAGAGAGAAGCGAGCAGAGACACATGGGAACCTCATACTATCAAGTAAGCAGTGCCGGGAGCAGAGCTTGTCCTTTGGACCTGGGGTTCCTGCGCTGAGATGCTCCCAGACCAAGGGAAGACTGATGCATCACAAGGACCTTTCTCCAGAGCCAACAGAGAGAGAAAGCGTTCCCCTGGAGCTGATGCCCTGAATTTGGACTTGTAGCCTACTGGACTGTGAGAGAATAAACTTCTCTTTGTTGAAGTGATCCACTTGTGGTATTTCTGTGAGAGCAGCACTAGGTGACTAAGACAAAGATAAATAGATGATAGATAGATAGAAAGATAGGTAGATGATAGATGATGGATAGATAGATAGATGATGGATAGATAGATGATGGATAGATAGATAGCTGGCATTGAGTTGGCTCTGACTCATAGCAACCCTATGAACAACGGAATGAAACATCACCTGCTCCTGCATAACCTTATGATCACCAGCATGTTCGAGTCCGGTGTTGAAGCTATTGGGCCAATGCATCTCACTGAGGGTCTCCTTCCCCCTCACTGGCCCTCTGCTTCACCAAACATGCTGTTGTCCTCCTCCAGTGATTGACCCTTCCTGATGGCATGTCCAAAGCAAGAGAGTTGGACAATGTTCTGTTGTGATCCATAAGGTTTTGATTGGCTGATTTTCAGAAGTCAACTGCCAGGCCTTTCTTCCTGGTCTGTCTTAGGCTGGAAGCTCTGCTGAAACCTGTCCACCGTGGGTGATCCTCCTGGTATTTGAAATACTGGTGGCATAGCTTCCACCATCACAGCAACATGAAAGCCACCACAGTAGGACACACTGAGAGATGGGTGGTGGTGGGGATTGGAGGATCTGATTGCTTCGTTAAAGAACTTTCATCCTTCCTCCTCATCTTTGCACCTCCCCACCCCACTTCCTGAGCACCTGAGCTCCCTTGTTCCTGAGCCTTTTGGCGAGTTTGTGGTATAAGTCAGGTTGGTTCTCAGCTTCTCCCGCTGCCAGCCAGAATTCAATTTTCAGAGACTGTTCGAATCCTTTCCTGCTTCACATCTGCTTTCTAGTGATCCATCCTTGTGGATGACTTTTTTTTTTTTTTTTTAATCCCTTTACTCTGTTTAGTGGGCTTGCGTAGATGTGTGTTCAGTCGGCCATCTTGACCTGGAAGTCCTTCTATAATATTTAAGAATTCTTTCTGCAAATGCTTTGTAAACACCTGGAGTCCCTGGGTGGTGCAAATGGTTAACATGCTCAGCTGCTAACTGAAAGGTTGGTGATTCAGGCCTACCCAGAAGAAAGGCCTGGCGATCTACTTCCAAAAGAACCAGCCATTGATAACTCTACGGAGCACAGTTCTACTCTGACACACATGGGGTCATGTGAGTTGGAATCAACAGCAAGTGATTTTTTTGTTGTTGTTATAAGCACGTAGATGAGCCTTTAAAGCCAGCCAGGATAATCATTCTATAATCACGATCTATAACCACACTCTATAATCACATTATGTAATCACTTATGTTAATGTTTCATGATAAAAGTAGCATAAGAAACTATATATTCAATATGCTCTAACTTATGTAAGACACCCATATACTCATAGAAAAGATAGAAAGGTGTAATGCCAAATTGTAAGCACCTCTGATCTTTGGGATTTGGAGTGATTCTTATCTTCCTTGTATTTTTATTTTGCATTTTTAAAGTTTCTGCAGTGGTGAGCACGAGCTTTGTAATGAGAACAGAACAAAACAATTCCCGCGGGCTGGTCGGTTTTCTAGTTGGTTGTCTGGCTGATTGAGCTAATTGCTCGGGTTTCCATGAGTGCCAAAGTGCGGACAGATCCCTCGTGGGCCCAGGGTCCCCTGGGCCCTTTCTCCATCCTGAACCCCGTGTGGCCCGGTTGACTGTGGCTCTAGGTGGTGGGTGGAAGGAGGTGGCAGTGGGCACTGAGGAGGGGGTGATAGGGCCTCTTATGGATTGAACTGTGCCCCCGAAAGATAAGTTCCAGTCCTAACCCTGTCCCTGTGAATGTGACCTTGTTTGGGGAAATAGGGTTTTTCTTTTATTATCAGTTGGGCCAAACGAGGTGGTGCCCGATTAGGATGAGTCCCCATCCTAATCCCTTCTGAGTGGTGTTTTGTAAGAGAGAGACGCACAGAGGAAAGAGAGACACCATGTGTCAACGGAGACAGAGCATCTAAGACAAGCCCGACGTGTGATAGATCCCTCTGGTTACCGCCTTGAGGAGAAGGTCCCCAAGTGGACAAGAGTCTCCATGAAGACCCGCCAGGAGCTGAAGCAAGCGTCTGGGGAGGAGACAGGCCAGATGGAGGGCAGTGGTGGTCCAGTCGGTGTGGACCGGCACATCTGCCCAATAGTCACGTGTTAACTCACTGGAACTTGGCCTACCCACCGGTCGTGAGGGTATGGGCCCGGGAAGAGCCCCTTGCTTCTGGCTTGGGTGACTGGGTGACTCAATGGCTCAGGAAGTGTCACCCAAATGTTCTTAATAACAATTGTGTTTCCTCCACTTTCCTCCACATGTGCTTCCCAGAAGTCCGGGCTTCCTGGAAATGTCTGTGGATGGAGAATTTTGGATTTTCTAGTGGTGTCATTTAGGCCTCTTGACAACTGCCAATGATATGTTCTGCTGAGCTCATTGGGGCCCTCAGCCATGGGCAGTGTGGGGACCGAGGGCGGACACGGGGAGGGCTGGGGCTCTCAGCCATGGGCAGCGTGGGGACCGAGGGTGGACACAGGGAGAGGGGACCCTTGGCCATGGGCAGTGTGGGGACCGTGGGTGGACACAGGGACGGTTGGGGCCCTCAGCCATGGGCAATGTGGGGATCGAGGGTGGACACCGGCAGGGCTGGGGTCACCTCGGTGGAGAGGAGCTTCCCAGAGCTCTGTGTCCTCTTGCAGCGAAGTTGGAGGCTGCCCTGGGGTCGGTGGTCCCCTTGCGGACCCAGGCTCTGGACACGTCTATTGGAGGGAGACCCAGTGTGTTTAGCTGCATGGTGTGCTAGTGATGTTGCCTCAGAACATCCTGCACCCTGGTTGCCGGGGAGACGCCTGACAACACCAGCGCTGCTGACCAGAGCGATGGCTCTAGGCCTCGTGTACTCGGCCCCAGGTGGTGGGTGTCCATTGGTCTACCCAGTCGTGGTGAGCCCCCTCTCCTTACCTGGGCGTGTCTGGGATGGACTGGGGACTGGGCTGGTCAGTGAGGTGGGGGTGGAGGGACGGGAAGGTCAGCTGGGGCCCTCTGGGAAAGGCCTTCCTTCCCCTAGAAGGAAGGTCATTTGTGGGGTCTCCTCTGTCGCCTGGGTCTCCCCTGCTTCCAGCCTTTGAGTGCGGTGCCACGGGGACACGATGCTCAAAACTGGAGCCACTGTGTGCCGACGAATATGCCTGCAGACCGGAGGCAGTGCCTGTGGACGGCGCAGTGTCCTGGATGGCTCCGCGCAGCTGCCGGACCTGCCCCCAGGCCAGCTCCCCTGGACTTTTTATTTCAATTGAGGTGAAAGAACTTGGAAGAAGTTCAGCCAGAATGCTCCTTAGAAGCAAGGACGGCGAGACTACGTCTCCCATACTTTGCACATGTTGTCAGGAGTGACCAGTCCCTGGAGAAGGACATCGTGCTTGGTAAGGTAGAGAGTCAGTGAAAAAGAGGAAGACCTTCAACCAGATGGACTGACACAGTGGCTGCAACAATGGGTTGAAACATAACAATTGTGAGGATGGCGCAGGACCAGGCAGTGTTTCGTTCTGTTGTTCACGGGGTCGCTATGAGTCAGAACCGACTCCACAGCACCTAACAACAACACCAAAGTTCACATACCATAAAATCGACCATTCAAAAGGGCACAAATCGGTAGCATTAAGCACATGCACACTGTTGTGCGATCATCACCACCACCTAGTCCCAAACCATCTTCACCACTCCAAAACGAAGCCCCACGTCCATCGCAGCCACTCCCCACTTCCCGTCCCCCAGCCCCAGGAAGCTGTAATCCCCTTTCTGTCTATGTATATTTGCTTACTCCAGAGATTTCTCGTAAGTGGGTCATACAAGATGTGTCCTTTTGAGACTGAGTTCACTCAGCCCTCAGGTTTTCGAGTCTCATCCATGTGGTGGCAATGCATCAGGACTTCCTTTCTCCCCACGGCTGACCAATGCTCCCTTGTATGCATGGACCCCGCTTTGCTTATCCAGTCCTCTGCTGATGGACATCTGGGTTGTTTCCACCTCTTGAATGCTGTGAATAAGGCTGCTATGAACACGCATGTGCAGGGTTTTCTGTGGGCGTGTGTTTTCATATCTCGTGGGGTGTATACCTGTGTCTTAGTCATCTAGTGCTGCTGTAACAAAAATACCACAAGTGGATGGCTTTAACAAAGATAGATTTATTCTCTCACAGTTTAGTAGGCTACAAGTCCAAATTCAGGGCGTCAGCTCCAGGCGAAGGCTTTCTGTCTCTGTCGGCTCTGGGGGAAGGTCCTTGTCATCAGTCTTCCCCTGGTCGAGGAGCTTCTCCATGCAGGAACCTTGGGCCTAAAGGACGGGCTCTGCTCCCGGTGCTGCTTTCTTGGTGGTATGAGGTCCCCATGTCTCTCTGCTCGCATCTCTCTTTTGTATCTCAGAAGAGATTGGCTTAAATTGTTGATTAATCTTATAGATTGAGTTTACATAACTGCCGATAATCCCATCTCATCAATGTCATAAAGATAGGATTTACAACACATAGGGAAATCACATCAGATAACAAAATGGTGGACAATCATACAATACTGGGAATCATGACCAAGCCAAGTTGACAGGTATTTTGGGGGGACACAATTCAAGCCGTGACAACCTGAGAGTGGTGTTGCTGGGTCATGTGGTAACTCTGTGTCCTCTGGACTCCTTGAAAAGCAAACAATGGTTTCAGGGGCACTGTTAGTCAGGGCTCCTGTTGCACTCACCTGTCCCTAGGGTAGCCGTGTCCCAGTCAGCCAGGGACAGTTCCTGGTTTACCTCTTGTCCCTGAGTAATTTCATTCTCAAAAGTGCCCTGCTTTGTTTATTTTATTGTGCTTTAGGTGAAAGGTTACAGAGCAAATTAGTTTCTCATTAAACAATTAATACACGTATCGTTTTACAACACTGATCGCCAACCCTGCTATGTGTCAACACTCTCTCCTTCTCGACCTTGGGTTTCCCGTTTCCGTTCGTCCAGCTTTCCTGTCCCCTCCTGCCTTCTCGTCCTTGCCCCTAGGCTAGTGTGCCCATTTAGTCTCGTATATGTGGTTAAGCTCCAGGTATGGCTGTTTGTTTGTATTATTGTTTGTCTAATCTTTGGCTGAAGGGTGAGTGTCAGGAGTGACTACAGTACTGAGTTAAAAGGTGTCTAGGGGCCATACTCTTGGGTTTTCTCCAGTCTCTGTCAGACCAGTAAGTCTGGTCTTTTTTTTTGTGTGTGTGTGAGTTAGAATTTTATTCTACATTTTTCTCCAGCTCTGTCTGGGACCCTGTACTGCGATCTCTGTCAGAGCAGTCAGTGGTGGTAGCCGGGCACCATCTATCTAGTTGTGCCGGGCTCAGTCCGGTGGAGGCCGTGGTAGTTGTGGTCCGTTAGTAAGAATGGCCTGCTTTAAATGATGAGTTACAAGTTCACTGTTACAAGTTCGTGTCCCGCCTGCTTAGTTACAGTGCTTGGCTGGGTGAGCACTTCATTCCCGGGATGAAGAGCAGTAACTCCAACAGGAATAGTAAGAGTGCTGTTTCTAGCCAGCCCTCTGAGCGGGGCTCTTTATCACTGTAATCCCATTTGGCCCTTATCTCTCCTTTCTGGGGGAGGGTTATGGATGAATTATGCCCCCCGTCTACAAGCCCAGGAACGCCAAGCATTGTCAGCAGACACCAGAGTCCAGGAGACAGGCCACAGGAAGACTCAGCATTGGCCACGACCCTGATTTGGACTTTTAACCTCCAGAATTGTGAGAATAAATGTCTGTTCTTTAAAGCCGCCCACTGGTGGTGTTTGTGTTACGGCAGCGCTGGGTAACTCAGACAGGCAGGTATGACGTTATCTCCATTTTCAGACGAGGAAACAGAGGCGCAGGGTGACGGAAGTCTTGCCGCATCGCTTTGGCCCATCGGCCTCGAATCTCTGCTCTCTGGCTGCCTCGCCGCCTCCCTCTGACCGAGAGTGGGTGAGTGTCTGCGGGGCCCGGCCGGACAGGCTGAGCAGCGCTGGGTGCCAGCTCTGCTGGAGCTCGCCACCCCCAAAGACTGAGGGAGACAGTCACCGTATGGAGTGCGGTGAGGGGCGTGGGTGAGGAGGCCTCCCCGGGCTCCATCGGTGGTCCCCGCGAGGGCTCGGGCAGGAGAGGCGCGACTCCACACTAGCAACCTTGGCAGTTTCCCCACCTCAGGCCCCTGCCCAGCGCCTCCCGCGCCTTCTCACGTCGCCCTCACAACGTTCCCGGGAGGGGACCCGTCTGTCATCAGTCGGTCCCCAGCTGAGGCGTAACCAGAGATTTGCTCAAGGTCCCACGACTAGTAAGGACAGAGCTGGGTTCCAATCTAGGCTAAGGTCAAAGGTTATGATTCTAATCCCTGGCTACACTGCTTCCCCAAAAGGAGCCCTGGTGGCACAGCAGTTAAAGCTCTCGGCTGCTAACCGAAAGGTGACGGTTCAAACCCACCAGCAGCTCCACCGGAGAAAGATGTGGCAATCTGCTTCCGTAAAGATGACAGGCTTGGAGACCCTGCGGGGCAGTTCTCTACCCCCAGGGGAGGGCTACCCAATAAGCAAGGTAAGCACGGACTTACCTGTGCTTACTTACTGATCTGTAGTGAACAATTTCACATTTTGCCCCCTCATCAGAGATTCTGCTCCTAGCTATAGCTGCCATCTGTCTCTCTCCTAGCCCCACAGCACCTTCCTACAGAATCAAAGCCTCTTCTCACTTTAAGTGGCCTCATGGTATGGCAGCACTGGCTTCCCATACTTCACGAACTCATTTTCCTAATGTTTGTGGTTCAGCTAAGGAGTTGGCAAACTATTGCCCAAATCTGGTCCACTGCCTATTTTTGTATGGCCTGCAAGTGAAGAGAAAGGAGCCCTGGTGGCGCAGTGGTTAAGCACTTGGCTGCTAACTTACAGGTTGACGGTTTGAACCCACCAGCAGCTCCGCGGGAGAAGGATGCGGCAGTCTGCTTCTGGAAAGATTTACAGCCTTGGGAACCCTACGGGGCAGTTCTACTCTGTCCTATAGGGTTGCTAGGAGTTGGAATCTACTCAACAGCCAACGGGTTTTTTTGGTTTTAGAGCTAAGAATGGGTTTTGCGTTTTTAAAAGTTTGGAGAAAAATAAAAAGAAGAATATTATTTCCTGACACGTGTCAGTGTCGTTAAGAAAGTTTTATTGGGATGCAGCTGCACCCACTGTATTCTCTATATTGTCTATGGTTCCTTTCTCGTTATAACAGCAGAGTAGCCGAGACAGAGACCTCGCAAAGTCAAAAATATTTACTCTCTGTTCCTTCACGGAAAAAGTTTGTCCACCCGGATTTAGATGGTGTACGATGGCTTGGTTTGGTTCTTTATTTCTTCCAGCTGTTTTGTGCAGTGCCAGGCGCTGTGCCAGGCTCTGAGGTCCCGTGGGGCATGGAGTGAACAGAGCACGCAGGGACCCTGAACTCTTGGTGCCTGAGGGAGGGTGGCAGTGAAATAAGACCATCTCAGAGAGTGGCGGGGGAAGGTCCCCGAGGAGGTGACACCTGAGGAGGTGATGCTAGAACCGGACTGGATGTTGAGGGGCCTGGTGGGGGACGTTCTGGTAGAGAGAAGAGTGACAGAGGAGGCAGATGTCCCTGCTGAGGAAGGTGAGTGTGGGTGGCCCAGAGAGGGGAGGGGCAGCGCTCTCTTCAAGACTGGTGTGATTTTCAGTAAACTATTCCTGAGTACGAAATCCCCCTCGTTTCTCCCCAGACTAAACGGCAGCTTTGGGAGACGTGACTATTCTTGGTAGACGTCTGCGGAGGTTCTGATCTGCAGCGAGAGCAGACGTGAGCTGTGTGCCTCGTTTGGTCATCGTATCCCCTGCGTGTCCCTGGTCTCTGACACTTTGCTCTGGGATCGGGCCCCCTTCTGCCGCCTCCTGGCATTGTGACCAGCCACTCAACCCGTCTGCAGCTCCGTGCCCGACCTGACAGCGGGGGTCCTAGAGGGTACCAGGGACATGGGGGGGCCTAGAGTCCGCCTGGCCCCTAGTGAGCGCTGAACAGCTGACGACTGGGTAGTCACACCTCTGGAATCTATTCCGTCCGGGCACTCTGCTGAGCCCTTTACTGCGTTACCCCACGTGGTAACCGCAGCCTCGTGGGGTCGCTGTCGTGAAATCGCCACAGTGGCTGGTTCTCAGTGCAGTGGGGTCTCCACCCAGCGCGGCCCTCCCCTGTCCGCCTGGGGCGGGGGAGGGGACGCGGGCGTCGCTGGGATCCGAGGCCCGGGGGTCACGGAGGGAGCAGGGTGGGGATGGGACCGCCGGAGGCCATGCGCATGAGGGGTCCTCAGTTTGGGGCTGAGCTCTCGTGGGCTGCTTTTGGGTTCCGTGGGGCCTGCTGCAGCCTCCTTCCGCCCCAGCCAGGCCCCGCAATGCTCCTTCACCCAGACAGACAGACACAGACAGACAGACAGACAGACAGGCCGAGCTGCTGAGCGTCCGCGGCAGAGCTTTCGTCACTTCAAGGGCAGTCCTCTTGGGAGGAAGGGGAAGCGGCGAGGGG
>NW_004444049.1:2821878-2846848 GCF_000243295.1 Trichechus manatus latirostris | reverse complement strand
TTGAGGGTGGGCCTGCGGGGGCAGGGCTGGGGTGGGAGGCGGTGGATGAAATGGGGCAGGGCTGGGGTGGGGATTGAGGGTGAGCCGGGGCGGGGCCAGGGTGAGCGGCGGTGCTTGCACCAGTCAGGCTTCACCTCTCTCGGGGTTACAGTGCTGTGTTTACGCACGAGGGGTGCAGCCCGATTCGGTGGAGGGCCAGGCTCCAACAGCCCGGTCCCCTAACGGGGTTCCCGCGGGAGGCCCGGGCCCCCTTTGGTGGGGTGGGAGAGCCGCATCTGGCCCCCACTCCTGACTGTGGAGTCTCTGGCCTTCCTCGAGTGGCCCCTACTCGCACCCCTGGATCCCTGCTGATTAGGAAGGAGCAGGGGAGGAGGGGGCTGCTCCTGTCTCTCTCTGCGGTCCCCTCTCCTGGGCTCCCGGCTCCTCCCGCACAGCGAGCTGGCCTGGACCAGAGCGACATCGAGGGGCGGAGGGTGGGCGGCCTGGCTGGAGCAGAGGCTGCAGCAAGCACCGGCCGGGTCACTGCCCTGGTTCTCTCTGGCGGGAGCGGGCCGGACTCTCCCAGTTGGAAGTGGAATTCCCGAGAAAAGCGTGGTGTTGAGCTATAACACAGGAATTGTAGTCTTGCCAGAGGGGCCCTAGGCAAGGCCTTATGCCAGCAAGAGTTCGTCCTCTGAGAGCCTGCCCGTCCCCTGGGGGTTTGACATCTTTTAACTGAATCTCAGGGACCCAGGGATGAGATGGGGGCCAGATGGCTCAGGTGGGGCTGGGTTGGCGCGGAAGGGGGCAGCTGCAGCCTCGTGCTGACCCCTGGGTGTGCACCCAGACAGTAGCCCACCCCAGGCCTCTGGGGCTGGAAGGACCCAGGTTCCACCTCAGGTGACACTTCTCAGCACCCAGCGATGGATGCACGCACGGGCTATCACATCTCTTCTTCATACTCCTCTGCACAGCAGAAGGTGGGCTGATTGTCCCCATTTTACAGATGAGAAGACAGAGGCCCAGAGAGGAAATGAGATGGTCCCAAGGGCACCCAGAGAGGCAATGATGGAGCCAGGACCCAAACCCAGAGGTGGGCCCCTTTCTTCGATTGCTGTGGCCTTTCAGGTGAGGGCTAGGCCTTCCCACCTGCTCACCGGCAATCCGAGAGGGCTGACGCACACCCAGATAGCTCTCACCTGACTCACGGACTCAGGACACACAGGCCCGTTTACTGTGGTGGTGGATTTATTTCTCAGAGTCATAGCTCAATTCTGGATCATTTACAAGTGATACATCTAACGCTTGAGGATACAGAAATGCTGAAAGTCAAAGGAATGAAAAGATACCCCATGCAAGCATCAACCAAAAGAAAGCTGGTGGAGTTATGTTCATATCAGACAAAAGAGACTGCGAGGAAAGTAACGTGAACTAGAATTAATGCAGGTAACTTTATAGTTTATCATTAAAGATCCAGTACCCCAGGAAGATATAACAATTCTAAATTTGTACGCTCCTAATAACATAGCCTCGAAACACGTAAAGCAAAGTAGCAGCTCATGCACAGTTTGCTTGTTCATTCTGGAAGCCAGATTTTGTTGATGGATTGCAGTCTTTGCCATCAGTCCTGGGCAGGGTTGAAGAGATTCAGGCCTTTCTCTGGGAGGCTTTGCCCTACAGTGGGGAGAGAAAAAAAAACCCCACAGATGCGAGAAACAGCTGGAGACCGGTGGCAGGTACCAGCTGAGGAAGATGAGAGTCATATATATGTAGACACACTCCCACAGATGCACACCACTAAGCAGATACCCTCATTACTCACCCTCATTCGCAGTCCTTGCCCACCCAGGTGCAAGTTCAAGGGGACCCCACATGGAATTGAGCCTCGACGTATTCAGGCGACAGATGCCTGGTTTCCCACACCTGCTCCACGTCCATGGCTGCTGTTCCCTCCTTCGCCTGGACACCCAGGGCCTGCTTGCAGAGTGGGTCAGGGATCCTGGGTGCAGTTCCCAGGCAGTACCCTCCCCCGTGGGCTCTGCGCCCCTCTCTGCCCTTTCCTCCCCCACTGCATCAGGTAGCGGCCCCTCCATGTCAGGGTTCATGTCAGGGAGACAGCTCAGTCCCCTGATGGGCTATACCAATCCCCAAGTGCAGGCAGGGGTGGTTCCTTTCTCCTCTCTGCAGGCCTCAACGCTCTGGCGAGGGGGTAGAGGCCAGGGCTGGGGCAGGAAACCCTGTGTGTTGCCGTGGCAAGCCGGGAAACCAGAAGTTACACCACTTACAGGCAGGTTACAGATGTCTCCAAGAGACCCAGACTTCTGGGACAACCGGTCCTTGCCCCATTGCGACCATCTGCTTGACCGAGGGCATATGTGTGTGCGTGCACATGTGTGTGTGTGCATGTGTGTGTGTATGTTACATTCTTTCATACAGGGGGGCCAGGGAAGGCCTCCTGAAGAGGTGGCATTTAGCAGTGACCTGCAAGTAGCGAGGGAGAGCTCTGCGCATGATGTGACGAAGAGCATTCTGGGCAGCGGGAACAGCAGGTGCAAAGGCCCTGAGGCAGATGTGTGCTGGAGTGGAATGAGTGCGGGGGAGTGGCAGGAGAGGAGGGCGGAGGGATCAAGGAGGCTGATCACGTGAGGCCGAGGGCACGACCAGTCCTGCCCGCGTTCCATGCAGAAGGACATGGAAAAGTCCCCTGGAGAGGAAGAAGTGAAGTCATGGTGTGCGTGGAAACGTGCTGTGAGCTGCCAGGCCCAATACAAGGGGAGTTATTCTTACCTGAGCAAGCACTCATTAAATGCCCACGTATGCATGGTCTGCACAAGGTCCTGGCTAAGCACTAATTAATCACCCACTATATGCATGGTTGAAACCCTGGTGGCATCGTGGTTAAGTGCTATGGCTGCTAACCAAAAGGTCAGCAGTTTGAATCCACCATGTGCTCCCTGGAGACTCGATGAGGCAGTTCTACTCTGTCCTATAGGGTCGCTATGAGTCGGCATCGACTCGACGGCAATAGGTTTTTTTTCTTTTTTAATATGCATGGTATCTGCAGGGTGCTTGGCGTCCATGGGTTTAGGATATAGCTAAGCAGAAACCACCCCATGTGTCTCCAGGGGGCACTGACTGTAGGGGGGCAGCACCTTGGAGGACTGTGCCCCCTCAGCTGCTCTGCAGGCCTCTGGGTGAGCAGAGCTGGCACAGAGACCCATGGTCGTGATGGGTCATGTGGCCCCTGAAAACCCCCTCCTTTTGTTCTCCACCCACCCCCCGCCCCGACACCATGCCCCCGCCGGCTCACCTTACCCATTGCCACTCCCACCGCAGGGTGTCCACTCAGGGGGTGAAGCTTCCTGGCGCCTCAGCCCCCATGCTCCCCGCTCAGGCCATCTGTGCAGCTCAGATGGGCTGAGTGCACTCTGCCAGCTTTTGCTCAGGTGCCCTACTGGCATTCAGCTGGCGCAGGGATGGTAAGGCTGTAGTTGCTGTTAGCTGACAGTGAGTGGGCCCATGCACAATGGAACAAAACACAGCCCTTTCCTGCACCATCCCCACCATCGATTGGGTATCAGATCCGACCACCACTGTGATCCATAGGGTTTTCATTGGCTGATTTTTGAAGTAGATCGCCAGGCCTTTCTTCCTAGTTTGTCTTAGTCTGGAAGCTCTGCTGAACTGTCCAGCATCCTAGCAACACACAAGCCTCCACTGACAGATAGGTGGTGGCTGCCCATGAGGTACATTGGCTGGGAATCGAACCTGGGTCTGTCACATGGAAGGGGAGAACTCTACCCCTGAACCACCACCGCCTCGTACAGAAAGGCTGTTGAAGCTGCCAACACACTGAACCCTCTCTGTACTGGTTGATAACCAGCCATTGCCCTGAGCCCCCTGAGTGCCCCTCTTTGCCCTGGTTGCCCCAGCCTCTCCCTCGAGTCCCCGGACCTCAATCTCAACGATCTGGCACCCTAGGGGGTCCTTCCTTTCCTTCTCCCTCCCAGGATATGGGGCATCTCTTCTAACTGCTCAGGGCCCATGCTTTAACCCACCCCCACCCCCCACCCCCCAGTGCCTGGCCACCCTGGCTGTTTGCCAGTTAAGTGACTGCTGGGCTCCAGGGTCAGGAAGGGCAGGCAGCCAGGCAGGGCCATGCATGGCTGGCCTTGGACTCGGGGACCAGCCACAGGCAGCTCAGGGCAGGCTCTGAGCCCCACCTTGTTGGTGCCTACGGGGGACATCTCTTTTCCCTCCTGCTCAGGCTCCTCCTGCAGCGCCCTGCTGAGCACAGCCCCCAGGGGCTCTCGCAGGCTCTGGCACCCCTGACTGCCCACCAGGAAGTAGATGAAGGGGTGGGCACTGCAGTTCATGGACAAGGCGAGGTGTCCGAAGGTACTGAGCATAGCCTGCGTCTGCTGTGACAGGGGCACCCAGGATGACGCTGGTGATGCCCAGGGGCAGGGCGAAGACCAGGAACACCAGGACCAAGGCCAGGATGCCCAGGAGCAGTCTCCAGGGCTGCCGGCGCCACTGCCGGGGGTCTCTGTAGACTTGGATAAGGAAGACACTGGACAGGGTTATCCTCTGCACGTGGAAGCTCAGCAGCCAGACAACCGCGCCATTGCCCGCCGCGCCCCACACGCAGGTGAACATGGTTAGGGCACTGACCACCTCCCGGGCTGTGTGTGTGGGGTCCTCTGCAGAGCTGGGCACTCTGGGGCCACTGCTTCTGTTGCTACTGCTGTTGAAGGGGGCATCCGTCATCCCTACGGGAGGAAGGAGAAAGATGTCAAGTCCTCAGTGGACCACATCACAGAGCTCAGGCACCGCCATGTGGCCTACATTCTGGGGCCTCTTTCTAGAAGACCAGACCCAGAGTTGCACCCTAGCTTCTTCCTCTATCCTGCCGCCCACTCCAAAGTCCAGCACAGCCCGGGTTCCCACATGAGTCACTATGCAAGGATAGGAGGGATTTCAAGCACAACCACGTACAGCTAATGAACCAACTGTCTAAGTGACTAAGTAGTGTCTAATGAACAAACTATCTAAGTAACTTATGTATGTGGTTTTTGCTTTGTGATCAGCCTAAATCATGGCCAGATACTCTCCTTGGCACTGCCCCTTTTTCTTTGAATCACAAGGCGGTAAAAATAACCAAGTGCCCCCTTACCGCGATCCTCTGCTCTGAACAGCCCCTCGGTGTCCCGCTCTAACTAAACCGGCCCACCCCTGAGCATCCCGCCCAGCTGCAGCCTGCTGGACTGGTGCTTGACGGCCCTCCTGCCTCTGGGTTGGAGGTAGAGGGCACCCCTTGCACCTCCCTGCCCCTTGCAGAGCTTTCTCCCGGCTCTGACTCTCAGACCACCTGATTATCCACCGTCACTCCTTGTTGCCGTCACTGGCCACCCCCAGGCCACTTCCCCCATTCCTTATTCTGGTTACACGCTCAGGGCTTCGGGGTGCTCCAGTGCCCACTTTCCTTCCCAAGCACTGGGGAGAGGGTTCCCTGAGCATCTGCCCCTGGCCCAGCCCTGTAGGCCCGGCCGTCAGTGCTGGGCACGGGCCTGGTGACGTCCTGCAGAAGGCTGGTCCCTTGGAGCTTGGCTTGCCCAGCTCTGGGCCCCACAGAGGTCAGCGTGGATGCACAGGGTGACTGTGAATAACTGGGCACCCTCTGTGTGGCTGAGCTGGGTGGTGGGCTTTGTCCTCCTTAGCTGGGTGCCCCGAACCCGGCACCTTCCACCCTGGCTCAGTTTCCCCTTCCCTACGGGAGGTTCACAGTGTCCCCCCACTTCACCGGGTGGTGATGATAGACGCGACGTGCTAGGTACAGCGCCTGCCACTTGGCAAGCTCTCAACGATGACCTAGCGAGCAACTGGATGGGCCGGACGTCCCCGTGCGTGGCAGGTACCCTGTGCACCCGGGGGGCATCACATTCCCCGCTGCAGCTACTGCTGGTCCGTCTCCCCAGCCAGCCCAGGAGGCCCCCGCCGGCCCGGGAGGCCCAGGCTGTGTTCCACCACTGCTCCCCGCTGACCTCCACTCTGCCTGCCGCAGGGCTCCCCTCGGGCACGGTTTTGGGCACGGGCAGGGAGCGCCAGGAACATCTGTGGACTAAGTCATGGCCTCGCCCCTGATGTTTGCGAGGCCCTTTGTGGGCCTGGAGTGTCTGTCTGCACACCGCTTGTTTGCTCCTTGTGTGAATCGCTTTCCTGGACTGCAGTCCCTCACCCCACAGCACCCTGGGGGGTTCTGAGCTCAGGACCAGAGACCTCGTGGTGGGGAGGCCCAGGGAACCCCAGGACCTGGCTGGGGTACAGGTGGGGGAGCAAGGGGCACTGTTTCCACCTGGATCCCACCTGAAGTGCCTGTCTGGAATGGGTGCCATGCCCTTAAGGCAGGTCTCCCCTCCTCTAAGCACCCCTGTTCAGCTTGGACAACTCAGACACCAGCAAGCGCACCCCAGTCCTTCCGCAGCACCCACTTCTTGGTGGATGGGAGAGGCTGGAGCCCAGACCTTGTCTCTGACTCCCTCACAACCTGTGTGTGTGCAGAGAGGGCAGGCAGCCCCCACGCCGTGGTCTTCTGTGGGGCAGGGGCACAGGTACTGGGCATCTCCGGGCAGCCTCAGCACCCCAGGGTGTTTCCCAGCCGAGCAGCCCAGCCCGTGAGCACCACCATGGGCCTGGTGCGCGGAAGAGAGGGAGCCGGGCTGCAGCCACAGCCAGGAGTCACCCCGACCATGAGCAAGCTTTGCGCCCTGCCCTTCCTGCCCCGGGTTGCCCCGATGATTTATGAACGACTGGCGGAAACTCTGGGAAAGCGCCTCAGAAAGGACTGCTCGCCTCCATGGCTCAAGGTGCCACCGACCCTGGGAGGAGGGGCAGAAACCCACCCTGGATCTGCTTGCCTTTCCACAGACAGAACTAGAACATTCCAGGCGTCCTGTCTGGGCTGTCTCCTGGTGACCCGGGAGGAGCGGCCTCCTAATGGTGTGCACGGCAGCCCTGGGGGAGGCCTCCTTACACCCATTTTACGGATGCAAAGTGGAGGCCCAGAGAGGCCCATGCTGCCCGAGGGCAGAGCATGTACTGCTTTGTGGCCCCTGTAACAGCTCCCCACAAGGAACGGCCATCAGTGGCCCTCTCACCTGCCGCTCGCGCCTCTGGTCTTGGAGGATCCGGCATCCCGGGGTGCAGTGGAGGTCCCAAAGCCACCGCAGCATCCAGCCCAGCCCTGGCTACTCTCCCTCTGGCCAGGGGATGTGCTTTCTTCTCCTCTCTGCCTCCCGAGGAAGCCCGTCCCCAGGCTCCGCTAAGAAGTGGGAGAGGCCCAACCCAAGGACGGGAAGCCCAGCCCTCAGGGACCCAGGGGCCCCCACAGGAGGCTGGCTGCATTAGCCTCCCCAGCTGCACCCATCCCTGCAGGATGCCAGCCAGGCGGGTTAAAGGCTGCACTGCAGGCCTTCTGGCCCAGTGCCTCGGGGAAGAGTGGGGCTGGGGTCTGAGAGGAGGGAGGGGGCAGCGCCTGGGCACACGCCCTGGCCCGCCCTCTCCAAGATGCTGGTCCAGGGACGGCTGTCCTGCAGCCCCCAGCACTACAGGGCGTCTCCTTGATGAAAACTTCTGGGTCCCTGAAGCTACTTCCAGATGGGGGTGGGGAAGACAGACTCTGGACTGGGGATCCTGAGACCCCGGTTCAGCCATGGTTGGCCTTGGGTGACTGTTGGGCGGGTGTCTTAGTCTGCTCGTGCTGCTGTACCAGAAACACCCCACATGGGTGGCATCAAAGAACAGAAATTCATGTTCTCGCAGTTCAGGAGGCTAGAGGTCTGATTTCAGGAGAGTGGCTCTGGGGGAAGATCCTTATCTCAGCTTCTGTAGGCAATGGAGTCACTAGGCTTGGTGACACCCAGAGCAGTAACTCCTGGTGTCACCCCTCGCCCATGCTTACTGCCACAAGATTGCAGCTAAAACACCAGCAAATTTGACAAAATCAGCGACTATAGAAACACCAGCAGCAACGAAAACAACAGCAGTGTGCTTGTGCAGAGGAAACCACATGATCCCAGGCATCACTGTCATTGGGTAATAAGGACAGCTCTGACAGGAGCATATTAGAATGTTCAAAAAGTAAATCAGCATAGAGTTTTAGTCTTGTAGGTATATTGATACATGTAAGCTGGGCTTACGAAAAATTTTTTGTTGTTATAACTAACTACAGGGATATTTTTAATAAAAAATAATAAATTTCTGCTGAAAGACTGCACAAAAATTTAATAGACAGTCATTTTGGGGTCTCCTCCTCTGACAGTGTCACCCAGTGCAGTCCATACCCTCCACACCCTTACTGATGCCACTGTCTGCAGGCCCAGCATTCCTGAGTTCCTTGACGATCTCCATGTGGCATCTATCTTCCCTGTAATGACCCTGCTTATTAGAAGTCAAACAGGGTCATAGTCCCCGCCTAGATCCCTTAGCTTTGGGGACTGTGACTCTCACACAGATATGAGAGAAGGCATGACTTTAACTCTGGTGTAATTCAGTCTTCTTCAGAACAGAGATTCACCCATCCATCCATTCATCCATCCATCCATCCGCCCACCCACTCATCCACCCATCCAACCACGAACCCACCCACCCACACACCCATCCATCCATCCATCCATCCACTCATTCATTCATTCAATATACATTTATCATTCATTGAGTACCTACTGTGAGCCAAGGTCTCTACTGAGCTTATTGCTGTTAGTTGCCATCACGTTGGCTCCAACTCCCCGTGCCCCCATGCACAACAGAACGAAATGTTGCCCAGTCCTATGCCATCTTCACGATTGTTGGAATGCTTAAGTCCATTGTTGCAGCCACTGTGTATTTTGACTGACTTCCAACCTAGGGGGCTCATCTTCCAGCACTATATCGGACAATATTCTGTCGTGATCCCTAGGGTTTTTAGTGGCTGATTTTTGGAAGTAGATCATCAGGCCTTTCTTCCCAGTCTGGAAGCTCTACTGAAACCCGTCCACCATGAGTGACCCTGCTGGTATTTGAAATACTGCTGGCATAGCTTCCAGCATCACAGCAACACGCAAGCCATCACAGATGAGTGGTGATACTGTGCTAGGTGCTGGGAATACAGTGGACAAGCTTGTGGACAAGAAACAAGTAAACAACTGAGCAAGAGGACCACGAGTGCTGCCCGGTGGTAGTTGGAGAGTACGGGCCAGGCACCACTTAGAATGTGTGGCAGGGAGATGAGGCCCAAATAAGTGAGCCGAGGTCTTAACGGTGCAACAGAGCCAATTACACCGAGATCAGGAGAATGAGTTCCAGGCAGAGAAAGCAGCAAGTGTGAACACTCCCATCTGAACTGGACTGGGCGTGTGCAAGCAGGAAAGAGGGCTTAGGGGAGGGGAGAGAGGACTGCAGAGATGACAAAGGCAGTTGGATGGATCCTGCAGAGCCTCAGGATGGGCAGGAGCTTGCGTTGTGTCCTGGGAAATCGGGGCAGAGCCTGGTTCTTCTCTTGTGTTCCCTGTTCCCCGGCAGCAGGGCTGGCGTCATGGCAGTGACAGTGCAGTCGCTGAGGGGCCTGTGCTCAGAGGTCCCCATGCTTGGATTTTTTGTTCAACTGAGCTATAATTCATAAAACATGAAATTTGCCATTTGAAAGTGGACAATTCAGGGGCGGGGAGGGAAAAGCACTAACTAGATAGTAGATAAGTGATAACTTTGGTGAAGGATGAGACAGTACGCAATACTGGGGAAGTCAGCACAACATGGCCAGGGCAAAGTCATAGAAGCTTCATGGAAACATCCAAATACCTTGAGAGACTGAGCTATTGAGCTGAGGGCTGGGGACCATGGTCTCGGGAGACATCTAGCTCAACTGGCATAACATAACGTAGTCTATAAAGAAAATGTTCTACATCTGACTGTGGTGAGTAGTGACTGGGGTCTTAAAAGCTTGTGGGGGCCATCTAAGACACATCTACGGTCCCATCCTGGCTGGGGCAAAGGAGAATGAAGACCAAAGACATAAGGGAAAGATTAGTCTGAAGGACTAATGGACCACAACTACCTCAGCCTCCACCAGACTGAGTCCAGCACAACTAGATGGTGCCTGGCTACAACCACCGACTACTCTGGGAGGGATCACAATAGAGGGTCCTGGACAGAGCAGGAGAAAAATGTAGAACGAATTCAAATTCACGAAACAACAACAACAACAAAAACCAGGCTTGCTGGTTTGATAGAGACTGGAGAAACCCCGAGAGTATGGCCCTTGGATACCCTTTTTAACTCAGTATGGAAGTCACTCCTGAGGTTCACGCTTCAGCCAAAGATTAGACAGGTCTATAAGGCCAACAATAATACAGGAGAGGGACATGCTTCATAATTCAATCATGTATACGAGACTAATAGGCACACCAGCCCAAAAGCAAAGACAAGAGGCAGAAACGGACCGGAAAATTGTATGAATGGAAACAGGGATCCTGGGGTGGAGAAGGGAAGAGTGTTGACACATTTTGGGGTTGGCAACCAATGTCACAAAGCAATTTGTATATTAACTGTTTAATGAGAAACTAACTTGCTGTGTAAACTTTCACCTAAATCACAATAAAAAACAAAACAATAAAGTGCACAATTCAGTGGAGGTTAGTATAGTCACAAAGTTGTACGATCATCACCACTATCTAATCTAGCACTCTCTATTCTGTTGTTAGGAGACATAGAGTCGGTTCCGACTCATAGCAGCCCTATGTACAACTGAATGAAACACCGCCTAGTTCTGTGCCATCCTCACAATCGTTGCTATGTTTGGGCTCATTGTTGCAGCCATTGTGTCAATTCATCTCACTGAGGGTTGTCTTAGTCATCTAGTGCTGCTATAACAGAAATACCACAAGTGGATGCCTTTACAAAGAGAAGTTTATTTTCTCAAAGTCTAGTAGGCTACAAGTCCAAATTCAGGGCATCAGCTCCAGAAGAAGGCTTTCTCTCTCTGTCAGCTCTGGAGGAATGTCCTTGTGATGCATCAGTCTTCCCTTGGTCTGGGAGCATCTCAGCACAGGAACCTCAGGTCCAAAGGATGTGCTCTGCTCCCGGCACTGCTTTCTTGGTGGTATGAAGTTCCCATGAGTCTCTGCTCGCTTCTCTCTTTTATATCTTGAAAGAGATTGGCTTAAGACATTACCTAATCTTGTAGACCTCATCAGTATAACTGCTGCTAATCCATCTTATTACATCATAGTGATAGGATTTACAGCACATAGGGAAATCACATCAGATGATAAAATGGTAGACAATCATACAATACTGGGAATCATGACCTAGCCAAGTGGACAGATATTTTGGGAGGACACAATTCAATCCATGACAAGGATCTTCCTCTTTATTGCTGACCCTCTACTTTACCAAGCATGATGTCCTTCTCCATGGACTGGTCCCTCCTGATAACATGTCCTAAGTATGAGAGGTCCCTCCATCTTTGCTTCTCACTGTCCTTGCTTCTAAGGAGCATTATGGCTGTACTTCTTCCAAGACAGAGTTGTTCGTTTTTTTGGCAGTCCATGGTATATTCAATATTCTTCTCCAACACCACAAATCAAACGCATCAATTCTTTGGTCCTCCTTATTCATTGCCCGGATTTCCCATGCATATGAGGTGATTGAAAACACCTCAATCACCTTGGGTCAGGCGCACCTTAGTCTTCAAGGTGACACTGTTGTCTTTTAACACTTTAAAGAGGTCTTTTGCAGTAGATCTGCTCAATGCAATGTGTCATTTGATTTCTTGATTGCTGCTTCCATGAGTGTTGATGTGGATCCAACTTAAATGAAATTTTGACAACGTCAGTCTTTTCCACATTTATCATGATGTTGCTTATTGGTCCAGTTGTGAGGATTTTTGTTTTCTTTTTGTTGAGGTGTAATTTATACTGAAGGCTGTGTGGTCTTTGATCTTCGTCAGTAAGTGCTTCAGGTCCTCTTTGCTTTCAGCAAGCAAGGTTGTGTCCCCTATATTTTGCAGGTTGTTAATGGGGCTTCCTCCAATCCTGATGCCCTATTCCTCTTCATATAGTCCAGCTTCTTGGATTATTTGCTCAGCATACAGATTGAATAAATATGGTGAAAGGATACAACCCTGACCCACACCCTTCCTGACTTTAAACCATGCAGTATCCCCTTGTTCTGTTCAAACGACTGCCTCTTGATCTATGTGCAGATTCCTAATGAACACAATTAAGTGTTCTGGAATTTTCATTCTTCGAAATATTATCCATAATCTGTTATGATCCACACAACTGAATGCCTTTGCATAGTCAATAAAACACAGGTAAACATCTTTCTGGTATTCTCTGCTTTCAGCCAGGATCCATCTGACATCTGCAGTGATATTCCTGGTTCCACGTCCTCCTCTGAATTTGGCTTGAATTTTCACCAGTTCCTTGTTGATGTATTGCTGCAGCCACTTTCGAATGATCTTCAGCAAAATTTTACTCGCATGAAATAGTAATGATATTGTCCGATAATTTCTGCATTTGGTTGGATCACCTTTCTTTGGAATAGGTATAAATATGGGTCTTCCAGTCGTTTGGTCAGGTAGGTTTCTTCCAAATTTCTTGGTGTAGATGAGTGAGCACTTCCAGTACTTCATCCGTTTGTTGAAACATCTCAGTTGGTATTCTGTCAGTTCCTGGAGCCTTGTTTTCTCACCAGTGCCTTCAGTGCAGCTTGGACATCTTCCTTCAATACCATCAGTTCCTGATCATATACTATCCCCTGAAATGGTGGAACCTCTACCAATTCTTTTTGGTATAGTGACTCTGTGTATTTCTTCCATCTTCTTTTGATGCTTCCTGCATCATTGAATATTTTCCCTGTAGAATCCTTCAATACTACAACTTGAGGTTTCAATTTTTTTTTCAGTTCTTTCAGCTTGAGAAATGCTGAGCATGTTCTTCCCTTTTGGTTTTCTAGCTCCAGGTCTTTGCACATGTCATTATAATACTTTACTTTGTCTTCTCAAGCTGCCCTTTGAAACCTTCCGTTCAGCTCTTTTACTTCATCATTTCCTCAATTTACTTTAGCTACTCAATGTTCATGAGCAAGTTTCAGTGTCTCTTCTGACATCCATTTTGCTCTTTTCTTTCTTTCCTGTCTTTTTAATTACCCTTTGCTTTCTTCATGTATGATGTCTTTGATGTCATTCCACAACTTGTCTGGTCTTCGGTCACTAGGGCTCAATACGTCAAATCCATTCTTGAGATGGTCTCTAAATTCAGGTGGGATATACTCAAGGTTGTACTTTGGCTGTTGTGGACTTGTTCCAATTTTCTTCAACTTCAGCTTTAACTTGCATATGAGCAATTGATAGTCTGTTCTGTAGTCGGCCCCTGGCCTTGTTCTGACTAATGATATTGAGCTTTTCTATTATCTCTTTCCACAGATGTAGTTGATATGATTCCTGTGTATTCAATCTGGTGAGGTCACGTGTATGGTTGCCATTTATGTTGGTGAAAAAAGTTATTTGCAATGAAGAAGTTGTTGGTCTTGCAAAATTCTATCATGTGATCTCTGACATCATTTCTATCACCGAGGCAATATTTCCCAACTACCGATCCTTCTTCTTTGTTTCCAACTTTTGCATTCTAATCACCAGGAATTATCAATGAATCCTGATTGTATGTTTGATCAGTTTCAGACTACAGAAGCGGGTGAAAATCTTCAATTTCTTCATCTTTGGCCTTAGTGTTGGTGAGTAAATTTGAATAATAGTCGTATTAACTGGTCTTCCTTGTAGATGTATGGATATTATCCTATCACTGACAGCATTGTACTTCAGGATAGACTTGGAAATGTTCTTTTTGACTATAAGTGCAACACCATTCCTCTTCAAGTCGTCATTACCAGCATAGCAGACCATATGATTGTCCGATTCAAAAATGGCCAATACCAGTCTATTTCAGCTCACTAAAGCCTAAGATATCAATGTTTATGCATTCCATTTCATTTTTGATGACTTCAAATTTTCCTAGATTCATACTTCGTACATTCCACATTCCGATAATTAACGCAGCTATTCCTTCTCATTGTGAGTTGTGCCACATCAACAAACGAAGGTTCTGAAAGTTTAACTCCATCCAGTCCTTAATGTCAACTCTACTTTGAGGAGGCAGCTTTTCCCCAGTCTTCTGAGTGTCTTCCAACCTGAGGGAGCTCATCTTTCAGCAATATACTGGACAATGTTCCGCTGTTCTGCTGCTATTCATTAGGTTTTCACTGGCTAATTCTTTTTAGAAGTAGACTGCCAGGTCCTTCTTCCTAGTCTGTCTTAGTCTGGAAGCTCAGCTGAAACCTGTCCTCCATAGGTGACCCTGCTGCCATTTGAATACCAGTGGCACAGCTTCCAGCATCAAAGGAGCATGCAAACCCCAACAGTATGACAGACTGATAGAGGCATGGGGAACGCTCTATTCTAGCACTCTCTAATCTAGCATTCTTTAATCTAGCACTCTCTAATCTAGCACTCTAATGTAGTACTCTCTATTCTAGCCCTCTCTAATCTAGTACTCTCTAATCTAGCACTCTCTAATCTAGCAGTATCTGATCTAGCATTCAATCTCATACCCGTTGAGCAGTCACTCCCCATTTCCTCCATCTCCCTTACCCCCTGGCACCCACTTATCTTCATTCTGTCTCTATGGCTTTACCTATTCTGGACATTTCATAGAAGTGGGATCACATGGTCTTTGTCATTTTGTGTCTGGCTTCCTTCACTCAGCATCATGTTCTCCAGGTTCATTCACGTTGTAGCCATGTATCAGAACTTCATTCTTCTTCATGACAGAGTAATATTCCCTTGTATGGATGGATCATATTTTGTTTATCCATTCTTCTGTTGATGGACACTTAGGTTGTTTCCATTATTTTTGACTGTTGTGAGTAGTGCTGCTATGAACATCCATGTACTTTTGCGTGGAAACAAGTCTTCATTTCTCTTGGGTGGGAGGTGAATCTAGAGCTGAACTTGATGTAGGTGAAATTTCTCTCATCTTCCCTCCCCTGTTTCCATTCCTCCTCTGCCTGGCCTTGGAATCCTTCAGAGAATCTTCTCTAGGCTCCCTCTGTGAGCTTGGAGTATAAATGCAGGAAGGGCCCCTACCTCACCCACTCAGAGCGGCCGAGAGTTGGGGGTCTTCCCAGCTCATTAGTGCTCTTCCAAGGGCTGATGCTGCCTTCCAGGAACACCCAGTGTGAGGACTTATCAGAGGCACAGAGAACTGGGGTGAGGATGCTTCCTGGAGTCTGGCTTGGCCCCTGGAGCTGTCCCTAGAAGGCTGAATGCTCCACACCCCAAGCCAAGCCATCTGGGATTGGCTGGTCCCCTCCTCCCGGCGTCAGGGTGGAGGTAGATGAAGGGATGATCACGGGCAGCAGGGGAGGACATCCTGGCATCCCTGGGCTGCATGGGCAGAGCCTGGGCACTGGTCAGAAAGCCTGGGTGCCCACCCACCGCGCCATCCTCAGTGTGACCGGCCATGTCCCTGAGATGCTCCGAGGCTTTGTCCGTGATATGAGGATCCTAACCTCGTCTCCCCGTGAAGATAAACTGAGGCAGGACATGAGGAAGAGCATGGAGGCTGCTACACTGAGGCTCTGTGTGTGAGAGGGACCATTTCAATGCTGGCTGTTGACCATTTGTATCTGGGACCAGAAGGCATCCTGGGCCCTGCAGGAGGTGTGATGAGACACTACGACCAACTTAACTCCTGCACACGAGGGCCAAGATCCCCACGCACATGGCACCTGGAGGAGTCAGTGGCCCTGGGGACGGGGCACCTTCTCGGGCAGTGGCTGTCCATCCCTGCATACCCTGCTCACCTAACAGAGTACACAGAGGTGGTGTTGGCGGGTGAATCCGTGTGTGCTGAACAGCCCCCTCATCCTGCCCTGGCCCTGGCACAGATGCAGGTGCCCACCGTGTTTGCAGCTTGCCTCCCTGCTACTGGGCAGAGTCCTGGGAATGGGCTGAGCACTGTCTGCCTTCTGGACACCTGGCTGGCTGGCTGTCACCACCCCGGCGGCCAAGTGAGCCAAGTGAGCAAGGGGACAAGCTGTCGCTTTGCCAGGGAAGTGCCCCCACTGAAGCTATCCTGCCTGGTGACTCAGGTTCCCCAGACCTTCCCGGGTGCAGCACAGGGAGGCTACCTAGTTGGAATGCACCTGGCCCCTCCCCTAGAGGCTGGCGGCCTGAGGGAAAAGGCCTGGCTCTCGGAGCTGGGGGCCTGGGTTCTCCTGGTCCCTTTGGTCAGCCACTCTGGGCTCTAGCGACCATTGACGCTGCCCTGGCCTTCTCCAGGGCTGCAGGGGGTGTCGTCTCTGCCCCTGACAAGGAGGTGTCCCAGTGAGGGCTGATTCCTGTGGCCAAGTTTTAACTTGAATAGATCTTGTTTGTTCAGAAATGGGTGCTGACCAGAATTCTTACGTATTGAGTTTTTAAATGTATATACATATGTTTTTGAGTGTGTAGGTGGTGCAAATGGTTAAGCTCTCAACTACTAGCCAAAAGGTTGGGAGTTCGAACTCACCCAGAGGCGCCTTGGAAGACAGACCCGGCAAATAGATTTACTTCTGAAAGGTCACAACCAATTGAAAACCCTGTGGAGCAGTTCTACTATGCACACGTGGGGTCACCATAAGTAGGAATCAACTCGGCAGTAACTAACAACAGCGTATGTTTGAACTGTTTTTTCCCAGCCTCTAGATTCTGCCAACCTCAATATGTTACAGGTGTATTAGCTAGGGTTCTCCAGAGAATCAGAGCTGCTCCCTAAGGGAGGTGGGTTTCGACCCAGGTCTCAGGTGAGAATGACTGGGCAAAGAGGAGCCGGAAACAGGCATGTGGGTCAGCGATGCCTCCTCCTTCACTACTGGCCTGAGTCTAAGCCTCCCCTGCTAGACCACATGGACTCCAGTCCTCACAGACCAGGGTGGACCTTGAGAATCTCCCCGATGGCGACTGGCAGAGACAGTAAGGGCAAGGGGGTTGAAGACAGAGCTGAAACTGAGGCCATACACCTGGGCACAAAGCAAATGTATTTGCAGCACAGTAATTATGAAAGCATTTACACAGACAGACGTAAGTATTGTTTTTGGTTTTCAGCAACTGGAATCCATCGATTGTGGAAGTGACAGAGGTCTGGTCATGGACTGCCACTGTATTTAGTAGGACCCTTTAGGGTCGCTGTGAGTCAGAATTGACTTGACGGCAGTGGGTTTGGTTTTCTGGTACCTCAGAGTCCATGAGTTATGCAAAGGGTCAATATGCTTGGCTGCTAACTGAAAGGATGGGGGTTGAAGCCCACCCAAGGTGACTTAGAAGAAAGGCCTGGCAATCTTCTTCCAAAAAATCAGCCACTGAAAACCTACGGAGCACAGTTCTACTCTGACACACATGGGGCGGCCCTGAGTTGGAGTTGACTCAATGGCAGGCGGCTGTTTTAGAGGCTTCGCCTTCTAGGACGTGAAAGGTTGACCTCAGGAAGTCAAGTCTCCGCTTTGGGATATCTGGCTAATTTATGACTACAAAACACCCAGTGGGACTCTTCCTGCTCAGTCGCTGTGTATGTCCACTAAAGCTGGTCAGTCTTGTGTGTTCTTAGAACAGTTCCTACATTTCTGGGGTTTTTCGGCTCACTAAATTCTTTGATGTTTGTCCATTTCTAGAGTCACTGGGTAGCAGAACAGTAAACAGACATTGATTTAATAAAACTAACAAACTCCCTGGTGTATTAATGCTGACTCCTTCTTCACACTGAATACCTCCTGTGATATTAAATTTTTTCTTTGGTGTTATCACTTCCTCTCAGTAGCTTCTGCTGGTAAAATGTACAAGGAGACACCTACGAGAACATCCATGACAGCATTTTGGAAAACTGGCTCACATATGATAAACTATGTGTCTCCATTAAGAGAAGAAAGGACAAATAAATCATGGTGTATCAAACAGTGGTGTGCCGCAAACAATTTAAATTAATGAACTTGAACGCATGTGCCAACGTGGATACATCTCAGAAATACGATGTTGGGCAATGCAAGCAAATTGCTGAAGGGTATGTACAGTGTGATGCCATTTATATGTGGTTTGAAAAGGAAAACTATTCTTTGTATGATTTATGAACACGTAATATGTAGGAACAGTAGGAAAGTATGCAGGGGAGTGATAAACACCAACTAGAAGTAGTGACTTCGGGTGAGGAAGGAAAGGGGAGGGCTCACATGGGGGATATGCTGGAGGTTATAACGGTATCTGTGATGTTTTATTACTTAAAAACATCTGAAAGTGTCAAGATTTGATAAATCATTTCCATTTCGTGCAACAGAGTAGATTAGTTGACCAAACTAGCTATTCATCTGGAAAAAAAAAAAGAAATCCAAAATGTGCATATTGATTTCCTAGGGCTGCTGTGACAGAATACACAAAATGGTAGCTTGTAAGAACAGAAATTTATTCTCTCTCAGTTCTGGAGGCCAGAAGTCCAAAACTGGGGTGTTCGCAGGGCTGTAATCTCTCAGAAGGCTCTAGGGGAGAAATTTTTCTTGTCTCTTCAAACTTCTGGTAGCCCCAGGTGTTCCTTGGCCTATAGGTGCTCCTTCAGATGGTTGTCCTCTGTCTGTCTGTCTTTCTGTGACTGTTCTTCTAGCTAACTGGACTGCCCAGCCATCTGAAGAAAAATCCAAAATGTGTGTATTGGTTTCCTAAGGCTGCCGTGACAAAATACCACAAACTGGGTGACTCATAAGAACAGAAGTTTATTCTCTCACAGTTCTGGAGGCCAAAAGTCAAAATTAACATGTTGGCCAAGCCATGCTCTCTCTCTGTCAGCTCTAGGCAAAGATTCTTCCTTGTCTCTTCCAGCTTCTGGTAGCCCCAGGCATTCCTTGGTTTGTAGATGCTCCTTCACATGGCTGTCCTCTCTCTCTGTCTGTCTTTTTGTGTCTGTTCTTCTCTTTTCTAAGGATACCACTAATATTTGATTAGGACTTACTCTACTTCAGAATGACCTCATCTTAACTGATAATGTCTTCGAAGACTATTTCCAAACAAGGTCATGTTCACAAGTATGGGGTTTAGGAATTCAACATATCTTTTGAGGGGGCACAGTTCAAGCTTTTACAATGTGAGATAAAATATAAATAATCGTCTTGAAGGCATCCATGAGCAAGCAAGGAAGCAAAGCATCCTCTGGCCAGGGATGGAGTGAAGGTGGGGACCAAAGACGGACACTGAGCCCTGAAGATTGCTTCATGAACAGCTCAGTCTAAATCCCTGTGGTCTCATGGGAATCACAGGACAGACAAAGTCCCGGGCTGCCAAGGTGGGAGTTCAATAGGAGACCAATTGGCTTAACATCAGTGTGACGGTGAGCTAGAAATACCCTTCCCAACACACAAAGAAGAGAGTAAGGAAACTGTCCATCTTGAACTTTGAAATTGAGTGGTGGGGAAAAAGTCCCCCTTAGAATTTATCCTATAATCAGATCCTCAGACACAGCCCAATTCCACACTCACAGAATGCCTGAAGTCTCAAAGTCAAGAATTTAGTGTAAAGTAAACTTGGACTGGCACTGCCTCATGACACTTAGCAGATACAAATATGAGTCACTACTCCAAGAATTGTCCATAGATAGGGATTAAGTAAAATAAGCAGTTTATAGTAATCACAAAACACTCAAGAAAGCAAGGAATCATAAAGGCAAGCCATAAATCAGACCCATAAAAACATTCTGTCTTGGGCTGTCCCTGAACTTTGAGTTCTATCTTCTGTGTCTCACCAGGCCATGGAAACAAGTGCTTGGGTTGACCAAGTTCATGAAATGGATGGCCATAGAATATAAAATAGTTATGTTTTATAAGTTTCAAGAAATAAAGGAGAGGTTTAAAAATATAAGCAAAGGGTGAGGAGTTTTGTAAAGGAACCAAATAGAACTCCTAGAAATTAAAAATATAATAATTGAAATAATCCCTCCTCCCCCAATAGATGGACTCAATAGCAGATTAGACACAGCTGAAGAGGGAATTAGTAATGTGAAATGTAGAACAGAAGAAAATATTGGGAATGTAGCCCTGGGAGATAAATAGACAACTTAAAGGGGATTAAGAGACATGGAAAATAGAGCAACAGTTCTCATATAATCTAGACAAAATTTTAGAAGGAAAGAAGAGAGAGAATGAGGCCGAGACAGTGTTTGAAGGGATACTGGTTGAAAATTTTCCAGAAACGTGGAAAACACCAATTTATAGGTTCAAAAACTCATGGCAAATAAAAAGAAATCCTTCCCTAGTTCTATCAAAGTGAAATTTCAGGACACCAAAGAGAAAAAAAAAAAAAGGCCTTAAAAGCAGCCAGAGAGAATAAAGTAACTACCTTTAAATGAACCACAGTTAGACTGACAGCTGAATTCTCAGCAGTAACAAAGGAAGCAAGAAGATTGTGAAATTATATCTTCAATAAACTGAGATAAAATAGCTGTCAACCTACAATCCTACACCCCGAAAAAAAAATCATGTACAAGGGTAAAATAAGGATATTTTCCACCAAATTAAAAGCTGAAAGCTTGCCACAAAAAGATCTTCCCTAAAGAAAATTCTAGGTGTGACTTAGTCATCTAGTGCTGCTATAACAGAAATACCACAAGTGGATGGCAAAGAGAAATTTATTTTCTCACAGTCTAGTAGGCTACAAGTCCAAATTCAGGGCATCAGCTCCAGGAGAAGGCTGTTTCTCTCTGTTGGCTCTGGAGAAAGGTCCTTGTGATGCATCAGTCTTCCCTTGGTCTGGGAGCATCTCAGCGCAGGAACCTCAGGTCCAAAGGACATGCTCTGCTCCCGGCACTGCTTTCTTGGTGATACAAGGTCCCCACGTCTCTCTGCTCGCTTCTCTCTTTTATATCTCAAAAGAGATTAGCTTAAGTCACTATCTAATCTTGTATATTTCATCAGTATAACTGCTGCTAATCTATCTTCTTACATCATAGTGACTGAATTTACAACACATAAGGAAATCACATCAGATTACAAAATGGTGCACAATCATACAATACTGGGAATCATGACCCAGCCAAGTCGACAGATATTTTTGGAGGACACAATTCAATCCATGACAAAGTGGCATATTTTAGGCCAAGGAAAATGATCCTGGATGGGAAGGTCTGTGATGCAAGAAGAAATAAAGAGAAGAGAAAATGGTAAATGTGTGGGAAAATCTAAACAACTAGATTAAACAACAACAATAATAATGTTGGGTTTAAAAAGATAGAATTAAAACTAGCAGCAATAACATACAAGTTGATAGGGGAGTGATTTGAATTAAAATGTTCTGAGATCCTTGTATGGTTGAGAAGAGGGTAAAAATATTTGGTTAACTCTAGACATTGATAAGTATGTTAAAAATTTCTAGGCTAATTACCAAAGGAATAGAAACAATGGAATGTCTAGACAAGGAGAGGAATAAAAATGGAATGAAAAAAGAATCAATCCAAAGAAACAAAGAATGGAGACAAAAGAGAGAGAGAGAGTGAGTAGGAGAGAGAGAGAGAAGTTAAGACAAAGAGAAACCAGCCCAAACGTGTCAGTAATTATACATATATCTTAATGACAGTATAAAAGTAATTGTTCTCAATGAATTACCAAAATTGCTATCATAAAACTTATGTTCTCTGACCACAATGCAATCAGTAAGAAATCAGTTTTTACAAACTGGAAAACTCTTATGTTCTAAATAACTTCCGGGTTTGAGAAGAAATTATAAGGAAAATTGGAAAATATTTGGAATCGAGTGGAAAGAAGTTACTACACATGTGGAATGCAGACAAAGCTGTACTCTCAGGAAAATTGATAGCAAGACCCTATAAAACCCAGCTGCTTGGAATACATTTCTGCATTTATCAGCGTGGTTTACACCTCATTTTCTTCTTCATTTAGGTCTTGCTCAGATCCATCCGCCTAGAGAGGCCCTCCCTGACCACCTTTCCACGTCGCTCTCCATCCCTTTACCGCGTTTTGTTTTTCTTCACGTTTCCCAACCCCAGGACAACCACATAATTTGTGGGGTCCAGTGCAAACTGAAAATGCTGGTTCCTTGCTCAAAAAGCAGGAAAAAAAGTGCTGCTAAAGGCACTAAACCATCAAACGTTTTCCTTGCATCCAGGATCTCTCTCTGGACCTATCAAGGTGTTTTTAACTTTCTTGTTTGGAGTCGGAATCGACTCGACAGCAATGGTTGTTTTTAAATTTAGTGTCGCGATCCTTTGGAAGCAAAGATACCTGCTGGTCAAATGCGGTCCCTCAAAGGCCCCTGGGAGCCCCAGCCACGGCCCACCTGCTGCTGTGATCCACATCACCAGCTGTGTCTGGCTTGGGCGAGAAGTCCATCTCTTCTTCTCGTGTAACCTCCACACTGGGACACACTTGCTACCTGGATCAGGATGGGCAAAAAGGTTAATGTACCCTACCCCGACCCTCCGGCACCCACATCCAGGTCCTCTCTGGGGGCAGACGGTGGTGGTGGGTGCTGGGTGGTGGTGGGGAGAAGGGGTCCTTGCAGGCCTGGGCACCAGGGGGAGGCAGAGCTGTCAGCTGGGAGCCGTCCCAGGAAGGTGGGGAGGCGGTAGAAAGCAGGACTGTGAAGGAGCTGAGGCCCCCAGTCTCTGGTGCGCATTCCACTGCGCTGCCATCCTACTTCCCTTACAAAACACTAGTTCAAAGACAAAATCATTAAGAATTTCAGGCTGGGGACCACAGAGCATTAAACCCCAAGCCTTGAGTTCGGTTCCCGGCCAGTGCACCTCAAGTGCAGCCACCACTCATCTGTTGGTGGAGGCTTGCATGTTGCTGTGATGCTGAACAGGTTTCGGGGAGCCTGCACATTGAGACAGACGAGGAAGAAAGGCCTGGCCATCTACATCCAAAACCAGCCAATGAGAACCCTAATGGCCAGATCTGCAATCTATATGGGGGACGGTGCAGGACCGGGCAGGATTTCACTCCATTGTGCACCAGGTTGTCATGAACTGGGTACTGACTTGACAGCTGACAACAACAACAACCACAACAACTACAACTACCACCACAACAAATACAACTACAACAACCACAACGACAACCAAAACTACAACAACTATAACAACAACCACAACAACAACTACAACTACAACAACCACAACTACAACCACCACCACCACAACAACCACAACAACTACAACCACAACAACAACTACAACTACAACCACCACCACCACCACCACCACAACACACCACAACAACTACAACCACCACCACAACAAATACAACTACAACTACAACAACAACTACAACCACAACCACAACTGCAACAAGTACAACAACCACTACAACAACCACCACAACCACAGCAACAACTACAACCACAACAAGAAAAACAACGACAACAACAAAAACGACAGCAACAACACAGCCCTTCTGAGCCAGCGCCCTGAGGGCTGCGCTGGTGGCCGCCCAGGAAGCTGTCCCCTCCTCGCCCCTTCTGACAAGCATTCATTCATCCCAGCAATGACTCCCTGTACCCGTTTGGTCCGTGTGACTGATTTCAGGGTACCGGGCCCCCAACACGCAGCTTTTTCAGAGGAAATCGCCCCCAGACAGCCCCACCACCCTAGGAGGGTAGATGGGGAGATTTGGACGAAGCTGCTGCTGCTTGTGAGCTCTGCCCCTTTGGGGAAAGTTGGTGGGGGTGTCAAACTTGTCTCCTGAGTGGGTGAGGGGCCCGGGGTGCAGTTGGAAGCTTTGGAACGTGCTCCCATGGAGGGAAGATCAGAGGGCCGGGCTCTGACTCACGCGGGGAGCCCAGAGTGGTGACTCAGGCCCGAGGAATCCAGCAGGCAGAGAAAGCCTGGCGGAGGGTTTGGTGGGGAGCCCAGGAGGCTGCCCGGTGGCCAGGGATTGGCCTCCCCGCCCCCGCCCCAGTCCGTCCAGATGTGGGCCGTGGGAGGGGGAGGCAGCAGTGTGACATCATCTCAGCCCGGTCCAGTGGGACCGCTTCAGCGGAAGGAGGCTGGAGGCGAGGGAGGGGTCCTGGTGTGGCTGTTCCCCCAGAGGTACAGGCCTGTCTTGGAGGGGCTCGGGCTGCAGCCTAGTGTTTGCAGGCTGAGCCTCGGGGACCCTAGACCCTGCTGTGCCCACAGAGCCACCCAGCCTGTCCCATCCTCTAGTCTCCCCTCCCCAGCCCCCACAGGGCTTGTCTGGGAGGGTTAGAACTGATGGTACCACGACTTTGGTGTTCGGACCACTACCTCAGACTGGACCTTGTAATTTTGGAAACTGGGCGGTGTTTGCAAGACAGTGGATCTTCCAGGAGGGAGGGGAGCTTTAAGATCCAAGGGTGCTCCCCCTCCCCCCAGTTCCCCAACCCACTCCCAGGGCAGCCAGACAGGTGTGTGGATGCACAGGGCGGTGAGTGGGCGCCCGAGGAGAGGCCATCAGCCCTGGCCCATGTGGAGCCCTCTCCACTCCAGGGCCACAGGCACCTTCTCTCATTTATACCGTAACCTCCCTTCCTCCCATCTACCAGGAAAGCAGATGACAAGGCAGGTCCTGTTCTGAGGTGGTCACCACTGCTGACCTGGCCCCGCCCACTGGCCCACCTCTACTCAAGGACCTTGACCCGACACCACCTGCTCTCCCTCCAGAATCATCCGCTCTCCCCAGGAATGCCTCATTCCCACCCAAGCACAGCACCCAGCCTCCTTCTAATGAAAACCAAGACTCGCTCCATCCCTTGACCTTTATTCCTCCATCCCTTGACCTTCATTCCTCCATCCCTTGACCTTCATTCCTCCAGCCCTTAACCTTCATTCCTCCATCCCTTGATCTTTATTTCTCCAGCCGTTGACCTTTATTCCTCCATCCCTTGACCTTTATTCCTCCATCCCTTGACCTT
>NW_004444049.1:2779684-2821675 GCF_000243295.1 Trichechus manatus latirostris | reverse complement strand
CTTGACCTTCATTCCTCCATCCCTTGACCTTCATTCCTCCCTTCGTTCCTCCATCCCTTGACCTTCATTCCTCCATCCCTTGACCTTCATTCCTCTAGCCCTTGACCTTCATTCCTCCAGCCCTTGACCTTCATTCCTCCATCCCTTGATCTTCATTCCTCCATCCCTTGATCTTCATTCCGCCATCCCTTGACCTTTATTCCTCCAGCCCTTGCCCTTTATTCCTCCATCCCTTGACCTTCATTCCTCCATCCCTTGACCTTCATTCCTCCATCCTTTGACCTTCATTCCTCCATCCTTTGACCTTTATTGCTCCAGCCCTTGACCTTCATTCCTGCATCCCTTGACCTTCATTCCTCCAGCTCTTGACCTTATTCCTCCAGCCCTTGACCTTTATTCCTCCATCCCTTGACCTTCATTCCTCCATCCCTTGACCTTCATTCCTCCATCCCTTGACCTTTATTCCTCCAGCCCTTGACCTTCATTTGGCTCTGGCTGCCATTCCTCTTTGCACCAATCCTTATGTTAAATGAGATCCTGGAGTCGAATTATAAATAAAACTTTTAACAAAGTCTTTTTTTTTTCTTTCTACCACCTTAACCAAAGATTTCCTCTGGGAGTAAACCAAATGTCTGCAGCAAGGAAGCCTGCGCTCAGCAGGGGATGCCAAGGACTTTAGTTTGAGAAAGAGAGCTGTCTCCGTACACAAGAAGCTTTGAGGACGTTAGCTGGGAAAAAAGGGATAAGTCCTGGAAAGTGGTCATTTCGGCAAAAACCCGAAACCAAACTCGTTGTCTTTGAGTCTATTTTGACTGATGTTGTTGTTGTGTGCCATTGAGTCAATTCTGACTCACAGCGACCCGATAGGACAGAGTAGAATTGCCCCACAGGGTTTCCAAGGAGCGGCTGGTGGATTCGAACTGCTGACCTTTCGGTTAGCAGCCGAGCTGTTAACCACTGCTCCATCAGGGTTCCATTTCAACGTACAGCGACCCTATATGACAGAGTAGAACTGCCCCGTAGGGTTTCCTAGGCTGTAATCTTTGTGAGAGCAGATCGCCAGGTCTTTCTCCTGAGGAATTGCTGGGTGGGTTTGAACCTCTGATCTTTCGGTTAGCAGCCAAGCACTTAACCACTGCACCACCAGGGCTCCTTCATTTAAGCAAAGGCGGGTCGTTTGTGATGGGGCCATAGGTCTTTCATTTGTAACACGTGTAGGGCTCTTGACTTTGGTATGATGAAGTCTCGAGGGACCGTGGGCTTGGAAAACACCCAAGGTTTTAGGTGGAAGCACCTGGGGCTGGTTCAAGCTGGTCAGGGTCGTTTCTGGTTGTAAAACTCCTTGTCTCTGAGCCACGCTCCCACGACACACCTCCATGCCCTTTCTAACCCCTGCAGCCTTCCTCCCTCCCCAGGCCACTCTGGCCGAGGTCATTGGCCTCCTAGCTCACGTCCTCGATCATGGCAGCCGCCCCTGGCCTGGAGGGCTTCCCCTCCTCCTTCCAGGACTGTCTTCCCTCATCCCTGCCTCCCCACACCCCCTTTCTCTCCTTAGTCCTGTTTTGTCTCCCATGCTGGCTGCCCTCCCTCCCTGGACCGTCTCATCCTGCCCGCACTGGTTGCGTCCAGATCTCTTGGTCCAGTCCTGACGGCCGCCGTGCCCCAGGCCACAAAGCTAGACCTTCCGTGCCCTCTCTGCTTGGGCGTGCAGCAGCAGCATCTCCAACTTAACACTTCAAGATGGGGCTGTGAACATCCTTCCACGACTGCCTCCGACAAACCACTCCCAAACAAGAAGCCGAATAAAACCCAGAAACACAAGTACATGCGTTTTCTGGGGCTGCTGTAACAAAGTACCACAAACTGGGTCGCACAAAACAATGGACATTCATTCTGTGACCTGGAGGACAGAAATCTGAAATCAAGGTGTCCTCAGGGCCGCGCTCCCTCTGACGACTCTAGGGGAGGGTCTTTTCTGTCTCTTCCAGCTCCTGGTGGCCCCAGGCATTCCTTGGCTTGTGGCTGCATCACTGCAATCTCTGTCTCCACCTTCACATGGCCTTCTCTGCTTCTCTGTATGTCTCTCCTCCGTCTGTCTCTTATAAGGACACTCATCACTGGATTTAGGGCCCACCAGGATCACCATGGAAACCCTGGTGGCATAGAGGTTAAGTGCTACGGCTGCTAGCCAAAAGGTCTGCAGTTCAAATCCACCAGGTGCTCCTTGGAAACTCTATTGGGCAGTTCTACTCTGTCCTACAGGGTCACTATGAGTCAGAATCAACTCAACGGCAACTGGTTTGGTTTTTGGTTTTAGGATCACCGTGATGATTAACTTAATTCCATCTGCAAAGACCCTATTTCCAAATAAGACCGCATTCTATAGTACCAGGGGTTGGGACGTGGACATATCTATTTAGGGACACCATTGAACTCATGACACTAAGCATCCCCCCAGATGAGCTAGCAGACAGTGAACCTCTGAACCTCAAGGTATGAAGAGGAGTGGGAGGAGGCATCTGTTTCTACCACCTAATACTGGGTCCCACCATCCCTATTGACCAGATTCATGATCCAGGGCCCTGGGCTAGCTCAGGGCCCCCTGCCCTCTGCCGTTGCCCCTGGACTTAGCGCAGGGATGGTGGAACAATTAACGGTGTGATTAGTGAGTACCATAGGGATTGTAAATTCGAAAGGAGGCTTTGATTCTGTAGGAAGGTGCTATGGGATTGGGAGAGAGAGAGATGCCAGCTGTGTTCATTAAGGTTGCGTGTCAACTTGGCTGGGCCATCATTCTCAGTGGTTTGGCAGTTATGATGTAGTTTGGCAGTCGTATAATGATGTAATCACCTCCACGATGAGATCTGCTGTGAATAGCCAATCCGTTGAAAGGGAGTTTCCTTGGCAGTGTGGCCTGCCAGCCAATATAGGTGGGCTTTCTGGCAAGGCTCGAAGGCTTTTGCTCACTCTGGATCCTGCAGCTGGCTCCTGTTCATTTGACCTCCAGTTCTTGGGACTTGAGATAGCAGCTTACCTGCTGATCTTGAGATTTGTCAGCCCCCACAGCCTGTGAGCCAGACGCCTGTTGTCTGACCAGCCCATCTTGGGTTCACCAGCCCCTGCAGCTACAAGAGTCAGGAAAAGCCTCTAGCCTGACCCATGGACTTGCGACGTTCCAGCCTCTACAACCTCATGAGCCATTTCCATGATAGAAATCTCTCTCTCTTTATATATAGACACTTCACTGCTTTTGCTTCTCCAAAGAACCCAGCCTTTGACACCAGCCACACCTAGAAGCAGAATGGTCGATGTGGTGAAAAAAAATGTGAAATTGTTCACTACAGATTAGTAACTAAGCCCTTGCTTACCTTGCTTACTGGGCCGTCCGCCCTGGGTACCAGCTACCACCCCTAGTGAGTAGAGGGGCTGCATCTGGTTGATCTTCACAGCATGGAGACGCATAGAAGGACGCGGATTGTGGGTCACCTGCCAGGAGAGCCCCCTCCTACCCCTGTGCCTCTTGGCTGGTGTCAGATGAATGAACGCCTGGGCCTGGGAAGCTGGGCTTCACATCTTTCTGTTGCTTTCCAAGATAAACCACTGCTGCAGGACAACCCGTGGGGTGGAAGGCATTTTAAGTCCATTGTTTGTGCTAACGAAGCAGCAATGTTGGAAACGGAGAACAAAAATCACCCGAAATCAGCTTTTCTTTCCTTTCATTTTCCATGAATCTTTTTTTAAACGTACTTTTATTAAAAGATGAGGGGAAAATGTTCCACTCTTTTTTTTCAAAATTGTGGTAAAATAGACATAACAGCACATTCGCCACGTTAACATGTTTTATGTGTACACTTCAGTGACATTAATTGCATTCATCATATTGTGCAGCCTTCCCCACTATTGGTTTCCCATTTTTTCCAATACCCTTAACAGAAACTCAGTGCCCCAATTAATAACTCCTCCTTCTCCCCACCCCCTGCGTCTGGTAACCACCAATGAACCTGGTCTCTATGCATTTGCCTATTCTGGAAAGTTCACGTAAGTGGGATTATACAATATTTGTCCTTTTGTGTCTAACGTATTGCACTCAGCATCACATATTCAAGGTTTATCCACGTCAGAGCGTGCAGGTATCAGGACTTCATTTTTCTTTATAACAGAGTAACACTCCACTGTATGGGTGGACCCCATTGTGTTTGTCCATTCTTCTGTTGATGGACACTTGGGTTGTCTCCACCTTTTGGCGATTGTGAATAGTGCGGCGGTGAACGTTGGTGTTGTTCCACTCTTTTGATTTTGCTTCCTTTTCTTTGAATAAACAGAAGTCTACTGTGTGCCCAAAGTCCCTGGATGGTACATACAGTTAGCTGTTGGTTACTAAGAGATAGGTTTGCTGTTTGAACCCACCAAGTGGTGTTGTGGAAGAAATGCCTGGTGATCTGCTTCTGTAAAGATGACAGTCAAGAAAACCCTATGGAGCAGTTCTACTCTGACACACTTGGGGTTGCCATGAGTTAGAATAGGCTCAACAGCAATGGGTTTCGTATTTTTGGGGTGTTGGGTCCTCAAGATGGAGACCCACGGGGGGAGGACCTGGTCATAATGGTGGTTTGCTTTTTTTTTGACTTGGGTACTCACCACATCCTGGGCAACAATAGATTTGTCATTTAGTGCCCATGGGGATGTCAGGTGGCCCATACGTGGCTACAAAGCTATAGTGATTTTCAGCTCTGTTTATCTGGAATTAAAGCTGGTTGTTATACATCATCCCACTTTCAGTGAATGTTGATGTCAGCTGCGGTAGAGTCAGCCCCCAACTCGTGACAACCCCATGCACAACGGAATGAAATGCTGCCTGATCCTGCACCATCCCCGTGATTGGTTGCAGATCAGACTCTGTTGTAATCCATAGGGTTTTCATTCCCTGATTTTCAGAAATAGATTGCCAGGCCTTTCTTCATAGTCCATCCTAGTCTGGAAGCTCCGCTGAAATCTGTTTAGCATTACAGCAACATGCAATGGAAGCTGGCTGCGCATGAGGTGCGTTGCCTGGGAATCAAACCTAGGTCTCCACATGGAAGGTGAGAATTCTACCACTGAACCATCAGTGCCTCTTTTAGTAAATACCGTTATGGATTGAATTGTGTTCCCCAAAAATATGTGTCAACTTGGCTAGGGCATGGCTCCCAGTATTGTGTGGTTGTTCTCCATTTTTGTGATCTGATGTGATTATCTTATGTGTTATAAATCCTAACCTCTATGATGTTAATGAGGCCGAATTAGAGGCAGTTATATTAATGAGGCAGGACACATTCTACAGGATTAGGTTGTATCTTGAGTCAATCTCTTTTGAGATACAAAAGAGATTAAACAAGCAAGCAGAGAGAGGAATCTCCTACCACCAAGACAGAAGAGCCAGTAGTGGAGCATATCCTTTGGACCTGGGGTCCCTGTGCTGAGAACCTCCTAGACCCAGCGGAAGCCTGATGCCAAGACACAAGGAGATCTTCAAGGAATGCCAGGCCCACAGATGTCGAGAGAAGGCAAGGACTTTCCCCCAGAGCTAAGAGAGAGAGAAAGCCTTCCCATAGAGCTGGCACCCTGAATTCAGACTTCTGGCTTCCTAAACTGTGAGACAGTGAATTTCTGTTTGTTGAAGCCATCCATGTGCAGTATTTCTGTATGGCAGCACTAGATAACTAAGACAATCCCAAAAAACCAAACTCATTGTCATGGAGTTGATTCTGACTCATGAGGACCCTGTGTGTTACAGAGTAGAACTGCTCCATAAGGTTTTCTTGGCGGTCATCTTAACAGAAGTAGATTGTCAGGCCTTTCTTCCATGACACCACTGGCTGCATTTGAACTGTCAACCTTTAGGCTACCAGTCGGCAGTCAATGGTTATTCAGTGCAGTTACATTAAGTTCACCGTGCTGTTCCATTCCTCATCATTCTGTATCAGGATCTTCTGCGGCTGCCCCTGGCCGTGCATCTACTCCACAGTATATATGGTTAGTCACATTCTTTGACATTCCTCAGCAAGGTTAGATTAAGTTCATGTTCTCACAGTGCCCCACCTCAGGATATCGTATGAACAGCAGACCCAGGGCGCAAACTGTGAAGCTGAGAGCTGGGAACCGAGAGGATCATCTGGCCATGGTGTGAATTTAGGGACCATGATGTGGCAAGGTCCTGGCTTCAGTTATGAACCAAAGAATGGATGGAATGTGCTTATTCCATGAGGCAATTGTGCTCTCAAGGAAGCTGGCTGCCAGCCAGATCCTAAGCCGGGAAGCCAATATGCACGATTCCGCACTTGCTACAACAAGCCCCTGGTGTTTCTCGGTGGGGGATGCTGACCTCACTCCTGGCTCCACTGAGTGTGATCTGCTGCAGACGCAGACAGTCAGCAGCTTCCATCCCCGGGGTCCAGTGTGTTTTGGGGAGAAGTACATGCCTCTAGCTTCCCCAGTGAGAGTCAATCGCAGGGGTATTCTGGGAATCACGGGGAGAAAAGCTCTCTTTCTTATGGGGTGACTGGGTGGGAGAATGGAAGTCTGAGAAAGAAGACCCATTATGTCAGCAAAGGCGGAAGCATACTCGAGAATGAAGTTCACAGCAGATCTCAGAGCTGATGGAGAGAGAGAAACATGTGCCTGATGACTTGTTGGAATACCTGGATCCACCCATTCCTGAAGCTATGCTTATTGTTGGAGTTTTTAGTGACAAGAGCCGGTAAATTCTTGTTTCTCTTTAGTCCATTTTGACTTTGGTTTCTTTCGCTTGCCGGCCTAAGCACCTTAGCTTATACACTGACCGAAACAATGATAATGTGCACAGCTTCGGGCTCTTTGTTGAGATGGTAATAATCAACCCTGTCTGACCTCGGGGGAGGGGAGAGAAAGAAAGGATTTCCTAGAAGCATGTTAGGGAGGAGCTGGGTTGGGTGGGTGCCCAGAGAGCCAGCCTGGAAAAGCACAGGACCTGCTCGAGTGTCAGAGGGGCTGAAGGTTTCTCCTCCCTGCATTACTTGTTTCAGGATTCAGCTCCCTGGAAGTCAGAGCATGACTGGGCAGCCTCAGGCCACGAGCACGCTCCTGGCTGTGTGAGGTGACAAGAGGAAGTTTTCTGGGAAGGGACCCCTTCGGCCTCCATGGAAGAAGGTACCTGAATTTACATTCCCATCAACGCTGGGGGATCATTCCTCCAAAGGAGGGTCTGGATCTCTTAGAAAGCAACAAGCCTACCCACAACACCCTTCTTCCAATACACACGTTTCCGGGAAGTACCCCCTCTCACAGCCACAGCATTTCAGACGTCGCTGCACTTCCCGTGGGTCATCTGAGGAGTGGGTGGGGCTGCCACGCCAGCCGCTCCTTTTTTCCTCATGCATGTGCAAGCACGCACACACATGTACACACACACCTGTGCACACATGCGGGTACACACGCACACATACGCACACACACATGCACACACGTGTGGACACACATGCAAACACATGTACACACACGTGCACCCACATGTACAGACACACCTCCATCCAATTTGCTAAATCGGGCTTTCTGAGGTGGGTGTAAGAATCTGAGTGTTCCGTGCGTTTCCCGTGAGATCCCTCATACAGCCAGCCCAGAACAGTCTGTGTGTATCTATATGTATGTGTGTGTGTGTATATATATATATATATATATGTTATGTATTATATGTGTGTGTGTACTGTATATGTGTGTGTGTGTATAAAATGCATTTATTTTTTGTACTCCCCTTTCCCCCTCCTCCAGCCCCGGTAACCCCTAATTGACTTCTGTCTTCATGTATTTGCCTATTCTGGATACGTCATGTAAGTGGGATCCTACAGTACTTGTCCTTTGTGGTGACTTATTTCACTCAGCATTGTGCTTCTGATCCATTTCTGATCCATGAAGCCATTCCTACCGTCTGGAGAGGCCACGTTTTGTTCGTCCGTTCCTCTGCGGACCGACACTCCTTTCTGCTGTTGGGCTCTGTGCGCCCTGCGCCGAGTGAGGGCCCCCTGCCCGGAGCTCCCGGGCGGTAGGTTTCAATCTGTGTGTAGCAGCCCTGCAGACTCAGGCCACGCCCCCCGCCCCCAGACCCCCGGGTGGGCTCAGACACGGCGGCAGGTCTGGGAGCCCGATGCTGACCTGCTCCGCTTGGTCTCCAATCACCGTATGCCTCCTCCGTTCACCACTCTCGAAGTCCACTCCCACAAAGATCACCACATTCTTCCCAATATCGCGTAGGAATTCCTGCGTCACTTTCCACCCCCTGGATCAGGAGGGATCTGCGGACTTCGAGGGTGGAGCAGGGAGGTGACAAATCCTTTCCTGCAGGGAGCTTCCTCAGGAGAGGCAGCTCTTCAAGCGGTGGGGGGCAGCCTCCTTGGACCAACGAAGAGGAAAATCTGCTTCAGACGGGAGCAGCCCATTGGGGGTCCCACAAGGTTTGGCTGTCCAGGGCCGGGGCTGCCCTGTATCTTCTAGAACCTTCCTGATAGCTCCTTTTCCATGGACAGATGCACAGCCTCTCAGGAGCAATGCCTGGCTCACAGTAAGTGCTCATAAAGGTTTGTTGAATGAATAACAGCCCCACAGAATGTGACTTCAATGGATGTCGTAATTTAACAACTTGCAGAAGTACATTGTGAATTTTCCCTCCAAATCAATCTCAGACCCATGACTGTGGGGGACACATACCGGGGTGCTGGCCGGTGAGAACATCCCCTTCCTTGGAGCCAACCCTTATCATCCTCACGCTCTTGGGGACAAGCCCACAGCCATATTTATACTGTGGACCCCACTGCTCTGGTCTCAGGTGACTGGATAAACACCTGACCCAGCTCATCACTCTGATTCTCTCTCCCTTGAATCTGGAATGGGGACTGAGGGGCACGTCCAGCTCTTTGTGGGCTGGACTTGAGGCAGGTGAACCTGGGGGCTCTGGAGCCTGTCCCACCTTGGGGATGGAGGAGAGTTTGAGGTCTGAGGGGATAGAGGATGAAGCAGATGTACAGAGAGGCAGAAGATAAGGTCAGGGCAGAAGCACCCTGGGATCCTCATACCCCTGCCATTTCTGGAATATTCTGGTAGCTTCCAGAGGGTAACTCCACAGTAGACCTGCCCTTGTTGTTGTTTTTAGGTGCCATCGACTTGGTTCCAATTCATAGCGAACCCATGTACAATAGAACGAAACGCTGCCCTGTCCTGCGCCATCCTCACAATTGTTAAGCTTGAGTCCATTGTTGCAGCCACTGTGTCAATCAATCTTGGTGAGGGTCTTCCTCTTTTTTGCTGACCCTCCACTTTACCAAGCATGATGTCCTTCTCCAGGGACTGGTCCCTCCTGACAACTTGTCCAAAGTATGTGAGACGTAGTCTCATCATCCTTGTTTTTAAGGAGCATTCTTGTTGTACTTCTTCCAAGACAAATTTGTTCGAACTTTTAGCAGTCCAAGGGATATTCAATATTCTTCTCCAACGCCACAATTTAAAGGCATCAATTCTTCTTCGGACTTCCTTATTCATCGTTCAGCTTTCACATGCATATGAGGCTATTGAAAACACCATGGCTTGGGTCAGGCGCATCTTAGTCTTCAAGGTGACATCTTTGCTTTTGAACACTTCAGAGAGGTCTTTTGCAGCAGATTTGCCCAATGCAATGTGTTGTTTGATTTCTTGACTGCTGCTTCCATGGGTGTTGATTGTGGATCCGAGTAAGGTGAAATCCTTGACAACTTCAACCTTTTCTCGTTTATCATGATGTTACTTATTGGTCCAGTTGTGAGGATTTTTGTTTTCTGTATGTTGAGGTGTAATCCATACTGAAGGCTGTGGTCTTTGATCTTCATCAGTAAGTGCTTCAAGTCCTCTTCACTTTCAGCAAGCAAGATTGTCATCTGCATAACACAGGTTGTTGATGAGTCTTTCTCCAATCTTGATGCCTAGTTCTTCTTCATATATTCCAGCTTCTGGGATTATTTGCTCAGCATACTGATTGAGTAGGTATGGTGAAAGGATACAACCCTGACGCACAGCTTTCCTGACTTTAAACCAGACAGTATCCACTTGTTCGATTCTAACAACTGCCTCTTGGTCTATGTACAGGTTCCTCATGAGCACAATTAAGTGTTCTGGAATTCCCATTCTTTGTGATGTTATCCATAATTTGTTATGATCCACACAGTAGAATGTTTTAGCACAGTCAATAAAACACAGGCAAGTATCTTTCTGGTATTCTCTGCTTTCAGCCAGGATCCATCTGACATTAGCAATGATTTCCTTGGTTCCAGGTCCTCTTCTGAATCCAGCTTGAACTTCTGGCGGTTCCTGGTTCATATACTGCTGCAGCCGCTTTTGAATGATCTTCAGCAAAATTTTATTTATGTATGATATTAATGATATTGTTCAATAATTTCCCCATTCGGTGGGATCACCTTTCTTGGGAATATGCCAAAATATGGATCTCTTCGTCGGTTGGCCAGGTAGCTGTCTTCCAGATTTCTTGGCATAGAAGAGTGAGTACTTCCAGTGCTGCATCCATTTGTTGAAACATCTCAATTGATATTCTGTCAATTCCTGGAGCCTTGTTTTTTGCCATTCCCTTCAGTGCCGCTTGGACCTCTTCCTTCAGTACCATCGGTTCCTGATTATATGCTACCTCCTAAAATGGTTGAACGTCGACCAATTCTTTTCGGTACAGTGACTCTGTGAATTCCTTCCATCTTCTTTTGATGCTGCCTGTGTTGTTTAATATTTTCCCTGTAGAATCCTTCAATACTGCAACTTGAGGCTTGAATTTTTTATTCAGTTCTTTCAGCTTGAGAAATGCTGAATGTGTTCTTCCCTTTTTTTGGTTTTCCATCTCCAGATCTTTGCACATGTCACTATAATTCTTTACTTTGTCTTCTCGAACTGCCCTTTGAAATCTTCTGTTTGACTTCTTTACTTCATCATTTCTTCCCTTTGCTTTAGCTACTCGATGTTCAAGAGCAAGTTTCAGAGTCTCTTCCAACGTCCATTTTGGTCTTTTCTTTCTTTCCTGTCTTTTTAATGACCTCTTGCTTTCTTCATGTGTGAGGTCCTTGATGTCATTCCACAACTCGTCTGGTCTTCAATTATTACTTTGCAACGGGTCAAATTTATTCTTGAGATGGTCTCTAAATTCAGGTGGGATGTACTCCAGGTTGTACTTTGGCTCTTGTCGATTTGTTCTAATTTTCTTCAGTTTCATCTTGAACTTGCTTATAAGCAATTGATGGTCTGTTCCACAATCAGCCCCTGGCCTTTTCCTGACTGATAATATTGAGCTTTTCCATTGTCTCTTTCCACAGACGTAGTCGATTTGATTCCTGTGTATTCTATCTGGCGAGATCCACGTGTATAGTCGATGTTTATGTTGGTGAAAAAAGTATTTTCAATGAAGAAGTCGTTGGTCTTGCAAAATTCTATCATGGGATCTCTGACATTGTTTCTATCACCAAGGCCATATTTTCCAACTACCGATCCTTCTTCTTTGTTTCCAACTTTTGCATTCCAATCACCAAGAATTATCAATGAATCCTGATTGCATGTTCGATCAATTTCAGACTGCAGAAGTTGGTAAAAATCTTTAATTTCTTCATCTTTGGCCTTAGTGGTTGGTTTGTAAATTGGAATAATAGTCATATTAACTGGTCTTCCTTGTAGGCGTACGGATATTATCCTATCACTGACAGTGCTGTACTTTAGGATAGATCTTGAAATGTTCTTTTTGACAGTGAATGCAAAGCCATTCCTCTTCAAGTTGTCATTCCCGGCATAGTAGACCATATGATTGTCCAATTCAAAATGGCCAATACCAGTCCATTTCAGCTCACTAATGCCTAGGGTATTGATGTTTATGCATTCCATTTCATTTTTGATGACTTCCTATTTTTCTAGATTCATACTTTGTACATTCCATGTTTTGATTATTAATGAACATTTGCAGCTGTTTCTTCTCATTTTGAGTGGTGCCACATCAGTAAATGAAGGTCCCAAAAGTTTGACTCCATCCATGTCATTAAGGTCGACTCTTCTCTGAGGAGGCAGCTCTTCCCCAGTCATCTTTTGAAAGGCTTTCGATCCGAGGGGCTCATCTTCCGGCACTACATCAGACAATGTTCTATTGCTATTCATAAGGTTTTCACTGGCTAATTCCTTTCAGAAGTAGACAGCTGAGTTCTTCTTTCTAGTCTGTCTTAGTCTGGAAGCTCAGCTGAAACCTGTCCTCCATGGGTGACCCTGTTGATGTTTGAATACTGGTGGCATAGCTTCCTGCATCACAGCAACATGTAAGCCCCCACAGTATGACAAACTGACAGGCTGTCAGACTGACAGACCTGCTCTTGTGCTCCTTGATTCTCTGGAATTTGGGTTGGGTTCCCTTGGCAAGCTCCCCTGTCAGATCTGCCCTTGTGCGGAGAGTGTATCAGACAAGTCTTTGATGACGACCAGTTGCAGACACGTAGGGTGATCATGTGGTGGAGGGTGCCCACCATCTTGGGGGAGGGAGTGGAAATCAGACTCCCAAGGGAGGTGGTATTTGTGCTAAGTCTGACTCCACCTGGAAGCCCTCTGCTTCTTCTATGTCCAGCCCAATGTTCTCATCTGTCAGGGTCTGGTCATGGCCACCTCCTCTGGGAAGCCTCCCCAGACCTTCCAACACTCACTTCCTCCTTCCTGCTCAGGCTTCCTCATCGTCCCCTTATCAGTTCTGCACCCTGGCTGTGTTGTCTTTTTTCAGTGCGTTGGTTTGGTCTGTTCACCAGACGGCGAGCTCTCTGATGGGAAAGCCATGTCTTATGTGTCTGTTTCTCACTTTTGCTGCAAACACAAAGTGTCATCCTCCGTGGAGTGTTTCTCTGCACCTCGGATGGCTTTGTGGGTTTGAACTGTCAGCATCTTTGAGGCCACTTCTCCTGTGCTGCATTCTGAGCACAGAGCTGAGCATAAGATTTACCCTTTCCCCCCAGACAGGAGAGGAAGCTGAAGAGACCTAGAAGAATTTGGTTGCAGGGCTTGGTCTGCCCTGGTAGCTGTCACTAACCTTTTGAGCATGTTCCTCCTCTGTATAATGGAGACGTATTGTTCCCCACCTTCCCCATGGGGTTCCTGCAAAAGTGCAATCAGACCATGATGTTCTGTGTCAGGTTTACCGAGCAGAAGAGGAAACTCAAAGTGAAGAAGACTGACCACTACGTCCCAAAGACGGGACAGAAAGTAAAGCACCGAAATTGAACACATGAGTGTCAGTGTCCACAACAGAGACTGGCACATACTAGGTGCTCCAGCAAGGTTGTCTAGTAAATGAATGAAATGACACTAATGTTTTACTAATATCAGAGCTTCAGCTCCTGGGAAGTATCATGGATGACAAACATGGTTAGGGAGAAAGAATAAAAATGGTGTAGTTATATGTAGTTGGATGATGCTTTGAAGGACTGACCTAAGTACTTCTACAATTGTTTTCTACCCGTCTCTGCCCTTTCAAATGAGGCAGGAGCATCTATGATGGAGCCAGCTGGAGCTCACCCATGTTCCTCATCATCTCTTCCTCCTGAAAAATGGCAGGACTACATTTCCCAGATTCTTTTGCAATTAGCTGGGACCATGTGACTGAGTTCCTGCCAGTGGAATGCTTTGCTGTGAAATCCAGCCATGTTTGATCCTCCTCTCCCACACCTCTGGCTGAATGAGAGGACTTGGAGGACATGGCAAAGGGCAGAGCCTTAGGCTAGAAGGAGCCTGGGCCCTGAATGACTGCGTGCAGCAGAGCCCCTACCTACCCATGTTGGACTATGACTCAGCAAGAAAACTTCCATTTTGCTAAGTCACTGAGATTCAGAGGCTCTTTATCACGGAAGTTTGCCTACTCTAATGCAGGCATGTTGTCTCAGGAGAGGGTTGTCACAGCAGGTATTTCCCACCAGACAGGAGATAGTGATTCCGTGCACTTGAGAAGGAGTAGAGATTCTGCAACAAGAAAGAGGAATTAGGAGTTGTATAATTATGTACAGGAGGACAATCTTCTTTGTAATTGCTCCTTGAGGGATTGTTCCCATTACACAGCTGAGTAAGAGGAGGCTGAGAGAGAACATGTGGCCCTTCGGTACCCAGGAAGCAGAGTGGAGTCTTGGTCTTCTCACTCCTAGAGCCAGGCCCTTCCCTCATCACTGAATGGGTGGGAGACACCTGGCCCCTCCCTTGGAGTCTGCCTCCCACCTGATATACTGTGTGGCTGAACTGTGGGGTAGAATTAGGGAAATCAGGACTCAACAAGCAAACTTATTTCAGCAAAGCATTTATTTATCAGAGTGTCTACTAAGACACTGGAGGGTTACGGTCATTCACAAGGAAACCTTCAGCACTCTAGAATGCCCAGAGTGTTGGCCTCTGTTTGGGATGTAGTGCCTGGGTTTGTGAGGCCAGAAGTTTATACAGTATTGAGAGTCTTTTTGAAGAAAAAAAATAAATAAAATTACAAATGAAAAATTAGATATGACAAGGAATATTTATTTAGAATGAGAAAATAAAAAATAATTCATTTTAGCAAGGTGACAGATACCACAAACTTCACAAAATATCAACAATACCATGATATTTTTATTAATTAACTGCCTAACAATCCTTTATAATATTTTTTCTGTATTTTTGTTAGCGTACTATTGATTGCCTGTTCATATGACTCAATTTTGTAATATTTTCTGTAGAGAGAATAATAGGTAATTTGGTATATCTATGTTGATTGAATTTATGTTAAAATATTGATAGTTGGGATGCTAAAGCATGCAACTTCACACACAGACATCTTTACAGTTTGTAATCTGCCCCAGGATTGTGTGTACAAAACCAGGAAGCCTGATGTGTTGTATTTTGCACGTTCCCTATCCAAAATAAAAAAAGTACTGTAGGTTTTATAACTACACCTGCTTCATATGCCTAACAGCTGAGAACTTGTGTGCTGACTCGGTGTCAGTGAAAGCTGAATCCTCCATTTACAATGTATACATTTGAGAATTGGAGGAATTTTCCATAGACTAGCTTCTGGCTCCTCACATTTCCAATCTTATTTCTTCTCCACTGACCACTATCCATATACTTCTGGTGACAAGCGTCACAGGACGTGTTCATATCTGGATACAACTTCCATGCACTTTTTCCCATGTGCCAGGAGAGCTGACCCGGTGGGTGGTGGGAATATTCCCAGAAGCCACTCCTATACCAAGATGGCTAGTAAGAACCTAACTATACACAGAAGTGACTGTGAACTTCATAAATGTGCCCCACTGAGCCCAATTACAAGTATCCCCAACTCAACTTCCCTTTAGCCAGGTCCCCCAAATACCTGTGGCCACACCAAAGCCACTGGACCTAAGGTAGGGTGAGATGGAGGAAAAGTTGGAGCAGAAGGAGACAGCGGTCTTAACTCACGCATCATTTTGTAAACTTTATCGAAACATACCTGTGTGGACAATTTCTAAGACTCCTTTCCTTCCATATGCAAGTGAGGGGCCCTGTGGTGATCACTTAACCCCCAAGAAGAGAAGCATCCCTTGTCCCCAACTATCTGCATCAGACTGTCCTTTTGTCACTGCCCAGGGTACAGAAGTGTCATGGTGCATGGGCTTTACAGTCAAATGATACAGGTTGAATCCTAGCCCTTCTATTCACTAGCTGTGTGCCCTGGATGACACATTTGACCTTGACCTCTCTGAGTCCCAGCGCTATAAGGCATGACACAGGTATCAGTGGTGCTTATTAGCCTAATAAGCACTTACTAAAAGCTTATGGCATGCAAGTCCAGTGTTATGGACTGAATTATGACTGAATTGTGTTATAAATCCTAATGTCTATGCCTGTGGTTATAATCTCATTTGGGAATGGGTTGTCTTTGTTAAGTTAATGAGGCAGGATTAGTGTAGAGTATATTTTGAGTCAATCTATTTTTAGATATAAAAGAGATTAAACAAGCTAGCAGAGGAGAGAGAGGGTAAGATAGATCGTAAGGCACATGGAGATCTCCAAGGAACGAGGAAGCAGAAGCTGAAGAGACAAGGACCTTTGTCCAGAGCTGACAGAGGGAGAAAGCCTTCGCCTGGAGCTAGCACCCGGAATTCGGACTTCTCGCCTCTTACACTGTGAGAAAATAACTTTCTGTTTGGTAAAGCCATCCATTTGCGGTGTCTCTTTTGTAGCAGTGCTAGGTAACTAAGACAGCCAGTACTGGTACTGGGTGTTCCCCTAGATGTCTGGAATGGCTGACAAAGAGCCCCTTCCCCTCCACCATGCTTCGCTGGGACACACAGACTGGGTGCCTGAGCGCTGGATGGGAAAGCAGGTGACCCAGGAAACTGGGGCAGCTCAGAGCTCACCTTCCCCTTCTAGGGGCCTGGACGGCCCCCACCTCAGGCCAATGAACACCAAGAGAAAGCCCAGGAAAGGGAGTCCTAGGAGACACTAGTACCTAAGGCCCAGGAATCTCTATTACTGACCCAGCACAAATCCCCAGGCTGCGAGATTTTATGAAATGGGTAATATTTTATAAATTATTAACGCGCTTTTCCTTTTTGAGTATAAGCCTTTGCCTTACTCAGCTTGAAGCTGCCATCTTTCCAGAGGAAACTGGGAATTGTCTCAGAAGGATGAAGAGGGAAAGAACAAGGCGTTTTCAGCCTCCAACATGCAAAATAGGATTATGTAGCAAGATGCCAACCTTGTAGGCCAGGCTACAATCTTGAGAGAGGATTTTTCACTTCCTGTCTGTATGAGTTTAGTGTGGCGGCTATAACAGAATACAGTTGCAAGCTGTTACCTGGCCTCTAACCAGAGGATGGAGTGCCTAGGGGGTGGGGTGCAAAGGGTTAATGTGCTCAGCTGCTAACCCAAAGGTTGGAGATTCAAGTCTACCCAGAGGCGCCGCTGAAGAACACCCAGAGACCTACTTGGGAAAAATCAGCCATTGAAAACCTTATGGAGCGCAGTTCTGCTCTGACACACACGAGGTCGCCATGAGTCCGAGTTGACAGCAACGGGTCCTGGAAACCAGAAGATATCCTCTCTGAACTGGAGATTGCATTTTATCCCCAGGGCTGAGCCGCAAGGTGAGGTCCAGGACATGTGTCCCGTGGAGGCTGTTATGAATTGAATTGTGTCCCCCAAAAAATGTGTGTAGCAACTTGGCTAGGTCATGATTCCTAGTATTGTATGATTGTGTTATTTTATGTGATGTCCTCATGTGTTGTAAATCCTATCACTGTGATGAGGTTATACTGATGAGGTTGACAAGATCAGTGTCTTAATGCAATCTCTTTTGAGATATAAAACAGACAAGTGAGCAGAGACACATGGGAACCTCATACCACCAAGAAAGCAGTGCCGGGAGCAGAGTGCGTCCTTTGGACCTGAGGTTCCTGAGCAGAGAAGCTCCCAGACCAAGGAAAGATTGATACATCACAAAGACCTTCCTCCAGAGCCAACAGAGAGAGAAAGCATTCCCCTGGAGCTGATGCCCTGAATTTGGACTTGTGGCCTACTGGACTGTGAGAGAATAAACTTCCCTTTGCTAAATCCATCCACTTGTGGTATCTCTGTTAGAGCAGCACTAGATGACTAAGACAGGGGCGTTGGTGGGCACGGTAGGGTAGTGACCCCAACATGGTGGGGTGCAAAGTGCCCAACAGCACTCCACACAAGCAGCATGGCAGGGACAGGCTGGGGTGGCAGCTCAACAGGTGCTAATCTCCCAGGCTAGGCTCGCCTGGGCGGGAACTATGGGTGACTGGCTCTCAGGACCCCACCTCATTGGTGCCCATCGATGACATCTCCTGGCCCTCCAGCTCCGGCTCCTCCCGCAGCACTCTGCTGAGTACAGCCCCCAGGGGCTCCCGCATGCTCCAGCTCCTCTGTCTGCCCACCAGGAAGTAGATGATGGGGTTGGCGCTGCTGCCCAGGGACGAGGATAGGCGCGACATGCTGACATACAGGGTCTCTATCTGAGAACGCAGGTTTACCCAGAAGAGGATGAACCAATAGATGCCGAGGGGCAGGGAGCAGACCAGGAACACCAGGACTGAGACCAAGATGACCACAAGCAACCTCGAGGGTCTGCGGTGCCACAGCTGGGCGCTTCTCTGGACCCGGACAAAGAGGATCACGCTAGACAGCGTCATCACAGGTGTGAAGATTCCCAGAATGAGGATGCTCAAGACAACATCCACAATTAAGCACTGATGATCATTATGATTCCTAAACTGGCTGCAGAAGAAGGAGGCCAGCGTGTTCATCAGGAGGGACAGCATCCAGGGCAGGGCGCACAGCACTGTCGACAGATGTCGCGGCCGGTGACACCTGTACCAGATGGGGAAGAGGACGGAGAGGCAGCGCTGAGTGCTGATGGCCGTCAGCAGGCTCAGGCCCGCCATGTATGCAAAGTACTTCACCCTTCTCATCACCTCTAAGGCCTTGACCCTCTTGTCCTGGAAGATGATTTCTGGACTCATTACATCCTGGAAGATGATTTCTAGACTTATCACTGAGGTCATGCAGAGGAGGAAGAGGAGGTCAGCCACCGCCAGGTTGAGGACGTAGATGCAGAAGGGAGTCTTCCGCACGCGGAAGCCCAGCAGCCAGATGACCAGACTGTTGCCCACCATCCCACACACGCAGGTAAGCATGGTCAGGGCGCTGAACATGAAGTAGGCTGCTTTCAACACATCTGTCCTGGTGCTGTTCAGGGTTGGCTGTGGGGTCTTGCTGCTGTTCAGAGTCTGGTTCATCCCTATGGAAGGAAGATGGACCAACATGAATGTCTGTGTTGCATGGATCTGGCTGTTTCTGTAAGCTCCCAAGTTAACTACTTTGTGGTTCTCAACCCAGGTTCTTTTAGCAACAGATGATGACCAGGAGGCCTCATACCTTCCCCACTCCCCTTGTTGCACCCAGCCTCCATCTGTCACAGACCCACCACAACGGATCTGAGGTTGTCGGAGATACTCTTCATCAGATTAGAAGTTCTCTTCTATTTTGAGTTTTTGATTACTTTTTAAAATCATGAAGAAGTGTTGGCTTTTATCAAATGCTTTTTTTACATTGATTGATAATTTTTCTCCTGCAATTGTCACATCCTGTGGATTAATGTTTTTCTTTTATTTTTTTTTAATTGGACCTGAGGTCCAAAGAGGAGAATTAATGACTTCCGTCAGCTTATGGCACACTCTGATTATCAGCCCATTAAGCATCTCATTTAGGTTGTCCCCTTCATCTCTGTCCCAACTTTCTTTCCCCTCTTCCCATGTTCTAATTTGTCCTTGGACATCTGTTGTTGGTAGTTGCTGTGAAGTCAGCTCCATCTCATGGTGACCTGTGTATAAGATCATTTTTGGTAAAGTGGAGAGTCAGGGCAAACAAGGGAAACCCTCAATGAGATGGATTGGCACAATGGCTACAGCAATGGGCTCAAACATACCAATGATCATGAAGATGGTGCAGGACTGGGCAACGTTTTGTTCTGTTGTACATAAGGTTACCATGATGGTCCAGAAATATTTTAATTTACCTAAGTGTTGTTGTGATTTAGAATTTATTCTTTTCTTTTGGTCACACAATAATATGTTTTTAGGACATATCCAGATTGCTGTATGGAAAAGTAGTTTATTGTGGCTTTCAAAATGTACGTTGGTCATGTTTTACTTATCCATTCCTTCACTGTGGATATCTACGTTGCTTCAACATCCTCATTGCCATAAAAACACTGTGTTGAACATCCTCATGATGTCCACATTTGACCTGACTCAGAATTTTTCTAGGATATATGCCTGGTGGTGGGATTGCTGGGTCGTAGGACACACGCAAATTTTGTTTTGATTAATATTGCCTGATTGTTTTTCTGAATGCCTGCTTCAGTTTTCACTTCCACCAGCAGGAGGAAGGTTCCCATTTCCCCATCTCTTTGCCAACATGTGCTCTAATGTGCTTTTCTCATTTTTGCCATCTGCTGGTTGCAAAGTGTTATCTTGTTTATGTTTTAATTTGCACTTCTCTGATTACAATGAGCCTGAGCATTCGTTTATATACCTGTTAGCCATTTGGATTTCCCCTTCTGTGAATTGCCTGTTCATGCCCTTTGCCCATTTTCCAATTGGGTTTCCTTTTTTTCCTCCTTGACTTCCAGGAGTTGTTTGTATTTCTAAGTTTTGACATTTACTGGGTGTCATGGATCAAACTGTGTCCCCCCAAAATATCTGTCAACTTGATAGACCATGATTCCCAGTATTGTGTGGTTGTCCACCATTTTGTGATCTGATGTGATTATCCTATGTGTTGTAAATCCTACCTCCATGATATTAATGAGGCAGGATTAGAGGCAGTTATGCTAATGAGGCAGGACTCAATCTACAAGATTAGTTAGTGTCTTGAGCCAATCTCTCTTTTGAGATATAAAAGAGAAAAGTGAGCAGAGCAATGTGGGGACCTCATACCACTAAGAAACAAGAGCCAGGAGAATAACGCTTCTTTTGGACCTGGTGTCCCTGTGCTGAGAAGCTCCTTGACTGGGGAAGACTGATGACAAGGACCTTTCCCCAGAGCCAACAGAGAGAGAAAGCCTTCCCCTGGAGCTGGCACCCTGAACTCGAACTTCTAGCTTCCTAGACTGTGAGAGAATAAATTTCTCTTTGTTAAAGCCATCCACTTGTGGTATTTCTGTTATAGCAGCACTAGATAACTAAGACACTGGGTTTAGACATTGCAGAAATTTCTCTTTGAAAACTGTCTTCAGCCTGGCAACTTAATCTATTGTGAACTTTGGTGGACAGACACTCTTGATCTTGGTATAACCAAGTCCATCAAATATCCACCATGAAATGCTGTGCCTTTTGGATCTTAAGTCATTCCACATTATGTGGAGCCTCAGGTGAAAAGAGGCAGCAAGCCTGGCCCTGGGGACAGACACGCGATATTCCTAGATTCTGAGTCAACTTGGGCTCCACGTAGACCACCTGGTGGTAAGGGAAATGGTTGCTTTTTTCCTTACCTATATTTTGGTCAATGTGGGGCTCAAGGCATTGGAAGCGGGATTTGTAAGAGTCTGATCTGCCACTTCTCATCCTGGGGTTTGGAAAGAAGCAAAGCTTTGGGAAATGGTCGTGGCCTCAACTAGTTTCCATTACAGGCTTGCATGATCATAGGAAGGCTTCTGGGCCACACTGACTTTTAGGATTCTGTTTTATCTTCTCTATTGACTTACTAGCTACATCACTTTGTTTACAAAATTTTGGTGGTTACTATTTGCATCTTTCCACCACCAATCTGTCAATTTGTCATACTATGGTGGCTTGTGTGTTGCTATGATGCTGGAAGCTATACCACTAGTATTTCAAATACCAGTAAGGTCACCATGGCGGACAGGTTTCAGTGGAGTTTCCAGACTCAGTTAGACTAGGAAGAAAGGACTGATTATCTACTTCCAAAAATTAGCCAGTGAAAACCCTATGGATCAGAACAGAATATTGTCCGTCTGGACTCAAACATACCAACAATCATGAAGACGGCACAGGACTGGGAGACATTTCATTCTGTTATACATAAAGTCACCATGAGTTGGAGCTGACTCCACGGCAGCTAACAACAACACTTTGCATCACAATCTACCTTCAAATATTTTTATACCACTTTATGTATAATGTAAGAACCTTGCACCATTATATCCATTTCCCTCCTCCCATCTTTTGTGCTATTATCACCATACATGTTACTTTACGTATATTATAATCCCCACAAGGCACTGTTATCATTTTGTTCTAAACAGTCAATTATCTTTTAAAGAAATGAAAAAAATTTAAAAAATGTATTTAATATTTATCCACACATGCTCTGCATTCCTTTCGGTGGATCTGAGTTTCTATCTGGTAACATTTTTGTTTAGTCTAAAGAAACTCCTTTAACATTTCTTGTAGTAAAGGTCTGCTAGCAACAAATTCTCTCAGCTTTGTTTTAAAATGTTTTATCTCACCTTCATTTCTGAAGGATATTTTTCTCTGGATAAAGAATTTTAGGGTGATTGTTTTCTTTCAGTATTTTAAATATGTAATTTCATGGTCTTCTGGCTTGCATAGTTTCTGTCAAGAAGTCTGTGATAATTCTTATTCTTCTTCCTCCTTTTTTTCCCTTCTGACTGTTTGAAGGTTTTCTCTTTATGGCTAATATGGGTATGATAAGGGTCTGATACGGTTTTGTGTAGTTTTCTTTGTGTCCAGTGGGCTAATTGGGCATCTTGGATTTGAGGGTTTATTATTTTCAATGAGACTGGAAAATCTTAACCATTTTTTTCTTCAGATACCTTTTATGCACTCCACTCCCTTCCCCTCTTTTTGGAATTCCAATTAAACATGTTAGATTTCTTGATATTGTCCCACAGTTTACTGAAGCTCTGTTTATTCATTTTCCCCCATGTGCTTCACTTTGAATGGTTTCTATTGCCCTTTCTTCAAGTTCACTAGTCTTTTCTTCTATAGTTTCTACTGTAAATCCAATCCAGTACATTTTTTGTTCCACATATTATATTTTCAGCTCTAGAAGTTTCATTTGGTTCTTACTTATATCTTCTGTTTTTCTCCACAGTATGTTCATGTTTTCCTTTAAAACCTTGAGCATTTTTTTGTTGTTTTTGTTAAGGGCTTGATTTTTTAATTTAAGGGAATGGATGCATGCTAAGAACTTGAAGACAAGAATGGCGTGCATTTGTGTGAGCAGTGCCTGTTACAGAATGAGTCTTAACTGTTCTGATTAACTGCAAATACTTCCTTAATATGGAGGATCAGAATGTTGAGCTGCAGAGGGAGGTAGTTCTCAGTCTCCCCAGCAGGTGAGCTGCTAAGCTGCTTTCCATTACACCTTACAATGTGCCCCCAGAACCAATTCTCCCAGACTTGCAGACTCAGAAACCTCATTTATTAGCACACACTGAGTGGGCCCTCCCCTGCGGGAGGGTTCACATTAACCAAATATACCAACTTGTATGTACTAGAAATCAAAACCAAACCCACCACATTCGAGTGGATTCCAATTCAGAGCGACCCTATATGACAGAGTAGAACTGCCCCATAGGAAAACCTTGAGCATTTTTATAATAATTGTTTAAAATTCTTAGTCTATAATTTCCATCTTTGCTGTCATTTCTGGATCTCTTTCTCTTTATTAATTTTACTCCTGTTATGGACCCATTTTGCTGCTTCTTAACATGTCTAGTAATATTTGATTAGATTCTGGACATTGTTAATTTTACATTGTTGAATGTCTGGATTTTGTTGCCTTCCTTTGAAGATTGGTGGGCTTGTTATGGCTGGCATTTAATTTACATGCAGATTGTGCTTGATCCTTTCAACACTTGTTTTTCAGTTTTGTTAGTGGAGGTCTACAGTAGCATTAGAGTGACCTTTATGGGCCCTCTACCAAATGTCCCAGGTGTCCAGTAAGGTCCTTCCAGTCTGGCTCATCTGAACTTGAACATCCCCTAGCACTGTGCGAGCTCTTGGAATTGTTTAGCTGACATCTCCTCAGTAGTATTTCTTTGCCCAGCCTCATGGAATTTCATTCTAGGGATGCACGGCTTAGTTTTCAAACAAAGACTCAAGAGGACCCCTGTGCAGACTTTTGGAGTTCTTTCTTTAAGTAGCACACCTCATTCTCTCTGGTACTCTGTCTCAAAAATTTCAGCACCTTCAATCTCCCTGAAATCTGACTTTTGTCTCCTTAACTCAAAAAGACCACCATACTCCACTTGGCTTCCCCCACTTCATGTGCCACCATCCAGAAAGCTAGAATAATCATAGACTCACCATCTGAGTGGTGTCCTTATAAAAGAGGAGAAGAGACACAGACAGAGACAGAGGAAAGAGGGTCATGTGAAAATGCATCTACATGACAGTGAATGCCTGGGGCTGCCAGAAGCCCAGAGAGACAAGAAAGGATCTTCTCCTAGAGCCTTCAGAGAGAGCGTGGCCCTGTTGACATCCTTAATTTGGACTTCTATCCTCCAGAACTGTGTGGTATTTTGTTACTGCACTACTAGAAACTAATACAAATACTATGGAGAAAGACAGACACGTTCCCGCCTGCGGGGAGATGATGTTCTCCAGGAGACAGAGCTGATAAGCAAGAAGACAAATGAACAATGAGTTCCAGATTGTGATTACTGTTAGAGAGATTGTGACAACTGTGACATAGAAGCTCCTAGAAATAACTCTTGTAGATAACAGAGGGGGACAAAGGGGAGGTGGTCTCTGAAGGCTCCTCCAAGGTGGGAGCCAGCTGTTGAGCATAGGGTACCAAGGACATGTTGATGGGATTTGTTGTGATGGGGACAGAGAAATGAGAATGGAGATAAGAGGTTTTCTTTCTAAGAACAATATTACCGCAGGCTTGTGTGTGACGAGAGAGGTTCAGGAGAGAGGGAAAAACTGCAGGAGAGGTTTCCTTGGGGAGGTGATGGGGAGGACCCTGTGCCCAGCAGGGTGGGGCTCAGCGAAGAGCTGGGGGATACAGTTGGGTAATCTGGGCTGCAGATGAAGACAGGTGGGTCCATGAGGGTGGGCAGAGGACACTGCCCTGTATTGGCTCCTGCTCTCTCAGTGACGACAGAAAGGACATCAAGTATTGGACTGAGGAAAGGAAAGGAACAGGGGTTTGGGGGGACAGAGGAGAGAGAAGCTCTGATCCCAATGAAATGAAATCATAGACTGTGAATATCCCTAATAATAATTAAGAACACATAGATCATGTAAGGACTGATTACTTGTTTTTGCCTGGCTTCTCCGAAGCTGTGTGGGGGTGGTATGGAGGGTACAGGTCTTGGTTACCCATGAGTCAGGGACTGGAATACAGTGGGTTCTCCATAAATGGTGTCAGTGACTTCCGGGCTTCTGCTGTGTGCTCCCTATACACCCCGACTTTCCACTGGGGTGATCGGGCCCTTTAGACTGTCTGCTCCCCAGATGGGCATTTTGTCCTGATTCCTTCCATGCATCGGTTTCCTGGAGTGGCTGTAACAAAATACCACTAAGTGGGCAGCTTTAAACAACAGAAATTCATTCGCTCACAGTTCTGGAGGCCAGAAGGCCAAAATCAAGGTGTTAGCAGGGCTGTGCTGCCTCCGAAGGCTCTAGGGGAGGGTCCTTCCTCGTATCTGCCAGCTTCTGGTGGCCCAGGTGTTCCTTGGCTTGTGGCTGCGTCCCTCCCGTCTCCACCTCCATCTTTACGGGATGGTCTTTCCTCTGTGTCTGTCTTCTCTCTTCGATAAAGACACCGCTCAGATTCTGTTAGGACCCACACTACCTCAGTAGACTCATGCTAATTCCGTTGGCAAAGACTACTTCCAAATAAGGTCACATTCACAGGTGGGGGTGGGGGTTGGGATTTGGACACGTCTTTTTGGAGGACACAGTTTACCCCATCCTGTTTTCTCTGTCCCCTTGTCCCAGCTCATTGCCTGCACAGAGTAAATGCTCAGTAAATCCTCGCTGATGAATGAACAAGTGAGCTCGGGATGGATCACACCAGGGCTTAGCTCCCCACATGCCCTCTGAGGAGAACAAAGCACCGTCATCCTCCCTGCCCCAGCTGCCTCAATGGGCGGTGGACACTGGACTTGGGAGAAACAGTGGACACCCACAAAGTGCTCGCATTGCCCAGCCCAGTTCACTCTGGTCTGTTCTTGAGCCGTCTCTTCCCAAGGGGAGTCCAGGGCATCAGAGTCCTCCTGTGCCCCCGCCCAGCTGTAACGGCACTCAGTGCTTATGCGTGGAGTGCCTGACAGCCTGACATACAGACGGCAGACAGACTGCCCAGCCCTGTGGGCCACGCCCTTCCGTGTGCTGCCTGGGGTTCTTTGAATGGCTCTAATCTTGAGGTTTGCCCCCCCCACCCCCCACCTCCCCACCACTGGGAAAAGTCCTGACTTGTGCTCAGCTGCCCTCCCAGGTAATCAATCAGGAAGAAGACCTCAGAGATGGCTCCAGCATGAAGGGACATGATCATCACTCATGCTGTGAAGGGGTCACCCTGGGTCCCAGAAGCAGCTTGCTTCTTGCTCCATGACATGAGCAGATGGAAAATGTAACCATCCCTTCAGTGTCACTCCTGGGTGACTCACAGAAGATGGAGACCCATGGAAGCAGGGGCACTAATAACACACCCCTACTTGGGTCAGGACTAGGGGAGGCCAATGTGCCCCACCTAAGTGGGAGACCTCTTGAAGTCACGCTCTCTGGGGCCCTGCTGGCCTCACCTCGTTCCAGCCCTGCTGCCCCCAGGGACAGAGGCTCTCTGTGTGCCAGGCGCCAGGCTAGGTGACAAATCTCATTGTCTCTTTAATATTGGGGAGGTCATTTTTGTCGTCCCAGCTTTACTTAGAAGACAACGAGGCTCAGGGAGGTTGGGGCATGTGTGCAGGTCCCCAGATGGTACCTGGCATAGCAGGGATGCCCACCTGAGTCCAGTAGGACCTCAAGGTACCTGCCGTGACTGCTCTGCTCTCCTGCCTCACCTAAGAGAGAAACAGAGACCTCTCACCTGCTCCTGGGGCACCCCGTCCTCAGGAAGGTGCCGGCATGCTCCAGCCGCTCTTGGAGGCCTCGAGTTCTGACACCCGGGCCGTCCCAGCTCCGTCCGAGCCCGTCCCAGCTCCGTCTGAGCCCTGCGTGTCTTCCTCTGGGCAGGGCTGCCCTGGGCTTCTCTACTAACCCTGAGGTCTGTCTCTGGGACCCCAGAGAATCTTCACTTGGCTCCCTCTGCCAAGCGGAAGGGCCATTGGAGTATAATTGCTGGGAGGGTGTATAAATGCAGGAGCCTCCCCACGCGGGTGCAGGAATACTAGCCGGCTGGCTAGGGGCTAATGGACCCAACCACACAGCCTGCCCAGGGGACAGCGGGGTTGCAGGGAAATGGAGAAGGAGGCTGGCGCCCAGTAATGGCCTCCTCTGTGCAGCTGTCCTGGGACAGCCAAGGAGACCTGAGAGCATTAGTGGGCCTGGAGTCGGGGAGTGAGGGTGTGGCTGGGAGAGAAAGGGGCTCTCTCCATCTGGGAAAGGCCATTAGGACCACCCCCAGTCGCCCACACGGACGGCTGCTCTGTTGATGGACATGATGATGTGCTAACACCGCTCATTGGGGGCGGGGAGGACGTAGCGCTGGACAGGGAGCCCCAGGGCCTTATTTCAAGTCCAAGGTCTGCCGCTTGTGGGCTGGGTAACTGCCAGCTTAGACAACCTCTCTGAGCCTCAGAGCCCTCACTGAGATGCTACAATCCCCTCCAGGGAGTCAGGGAGCGGAGAATCAGATGAGATAACAGGTAAGCCACAAGAGAAAGGAGGGAGGGGTTAGTTCAGTCTGGTTGATGACCTTTTCCCCAAATGGCCGTGTCCACTCCCCTGCCTGGTAACGAAGAACCGAGGTGTGACCGGGTCCCCTAGAGTGAGGTTGACCTGTGACCTGCATCACTACTGGACCTGAGCGGGTGTTGGGTGACTGACCCTTGGCTGATGCTCTAGGAGGATCCCAGAACTGTCACCGTACTAATTCTCACTGCCCTGCCCTGGAGGTGAAGGCAGGGTAGGAGTGGGAGATGTTGGGCATCAGGCTTTGAGAAAACTGTGAGTGAAGGAAGAATAAGTGGGACTCCAGTGTTGAAATGATGACAGAGGTGACCTGGGGCCAGGAGGCTCCACTCTGCTGCACAGATGACCCCAGTGGACATGGACCCTCCTGGGTTTGCAGTAACAGCCAGACTCTCATGGGCTCTTTGTTTTGGGTTTGCTGACCTGGGGCTATGGTGGACCTCTTACCACCAAGAGGTGAGACCCAGACTGAGAATGGAGCCAAGAGAGGAACACAAGGCTGCAGACTCAAGAGAGAGAGAGACTGAGTGCCCAAGAGAACACGAGATCCTGAAGACAGGGACTCTGACGTCCTTGTATTCCAATGCCTAGAACAGTGCCTCACACTTCTTGACTGATTACTGATTGACTGACAGACAGCCCAGATCCAGGGACCTGGATCCTGCTGTTCCTGGGTCCACCCCCACATGGGTTTGTCAGTAACATGAGTCAACCCATTCCCTGTGTGCATGTACCAGAGTGTATGTGCATGGGGAGGAGGTCAGCTTCAATTGTGTTTCTGTCACTTCCTCCCTCCACAGAGGAGGTAGTAGTGCCTGGAGGAGCAGAGAGCAATGCTGCAGATGCCAGCTTTCCACTGTGCAGTGTGCTGGATCTGGTGGGAGGACGGCGAGGGTTGGAAGGCCCCGTTTTTTGCCAGGAAACACTGTGGTGGCACTGTGACTCACACAGGCCAATTTTTCCGTGAATCTTAATTTTGTGAGCTGTGCCCTGTTGCGTTTCAAGTATTCCAACTTTCAAGCTTCTTCTGGCTTAAATATAGTAATTTTGTCCTTGCATTCTTGGTTGTTTTGATTCGGGAAGCTCTCTGCCAGATGCTTGCATTGCTCCTTGGTCGTTCTCTTTTTTAATAGGCTTTATTTTTCAGAGCAGTTTGAGGTTTATGGAAAAGTGCAGAGAGTACAGAGAGTTCCCGGCTGTTCCCTCTCCCCTTGCACGTGGTTTCGTCTGCTATTCACATCTTGCATTCCTGTAATACATCTGTTACAATGAATGAACCAATGTTGATACATTATTACAGGTAGTCCCCAGGGTTACCAACTTTTGATTTATGGACAACTCCTCCCTGCCCTTTAATGTTATGTAAATATGCCCTCACTTTGAAACAATTGAACCAACCCCTACTCACAACAAATTCTTCATCTCCATCACCTTCTCTTGCTGCGGGTGCAGCTTTTAAGTAATTGAAAAGGCGTCGAGCTTTTCCTTGCAGTAAAGCAAGGCTAAATAAAAACCGTATGCACCTGTTCTTACTTACCTACAAATTTGACTTAAAGACACAGTTAGGAGCGGATCTCGTTCGTAACCCAGAACTGTCTGTATTAAGTAAAGCCCACAGTTTACATGAGGGTTCACTCCTTGTGAGGTGCAGTCCTGTGGGTTTCGACAAATGTTTTCTGTCCTGTGTCCACTGTTACAGTAACGTACAGAATAGTTTCACTGCTCTAAAAATGCCCTGTGCTTCACCTGTGCGTCTCTCCCTCCTCCTCCCCCGGAGCCCCTGGCAACGGCCAACCTGTTCGCTTTCTCTATAGTTTTGCCTTTTGCGGAATGTCGTATTGTTGGGCTCCCATAGTATGTCACTTTCTTGGGCTGGCTTCTTCCACTTGGCAATATGCAACTTCCTGGCCTTTTTCCCAAAATGTTTAAGGGTACATTTCCCTGGGCCTGGTCTTCTCCTCATACGTTGAGAGGGTGGGCTGCAATGGACCCCATCTCTCTGTCCCACCTTCTAGAAGCAGCCACCGTTCCTGGGAAGGAGGAATTGTCTTGGTCATCTAGTGCTGCTATAACAGAAATACCACAAGTGGATGGTTTTAACAAAGAGAGGTTTATTTCCTTACAGTAAAGTAGGCTAAAAGTCTGAATTCAGTGTGTCAGCTCCAGGGGAAGGCTTCCTCTCTCTGTCTGCCTTCTCATCAATGCTCCCCCAGACTAGGAGCTTCTCAGCGCAGGGACCCCGGTCCAAAGGACGCACTCTGCTACCAGCACTGCTTTCTTGATGTTATGAAGTCCCCCTGTCTCTCTGCTCACTTCTGTCTTTTATAGCTCAAGAGATTGCCTCAGGACACAATCCAGTCTTGTGGATCAGGTCCTGCCTTACTAATTAATACAACTGCCACCCATCCACCCATCCTCCCTCATTAACATTACAGAGGCAGGTTTACAACATCCAGGAAAATCACACAGTACCAGGAGTCATGGCCTAGCCAAATTGATACACACATTTTTGGGGGGACATAATTCAAACCATGACAGGAATCGTCTTGGCTGATTTCATTCACAGGATCCTGACCAAGCTGTGCACATGGGAAAAGGTCTTGGGCTTAAAAATTCTGGCATAAAATATAAAAACAAGTTATCTCAAAACCACAGCTGGCAAGGGATTCGGGAGAGCTGGACTGACTCCAGACAGGCCTCTTCCTCTTTTACTGACGGAAGGTGAGGACAGGAAGTGGCAAAGGTCTCGGGTTGCTTTGGGGTGCCATGTGTTGGAGACGGAGCCCTGGTTGCTCAGTGATTAAGAGCTCGGCTGCTAACCAAAAGGTTGGCAGTTTGAATCCTATGGGGCCGTTCTAATTTGTCCTATAGGGTCACTATGAGTTGGAATTGACTCCACTGAAATGGGTTGGTCTGTTGGTTGGCGCTGGACACACCCCTTTACCGCTCCCCGCTTTGTTTCAGAGGCCCACGGCTGGAAACTGAGCTGTCCCCTCACGTGGCCGCCACAGACTGTGGAAATCAACAAGGCTGTTGTCTGGGGTGTTGTTGGGCTGGGCTGGGCGGATCCTGTCTGGCCCTGTATCACCCTGGGACCCCAAACAAAAGTCAGAGGCTGAGCTTCCAGGGAACAAGCCGACCACTGTGCCAGGGGCCGCTGGGTGGTGACCAGTGCTGTCCACGAGAGCTTGGTGTGACTGCCCTTGGACAAGAAGCCCTTTGTGAGCGCCAGCACCCAGGACTGTTGCTAACCATGTGTGCCCCGAAACACTGATGTGCAGAGGACATGAGCTATGCACGTGAGCCTCTCAGCCCGGGCCCCGTGATGGTTTACCAGGTGCCAGTTGCCATCGAAGGGACCCCACCTCACGGCGCCCTCATGTGTGTCAGACTAGAACTGTGCTCCATAGGATTTTCCGTGGCTGATTTTTTGGAAGGAGATCGCCAGGCCTTTCTTCCTAGGCACCTCCGGGTGGACTCGAATGGTGAACCCTTCCCTTAGCAGTGAGCCTGTTAACTGCTTGCAGACCCCAGGGACTCCCAGCACACAGTAGGTTCTCAATGAATGGTGCTTGTCGCCTGGATCACAGTGTTGGGGTTGGCTGCTCACCCATAAAGGTCCCTCCTTCACGGACCACCTGCCCAGGATGCCTAGCCAGGCCACGTGGGCGGTGCCAGGCTCTGCCCCAGGTGCTTTACTCCAGCTCCTCGAGGTAGCTGTAGAATCCAGGGAAACCAAGGCACAGCCAGACCGAGGTCCTGCGGCTGTGCAGTTGCCCTGTGTCTTAGTCATCTAGTGCTGCTCTAACAGAAATACCACGAGTGGAAGGCTTTACAGAGAGAAATTTATTCTCTCACAGTCCAGTAGGCTACAAGTCCAAATTCAGGGCATCAGCTCCAGGGGAACGCTTTCTCCTTCGGCTCTGGAGGAAGGTCTGTGTCATCAGTCTTCCTTTGGTCTGGGAGCTTCTGTGCGCAGGAACCTCAGGTCCAAAGGACGCGCTCTGCTCCCGGCACTGCTTTCTTGGTGGTACGAGGTTCCCCTGTGTCTCTGCTCACTTCTCTCTTTTATATCTCAAAAGAGATTGCATTAAGACACTAACCTTGTCAACCTCATCAGTATAACCTCATCACAGTGATAGAATTTATAACCCATGAGGAGATCACATATAATCTCATCATAGTGGGAGAGTTTACAACACATAAGGACATCACATCAGATAACACAATCGTACAATACTGGGAATCATGACCTAGCCAAGTTGCTACACACATTTTTTGGGGGACACAATTCAGTCCATGACACCCTGCCTCCTTGATGCTTGCTCTTGACTTTCCAAGTTGGACCAGTTTATCCCTTGCATTATCAGAAGCAATCGCCAGGCCTTTATTCCGAGGCGCCAACCTTGTGGTTAGTAGTCGGGTACTTAACCCTTTGTGCCACCCAGGGACCCTATCTAAAAGAGTGTGCTTCTCCAGCTGCACATTTTTGTAATGATAACGGATGACAAGAAGCGTGAGAAAGCTTAGAGCCCCGTCCTGTCCCGTGGCCCCACCCCTGCCCTCCACACCCTCACCCCCACGCTGCACTTCATGTGGTGGTAGAAAGTCCAGCTTAGGATAAACAGCAGCCGGGAGCAGGGAGACAGTGCGTCCAGTCTTTGTCCAGCTACCCAGAAGCCCTGTGATGGGAATAATGACCCCCATTCTGTCATTTTGTTGTCGGGCAGCTGTTGAGGGAGAAAAGCCGGACTCCTTGCTCAGGGCAGCGGGCAGCCAGGATGGAAACCTTCGGGGCCCTCAGCTTCTTGGCCCTTACCCCATACCCAGGGGAGAAAAGCTTGAAAAGGTGCTGCCGTCCAGGGCGGCCTGGAGGCCCACTGGCTCCCCCTCTGCAGCCTGGTTCCACCCGGCGCTTTAAGAATTAAACACCAAAGGCAGCGGGGCGGGTGGCCAGGGCTGCGGTTTCTACTCATTCAGCCATGGGTGCCGCCTCCCCCTCATTAATGCAGGAAGTGCCTCAGTCCGGGACGTGAGGGGGTCCCTGGTGATGCAAACGGTTAACGTACTTGGCTGCTAACTGAAAAGTTGGAGGTTTGAGTTCACCCAGAGGTGCCTTGGAGGAAAGGCCTGGTGATCTACTTCTGAAAAATCAGCCATTGAAAACCCGGTGGAGCACAGTTTGACTCTGACACACGTGGGGTCACCATGAGTTGGAATAGACTCGATGACAGCTGGCTTGGTGTTTTTCAGGGCGTAATAGCCGGTGCAGGCAGGGAATCCCGCTGGGGGCTAGGGTGAGGTGAGGAGAAGTCCCGGGGTGGGGGACAAGGAGGGGAAGACCCCCAAGGAAGGATCTGGCAGCCCCCAGCCTCCCCTCCTGTTCCTTAGCAAGACTGTAATATAAATTTCTGAAATCATCGCGCATGAGAAGGACCCAGAGGTTGGGAGATTTTGACCCCATGTGAGCAGAAGCCTATCTGTCTGGGGGTGGCCGAGGGGCCCACTGGGGCTTGGACGGAGCCTACCTGCATGGTGCAGCTGCTCGGTATGAAGTGCATGGAGCGGGCGGGCAGCTCACACCCACTCCCAGTACCAAGGCCACGGAGTGAGAAGGAGCACACCTGTGCCCTTAGCGGGGAGGGGCCCCTGCTGGCTGAAGCCTCCCAGCCGTGGGAGCCCCTGACGGGCCCCTGCCTGCCGTCTCTGTGCGTTCTCAGTGACCCACCTGGCTTCTCCGAGTCCCCTGGGTGGTGTCAGTTGTGATGGTCCCCACCTCTGATCTTCTGGGGTTCGCTGACACTTTGGGGGCAGGGAGGGGATCGTCGGAGGGCTCACCCCACAATAGGAGGGGGCAAGTAGGCCCCTGGAACCACCGACTCCAAACGCACACGAGGTCCCCGCGTTCCACAGAGAAGTGGCCTTGCTGGGACTGTTTGGGGGGAAGCCCGGGGAGGGTGGCTAGAAGAGGACAGAAGGCACAAGTCGGACTGATGTGGGGGTCAGCCCCTGGGGCTGGGGCTGCCGGGGTAAGGCAGGTGAGCTCCAGGTCTGTGGGGAGAATGCCAGCGAGGGAGCGGGGCAGGGCAGAAGGCCCTTGATGGGTGGTCCACTCGTTTACCCCCTCCCCCTCTTCAAGGACAGCTGCCTCCCCGTCTCCCCAGGATCTCTGCAGAGAGGGGGCCAAGCTCCATCAGCCACGTGTCCCAATACTAGCACCTCTGCCCTGCTCTTTCTCCTTGGGCTCATGGTCTGAGCAGGCAGCCCACCTGGGGCTGGGCCCCAGCTGGACACCAGGCACCTGAGATGGGCCTCTTCGTGGGGGCTGGTGGAGGCAGGGGGCAGCCAGGAGCCCTCCAGCCCTGGTGCTGGCTGGGACTGTCTCCTGGGAGGGCCCCCAGCTACCACCTGGGAGCAGGGCAGGACGGGGTACAGGGAGGCCAGCCCCCACGGGGGGTCCAGGTCCAGGGTCTCTCAGAGCAGAAGGGGCATTCCAGAGGAGGGAACATTTCAGAGCGGGGAGCAATGGGGGAGGTCTCTAGGTGGACCAGATGTACGTTCCTCACAGCAGGACCTGAGCAGCCACTCGGGGCTAGGTGAGCAGAAGGGACAGCAAATCAGGTTCTGGGGAGGGAGGGGCCGGGGAGGGGTGGAAAGGGTATTGGCATAAACCCACTGGGGCTAGATGAGCTGACCATCCCTCCTGCTGGCTGAGGAGTGGATGGGCCCCACCAGGAGGGGGAGCAATGCCAGGGGAGTGGACGGCCCCAGAGGGAGATGAAGCGTGCCAAGGGGTGGACAGACCCTGCTGAGGGGGAGCACACCCGCTGGAGGCCAAGAACAGGCTGCCGGGGGTTAGGCGGTGGAGGAGCTGCATGCACAGGCTGGCCACCTGAGACTCCAGGTGCCCAGGGACACCCTCCCTGTGGGACACAGAGAGACCACAGACAGGACAGGGCCCCGCCTGCTGCGAGATATAAAATGTTTATTAATACACATTTGATTGTCTTTTATAAAACTTCCTTTGGCTGCACCGGGCCGCTGCGCTTGGAGGAGGGTTCCACAGTGCCCGTCGCAAGGGGCGGCCAGGGCTGAGCCCCTGCCCACTCTCCAGTGGGGCCTGGAGCCCAGAGGCTCGGCCGAGGAGCTGCCTGGAAGGTCTGAGGGGCACATGGACCAGGTGGACGCCACCTCGGACACATTGCATCCTTGGAGGCTGACCCAGGGGCCACCCAGCTTAGAGTCAGAGTCAGAAGCAGGAGTCACCTCCCCAGCGGGGCTGGCAACCCCCGACTAACAGATTACCCGGGGGTTTTCCAACAGACTTAGGAAGCGGGCTCCGTGGAATCTCTCCAGATCGTACCGGTCCGCTCGGGTTTGCTCAGATGTTGTCTTGAGAGGGTGGAATTAGGACAGGGGACGAGGCTCTGGCCCGATGGGCGTGGTGCTGGCTGTGCCATTTCCAAGGAGGGCTGTCTAAACGGGCAGCAGGTGGACGGGCTGGGTGGCCCCGCCTCCTTCCACAGCCCAGCCTGGGGCCAGGAGGAGGCCTGCCGCTCGGGGTAACTTCTGTGCAATGGGTCACTGGCAGAGGAGAATGGCTGGGGGGGGAACTTGGCACGGCCACAGGGTCTGTTTACTGTGACCACTCAGTCCTCAGCCACCCCTGGAGCCTCCAGCCAAGGGGGAGGGAGGCACAGGGGGCGGAAACAGAACTTTCTCCTGCCAGGTGGGTTCCGAGGCAGCTGCCCTGTTCCTGCCTGGCGGCAAGGGGTCTCAGGGCCCCCTGGACTCGCCCTGCCCCCCCTCCAGCTACTGCCTCTCAAGAGGGGTACCCAGCGGGGGCCTGCATCTCCATGGTGACGGTGTTGGGTGTGCCACCCCCGGCCTCGCCCAGCTCCACCCCGTCTCGCAGGGCCCGCTGGAAGACCACCCTAAGCGGCTCCCACAGCCGCTGCGACCTGTCCCTCCCGGCCAGGAAGTAGACGACCGGCTTGGAGCTGCTGTTGATGCAAACACACAGGTCAGTGACGTACTCGGGGAAGGGCGCCGGGATCTGGAAGACCCAGGAGAGGAACCAGTCGATGCCCAGGTAGATGGAGGACACCAGGAACACAGCCACGACAGCCAGGATGACGTGGTTGAGCTTGGCGGAGCGCTGGCGCCGCCGTGCCCGGCACTCCACGTGCAGGACGAGGGCCAGGCAGGGAAGCACCATGAGCGGGCAGCAGACCAGGAAGACCAGGATGCCCAGGAAGATGTCCACGCGCACGCAGGCCTCCGAGGCCTCTTGGCCCAGGAACACGCAGAAGTAGTTGTGGATGCTGGTGACCAGGAGTGACAGGATCCAGAGCAGGGCGGCCACCACGGCTGACAGGCGCTTGGGCCGCCGGCGCCAGTACCAGGCGGGGAAGATGACGGACAGGCAGCGCTCCACGCTGATGGCCGGCAGGAGGCTCACCCCAGCGAGGAAGGCACAGAGCCCCAGGATCCTGCACACGGCACGGACGTAGTCGGCAAAGGCGCCCAGGAAGCCCCCCATGTTGAGGGTGGAGAGCACGGCCTTGCTGAGGAGGTAGCCCACGTCGGCGCCGGCCAGGTGCAGGAAGTAGATGGAGAAGGGGCTGCTTTTGATGGAGAAGCCGAAGAACCAGAGCACCAGCCCGTTGCCCACCAGGCCGCACAGGCAGAGAAGCAGGAAGATGTAGTTCATGATGGCTGGGGGCGGCAGCGGTGCAATCTGCTCGATGGTCAGGAAGCCTCGGCTGTAGAGCTCCGGGGCCTCACTCATGCCAGGACATACCTGTGCAGGTGCAGAGAGAGACACCTGGTGACGCTGGCTGGGCTTCACCCACAGACCCCCTCCTGGGTCCAGGCGTGAGGGTCCTGAGTGGAGACCTGGGCGTGGTGGGGCGGATTCTGTAGGGTCACTGGCTCTGGAGCAATTAACCGGCTCCAGCATGGGCGGTGAAAAGGGTTAAGCGCTCGACTACTAGCCAAAAGTTCGGCGGTTCGAACCCACCCAGACGCACTCTCAAGACAGGCCTGGCCATCTGCTTTCGAAAGGTCACAGCTTTGAAAACCCCATGCAGCAGATCTCTGCACACCGGAGTCGCCATGAGTCAGAATTGACTCGACGGCAGCTATCAACAAGAAGAAGAGCAGAAATGACCTCTGACTTCACATAATTCTAACTATCTGTGTCCCAGAGTCTAGAGCTGGCATAAATTCCAATGTCTGTAGGAGTGATAGGAAAATATCAATAAAGTACAAGGCACGGGCTGCCCACCAGTCAGGAGAGACGCTGGTCTTTATCTTTCCATGTCGTGAAAGATGAAAAAGTAAGCAATCTTTCTAGAATAAAGAAGATAAAAGAGACATATCAGACCAGGCTTGCTGGTCTGGCAGAGACTGGAGAAACCCTGAGAATACGGCCCTCGGACACCCTTTTAACTCAGTACTGAAGTCACTCCCGAGGTTCGTCCTTCAGCCTAAGATTTGACAGGTCTATAGGGCCAACAATGACACACGTGAGGGACGTCCTTATAGTTCAACATGTATACGAGGCTAATGGGCACACCAGCCCAAAAGCAAAGATGAGACTGTAGGAAGGGACAGAAAACTGGACAAATGGAAACAAGGTATCTGGGGTGGAGAAGCGGAGAGTGCTGACAGATTGCAGGGTTGGCAACCAATGTCACAAAACAATTTGTGTATTAACTGTTCAATGAGAAACGAATTTGCTCTGTAAACTTTCACCCAAATCACAATAAAAAAACAAAAACAAAAACAAGAGAGACATGTCAAAGAAACACAGTGCTTACTGTAACCCTAGATTATATACTGGATCGAAACATTGCTATTAAGGGTATTATTGGGATGATTTGGGAAACTTGTACACAGGGTCTGCAGGTTAACGGTCCTGCGTCACTGTTAGATTTTCGGAATGCGATAATTGTACTGGGGTTCTGTGCGGGAATGTCTTTGTTCTTAGAAGACACAGACTGTTTGGGGTAAAGGGGCCTGGTGCCTGCAACTTACTGTCAAGTAGTCAGAAAAAATACAGATACACCGACGGACGGAGAGAAAGCACGTGGGGCGAAAGGTCAACAATGAATGAATCAAGGTGAAGGGCATAGGGGTGTGTATTGTACTGTTCTTGCAAATTTTCTGTACACTTGCAATTCTTCAAACTAAACTGTGAAAAGATTTATTTAAAATAAAAAAAAATCGCGTGTTTATTAAAAAAAAAAAATGGAGTAAACCCTGGCTGTAGTTGGAGAGGGTTGCTGGAGGTCCCCAGCTGGGCCAGGGTTATCCTTTGAGCTTCTAGATTGTGGGAAAGTCCAGGGGTCCCTAGGGAGGGGGAGAAGCTTTAGGCAGCAGCTGTGCATCAAGCTGTATGGAGAATTTCAATGTTTTAACAATTAATTTGGCTGTAAGATGCATCCCAACTGAATACCAGCCTTGCCTGCGGGCCCTGGGCTGGCATATCAGTGTGTGAAGGTGGGCACTGGGGAGTGGTGGAGACTGTGGCTAAGTGCAGAGGTGCCTGTCCTGAGCAGGGAGGGAAGTCTGCTCGGCTGCAGCCGGCAGGCACCATGGGGGATTGGTGGGCCCGAGTGGCTGACTATCCTTTTCCCCTTTTCCCCAGAGAAGCCAGAACTCTAGATTGTAATGTGAAATACTTTGATTTTAAAAAATGTTGGCATCTTATTCAGATTTTAAAAAAAACACTGTTCCGGCCAAACACAACACATGTACGAGCTGGATTCAGTTCCCAGGCTATTGTTTCGACTTCGCGTTCCAAGTGGCAAAGGCTGCCCGAGCCCCGCCACTCCTGCTCCCATGCCCTGGCAGGCATCGCTAATCCATCCCAGCTCTCCTTCCCAGGGAGCCTGCACCCGGCCTCACCCTTCTGTCCCCATCCCCACTCCCTGTCTTAGGCTAGGTATCTGCTCCTCAACAAAACAGACAGGAAGGGCACTGAGGCAGGATCCCTTTGGCCACCTTCCAAATCGTCCCCAGCTCTGGTGAAAAGCTGGATTCCGACAATAACAAAGCGGTCGGGGTTGGGGGGTGGGGCTCTGGCCCAGCTTTGGTCAAGGGGAGTCTGCCAGCAGGGACTGAAGGGTGTTGGCAAAACTCTGGGGGGACTCCGTGAGGCCAGGGCAAGCTCTATAAGGGGGTTCTACTGGGGGCAATGGTGGTTCAGTGGTAGAATTCTCGCCTCCCATGTCGGAGACCCAGGTCCGAGTCCTGGCCGCTGCACCTCATGCACAGCCACCACCTGTCAGCGGAGGCTTGTGTCTTGCTGTGATGCTGAACAGGTTTCAGCGGGACTTCCAGACTAAGAGGGACTAGGAAGAATGGCCTGCCTAGCTACTTCTGAAAATCAGCCATTGAAAACCCCATGGATCACAACGGTTCCATCTGCAACTGATCGTGGGGATGGTGCAGGACTGCGGTGCACGGGGTCACCATGAGTCAGGAGCCCACTCGACGGCAGCTAACAGCAATATTGACTGTCCTTTAAATTGTTGTTGTGTGCTGTGAAGTCAATTCCGACTCACAGCGACCCTACAGGACGGAGTAGAACTGCCCCATAGGGTTTTCTAGGCTGTAATATTTAAGGGAGCAGATTGCCAGGTCTTTCTCCCAGCTGCTGGCTACCTTCGAACCACCAACTTTTCAGTTGGCTCCTCATCCTCTAAATACTTCGATTGAATCAACATCCACCTGCCTGTCAGTCGACCCCCAAACACAACTCCTAGCTCCCCCTTGCTTGTCTGGGCAGGACAACCAAACCCGGGAAGATCCTAAACCAGCCTGTGTTCTCCGTGTCCAGGGCGGCCGAGCCTGGACGCTGGGCGGGAACTGGGCTGCAGGCCTCTACCCCAATGAGGGCGGATCACTCGGTACCTCTAGCAGCTGGAAAACTTCTACAATCCCTCCCTGGAGTCTGAGCAGGAGGGCCGGCTGAGTCACTGGGCGTGGGGGTGCCTTCCCAGCCACATGCCGCCTCGCCTCTGTAAAGGGCCTGCTGGAGCCTGGCCCCTCCCTGAGCTCGGCCTGTTCTGGCGAACCCCTCCAGAAGCTCCGTATCTCTGCTCTCTGTGGCTGCCATTCCCCAGGTCACTAGGGGAGAGGGAACTCCCGGGCTGGGATCCAGAGCCCTGGGGGGCAGTCCCCGTCTGTCCTGCCCTTACCCCGGGCAAGATACTGGCTGGTGTGGCCTCAGTTTCCTCCAATGTGAAAGAGGGGAGACTAGATAAAGTCTAGGGCGCCTTCCAGCTCAAGAGTGTTTGCCCAGGATTCAGATAGGAATTGCTGGCGGAGGGGAGAAGGCTCAGGGAGGAAGGAGGCCAAGGCCGGGGAGGGCAGAAGGTGGTGGGTCAGCCTGGATGGGGCTTGTCAGAGTGTCAGCCAGGGCCAGGGCCCGGAGACGGGAGGTAAACCTGTGACTCAGGGACCCTGGGTCTTCTGCCCTCACAGGGAGCCCTGAGTGGGCAAAGCCTTGTGGAGTCCATGACATCAGGGTCCCTTTGGGGCCAGCATCCTAGGCCTCCTGGCAGAGCTTGGCTGGAGGGCAGAGCTGACCACCCAGCTGCTAAGAGACGGGATTAAAGGTTGGCCAAAGAGGCCTCCAAGGTTGGCACAGGAGGGGACTTGGAGGGTGTCTAGTCCCCTGTACTTGCTTCATTGTTGAGGATACTGAGGACAGAGGGACCCGGTGACAGTGCATGGCCACACAGCCCAGCAGGGGCCCTGCAACCTGCCGGCTGCCCAGAGCCAGAGGACGGGCCCGGGGGCAGGGGGATGCTGGGCGGGGCCCCCACACCTGTCCAGGTAGACCTGGGCCACGGAGCCATCTGGTGCCACTTGCCTTGTTCCTGCCAGTGGAGTATGGCTCCCAGGAGCAGTTCCCTGCCATCGCCAGGCCTGGGGGGTCCAGCTGCTTCACCGATCCACTCAGCTCACCGCCTGCACACCCCGCCTGGCAAAGGCCAGAGAAAAAGTCACATCAGGGCAGAACTGTCCCCCCAGAGCGGTTTTCCGCCCCCTCCCTGGAAGCCCCTCTACTTCCAGATCCTGCCCCCGGGCCCTTGTGGCTTTGTGGGCCTGTGGTGGCAGTTCCTCTCCTGCACTCGGGCTGGGGCCCTCTTGGTTCTCCCCCTAGCGCGATGCTGATAAGCTGTCACATGGGATGAGGGTCCGAGCAGGCCACGTCTGTGCCCACTGCTCTCTCCTACCTGTGGGTCTCCTCGTTCAGACCCTGGCTCCCACCTGGACCCCAAACATGGATCATACTTGGTCTGGCGATTTACAGAGAGCCGGATGGCTTCTGGAGATACACGTTTACCCCCCCTAACATTCGCTGAGCGCCTCCTTCGTGCCCTGGGATGGGCTCTTGGTCCCAGGAGGGTGGGCTGGGGAGAGCGGCCACTCCTGGCAGGGGAGGCTTCCTGGGGGAGAAAGCCTGTGAGCATCTGGTCCTTCCCCTGCAAGCGTCGAAGGCAAGACAGCCGGTCATCAGCACCATCTCCGCATCCTGGCGCCACCAGCAACCCCCACCTTCAGTGAGTGCCGGCTGGCCCGGTGCCAGCCAACCGCGCCCATCTTCCCATTTGGTCCTCATTATCATCATTTCCCTTTGGTGGGGACACCAGGCTTGGGGAGGCAAGGCTCTGCACGTGTGATAACCAGGGACACATGGTCGCTTTGCACAGGATGGGATCTGAACGTGACAAAGATTAGAGCCTCGAGGGCATTGGTGGTTCCGTGGTAGAATTCTTGCCTTCCACTTGGGAGACCCGGGTTTGATTCCCGGCCAAGGCAGCTCACGCGCAGCCACCACTCATCTGTCCCTGGAGACTTGTGTGTTGCTGTGATGCTGAAAAGGAGCCCTGGTGGTCCAGGGGTTAAAGCCCTAAGCTGCTGACCAAAAAGATCGGTGGTTTGAAACCACCAGCCACTCCTGGGGAGAAAGATGTGGCAGTCTGCTTCCACAAAGAATAAAGCCTTGGAAGCCCTACGGAGCAATTCCGGCTACGGGTCAGAATGTACTCCACCACAGTGCTTTTAAAAATTTTTTTTAAATGATGCTGAACAGGTTTCAACGGAGCTTCTAGACTAAGATGGACTAGGAAGAAAGGCCTGGCAATCATCGACTTCCGAAAATCAGTCAATGAAAACCCGATGGATCGCAAATGTCTGATACGCAGCTGATCCTGGGCAGGGCGCAGGACCAGGCGGCGTTGCGTGCCGTGTGCACGGGGTGGCCATCAGCGAGGGCCAGCTTGAGAGCGGCTCACAGTGCGGAAGGGCTGGCGGGAGCAGCGGGCGGCCGCAGGGGTGACCCCTGGACCCCAGCTGACAGCTGCGGAGGAGGAGGCCTGAGAAGGGGCGTCGCTATAGGGGGCCCCCTCACACTAACTTCTGCCCCCCAACCTGAGCCCTGGCCCCGCAGGTGGGGAAACTGAGGCTGTGAGCAGAGAAGAGCCCTGCCGTATGGCTCCCCGCCCCTCCTCCACTGCAGGGAGCGTTGTCCGGGCGGCCGGGCGCT
>NW_004444049.1:2720802-2779582 GCF_000243295.1 Trichechus manatus latirostris | reverse complement strand
CTCCTCCCGGCCGGGGGCGGTGCCCTCACAGCCTCGCTCCTCATTGGCTGGAAAGGATGGCTGTTCCGGGTCGGGCCCACCCCCTCGTTAACCCTCGGCCTTCCCGAGCTGGTGGGGGCGGTGCGGCCCGGGCCTGCCCGCGGGGCCGCGGGGCTCGGTGCAGTCGGACGGTGGCCCCGCGCCTTCTGGGCGTTTGCAGGCGCCGTGGGTGCCCGGCCTGCGGGCGACTCCGCGTGGGGGCCCTTGCGGTGCACAGGGTGGCCAGGCGGGGTTGGGAGCCCTCGTGCGGGGGGATAAGTGAGTGCCTGATGCGTGGACAATTGCAGACAGAGGGCGTCCTGAACTGTGTATCCTTAGCCGCGTGCCCGCGGCCCCATTTGACTCTAGTTAGGCCACTGTCCCATTACCACAAAAAAAAAACAAAAAAACAAACCCGATACCTTCAATTCAGACTCTCGGCAACTCCACGCGTGCAGAGTAGAACTGCTCCATAGGGTTTCAAGGCTGTGACCCTTCAGAAGCAAATTGCCAGGCCTTTCTTCCGAGGCACCTCTGGGGGGGTTGGAACCATTAATAGTCCAGCGCTTAACTGTTTGTGCCACCAAGGGACTCCTGTCTCATTGCCACAGGCAGGCCTGATGTTTCGCCCACTCTGGGGCTCCTCTAAGCTTTCCCTCCTGCCTTATACCCCTATACTTCCCCCGTCACCCTCATCCTTCCTGGCCCCCACTAAACGGACTGTCCTTGGTGGCCCTTCCTGCTGCTCACACTACCCCGAAGGGAGGCCTTGATAGAGCTTTCTCATCCAGGCTAGACCCCTGCCCCCCAACTCCACAGATGCTCCCAGGGGCAGGAGGCTTCGGCCTCCCCCACCGTGCAGAGGTTTGGAGCCCACCTCCCGGCTGACTGACTCCCTGTGGGGTGTTCCTGTGCCCCTCATCCTTGTCCTGCAAGGACCATCTGAAAAGCGACGTCACTCGTGTACTGAAAGATCTAGAAGCCAAGTGGGCCCCAGATGGGCTGTATGAAAAGACATGTGTGTGGCGTGTGTGATGTGTGAAGTGATGTGTGACGAGCGTGTGAGTGCGTGTGCTCCTTGGGATGGGAGGGGGCTAGGACAGCTTCTACCAAAGCAGACAAAATGCTGCCCACTCAGCTTACCTGACCCTTCCCTAAAACCCAAGCCCAGGTGGCTCCTGACCACCTGTCTTCCACCCCCTTGTACCTCCACCCCTACCCTGACCTGTACTTCTCCGGGGCCCGGGTGAGGCTGCCCTCCAGGAGGTGGGGACTGTCAGACTCCAGTTCATGGTACAGCTCTGGTCACCATCCCAGCCCCTGCTGTCCCCTGGGCCTGAGAGCAAGGGCTTTCCTGGGGACTCATGCCTATCCCCCCCTGGCCCTGGACACTGAGGGAGCCTCGGTTTCTTCACTTGGGGTCCCCCCGTCCCACACTTGCAATTGGATTTGCAGAGGGTTGTCTGGGGGATTGACACAGTGGCTGCAACAACGGGCTCAATCATAACAACGATTGTGAGGATGGGGTAGGACCGGGCAGAGTTTTGCTCTACTGTACATGGGGTCGCTATGAGTCGGTACCGACTCGAGGGCACCTAACAGCATCTGGGGGAAGCAGGACCTTCCGGAACGTCCCCCACACGGCCTCCAACCAACATCACACCAGGCACCCTCTGCCTGGGAGGTGGGAACACAGCTGTCCACCCCTGGGGCTGCTGAAGCTGGTCCCGTCCCCCAGCGCCGGCCCCAGCTGTCCTGCCTGTGCTCAGCACTGGTGGAAGGAGGGGTGCAGCCGGCGTGCGTGAACCGTGGGGAGACACTCCCTGGCCTGGGCCTCTGCCCACTGGGTGTTCCTCCTGGTCCTCCTCAAGAGAGCAGCCTGGACAGTTGGCCGAGCTGGGGGAGGGGCAAGGGGAGCCCCCACCCTCAGGGGGACAGAGCAGGCCCTGGAAGTGGGGGTGGCTTGGGGCGGGGGGCGAGGCCGGCCGGGGAGACAGAGACTGCCTGAGTGTCCGGGCCAAACACACAGGAGCGAGGCTTTGAACCTTCCCAATGTCCCTAGGAAACCCCTCCCTGCTTGCTGGGCCCTGTGGTTACCTGTGCCTGTCCTGGTCTGCTGGGGCCTCCCCTTTGTGGGGTCCTCCTGGGACTGCAGCCACCGACCGACCAACCCACCAAGGCAGGAGGCAGGGAGCACGCCTGAGCCTGGAAAACGCAGCTCCCAGCGGGACAGGACGGAGGAGCCCTCGCCTGCGGAGGAGACGGCTTTGGAGGCAGAACCCGCCCCAAACCCAATTCCAGGCCCGGCAGGAGGGGCGGGGAGGGGAGGAGGGGGGTGGAGCGGGATGAGGCTTCGAGAAGGAATGCCCAGCTCAGAGCCCCCCCAGAGCCCCACAGGGAGCTCAGTGCTCCGCCTGGTGACGTCACATTGGCCCGAGCACTGTGGCCTGAGTCCAGCTGTGAGGTCGCACCCCATGGCTCAACCAGGCCGGGCAGGGAAGGGCGCGTGCTGCCACTTGGGCCTGTGGTCCTCTCCGGGAGGGGGCATCTCGGGGGTACAGGCCCAGGAGGGGCCGGCGCTCACGCCCTTTGTTAAATGTACTGAGGGGCTGGTGCAGAGAAGATGGGGACAGTGAGGGGGCCGTGGGTGGGTGCGGGTACTTGTGAGCAGTGGAATTGGCAGAGAGAAGACATGCCACCCCGGTGGCACCCCATTCCCCCCACCCCGGAATCTTCAGGGGCCCCTGGCAGACTATGGAGCCAGGAATTCCCCCCTCTCCAGCCGTAATAGCAATCAGATGGCCCGAGTGGAAAATCACAGCATACTGGGCTGAGGGGAGCTTGGGCGCTGGGGGCCGCGTGTGCACGCTCAGCTGGAGGATGAGTCAGCTGCCCCCCAGGGAGTCCCACAGCGGGATCCCGGGGAGGGGCTGCAGGAGCTGGCAGGGAAGGGAAGCCCCCAGGGAAGCCCCTCCTGCCTGGACCAACTTTCTCATACGCCCAGGGAGCCCAAGGGAATTCCATCAGCGCCTCCCCTTGGAGAGCAAATGGAGCCCAGACGGGAGGGCACATTGGAGAGCACCCAGAAATAAGAGAGTCTCCTGCACCTGCTCTGGGAGCTCTCACACCCCCTGCCCATAGAGGAGGCTGCTGTTCCCATCCCAGACCTCAGAGTGAAGGAGGGGCCCTTGAACTGTACCTACCTAGACCAGCAGCCTCCTGGGGCCATTTTTTTTTTTTTTGGGTGGGGGGCTACTGGCCATGCCCGAGGCGGCAGGGAGAGAGGTGAGGGCGGCAGGAGGCAGCGGGGGTGACCCCCACCCTTCGAGCAGGCCAGCTGGATCGCAGCTGGGCCGCTTGTTTACACGTGGAGGCCGGGGGAGGCCGGGGGAGGCCGGGGGAGGCCGGGTGAGCTCTCAGGATAATTGTACTAGGACACTTAAAAGGAATTGTGTGAAGCGGCAGCGGCTCTGGCGTCCGCCGCCTTATTTGGTATGGAAACTGGTTTCTTTCGAACTAAATGAGTGGTACTTGTAAATGGGGAAACCGCCTGCCTGAATCTGCCAAGCCCCATTGCCACCTTGTGCCCTCACCTGGACAGAGGTGGGCTGGGTGCCTGCCCGGGAGAGATTCCCGCTGGTGACATTTGGCTCGGAGGCCAGGCTCCTGCAGGTACGGGGCTCCAGCGATGCCTCCCTTCTTGGGGTGACCCTGGGTGGGCCAAGTCCCTGCTCTGGGCCTCAGCTTCCCCACCTGTCAAGTGGGAGAATAATGACTCATGGAGTTGCAGGAGGAAGGGAGCAGATACTGGGGAGAAAAGCTCGGTGCAGCCCCAATAACTCTGCCCCGGGCTCAGGCTGAGGGATGGTGTCATTCATTCATTCATTCATTCTCTCACTCAGCAAGCCTTCAGGGTTCAGCCGTGAAGTGACCAGTCCACCGCTGGACACTGTGGGCACGGAGACCCTCATGTTTGTCCTTATGCTCCGAACAGCCACCACCTGGCCATCAGGTGCCCCCCAACCCTCCCAGTAGACAGGAACTTTATTTTTCTCTTCCTTTTTATTATTTATTTTATTTTATTTTTTTTGCAAATTTAATCAGAATAAAGTCAACAACAGGGAAAGTACAATGTTCTAAATTTATTTTTAAAAGTCTAAGTCTGTGTATTTATTTCTGGCATTTAGTAGAACTGATTTGCATCTGCTTCCGACCGCTTAGATATGGATTTTTTTTTTATTGTACTTTAGATGGTTTACAGAACAAATAGTTTCTCATTAAACAGTACACATGCTGTTTGGTGACAATGGTTAACCCCACGCCATGTCAACGCTCTCTATTCTTAACCTGGGGTTCCCTATTACCAGCTTTCCTGTCCCCTCTTGCCTTGTAGTCCTTGCTCCTGGGCTGATGTGCCCCTTTAGTCTCATTTTGTTTTATGGGGCTGTCTAATCTTTGGCTGAAGGGTGAACCTCAGGAGTGACTTCATTACTGAGCTATAAGGGTGTCTGGAGGCCATACTCTTAGGGCTTCTTCAGTCTGTGTCAGTCCAGTAAGTCTGGTCTTTTTTTGTGAGTCAGAATTTTGTTCTACATTTTTTACCAGCTCTGTCTGGGACCCTCTACTGTGATCCCTGTCAGAGCAGTCAGTGGTGATAGCTGGGCACCAACTAGTAGTACTGGATTCAGTCTGGTGGAGGCTGTGGTAGTTGTGGTCCGTTAGTCCTTTGGGCTAATCTTTGGAAGGAACTTTATTTTTAACTGTTCCCTGCTATGGCCTCATACGATCCCAGCAGTCCTATACCCTGTCCCATAGACCCTCCCAAGGGCACTGGCCCAGGCCCTTCTCTGCAGGGGCTCCTGGGGCAGCAGGCCGATCTCCCCGCCAGGATTCTTCCGTGGTCTGCAGGTCGCCCCCCCATCCCTCCTGTTCCCCAGGTGCTGGAGAGGGCATGGCCCAGGCCTCCAGCGGCCCCCTTTCCGTCCAGCAGTGGAGCAGAGAGCTCTGACTCCATCCTTGTCCACCCACAGATGTTACTGAGCACCTACGGGGTGCCAGGCCCTGTGCTCGGGGCTGATGAATGAGACCAACGAGGTCTCTGTCCCACCATCCCCAGACCTGACATCAAGTGGGGAGGCAGACAAGAACCCAAGGATGACCCAAAAAACCGAAGAAATCAGTTGTCGTCGAGTTGATTCCGACTCATACATATCCTACGGGACAGAGTAGAACTGCCCCATAGGGTTTCCAAGGAGTGGCTGGTGGATTCGAACTGCCCACCTTTTGATTAGCCACCAAGCTCTTACCACTGTGCCACCAGGGCTCCAAGGATGACTCAGACAGAAGTAAAACTGCCCGAGACAAAGACTGAACACACGTGTGTGCGCGCACACACACACACTCACACACAGGGTCATGTGAGCACATGGACGGGGTCCCCGGTCAAAGTCATCAGGCCAGCTCCCCTGAGGAGCTGACCACCGAGCTGACAGGTAAAAGCTAGGCAGGAGTGACTCAGGCAAACAGGTGAAGGGAAGCTTCCCAGCAAAGGAAACAGTGCGAGCAGGCAGGGGCGAGACACAGGTGTCTGAGGGGCTGGAGGAGGCAGGGGAGTGGTGTAGAGGGCAGGGGAGCGTGAGAGGGCCGGGGACGTGGACAAGGCCGCCATGCTCGGCAGCCCTGAGGGGCCCTCCAGGCCCCGGGTCACACCCTCCTTGTCCTGCTCTCACCTCTGCTGCCATTGGTCCCCGCTGCCCAGGGAATAGTCACTGTAGTAATGGTAACAACAGTGGCATCAACAGCCACTGTGAACGTGTCCTGTGCGCCGAGGTTGGCCCGAATCCAATCATCTGCTCCGCACATTGCTCCCCGTTTTACAGATTCGTTCACCACATATTTACTGAGCCCCTACTATGTGTCAGCCACTGTTCTAAAGCCAGTTGCAGTCACGTTGACTCCAACTCACAGCGACCCCTTGTGGGTGAGAGTAGAATTGAGCACCATAGGATTTTCAGTGGCTGATTTTTCGGAAGTAGATCGCCAGGGCTTTCTTCCATGGCACCTCTGGGTGGACTTAAACCTTCAACCTTTCGGTTAGCCGCTGAGGGTGTTAACTGTTTACACCACCCAGGGACTCTCCAGCACTGTTCCAGGCACTGGAAGTCATTGATGAATGAAAAAGGTAAAGATTGCCTGCAGAGTGCTCAGATTCTGGAAATGAGGAAACTGAAGCTCAAGGAGTGTCTCTGGGTTGAACATCCCTCCCCCCCCACTTCAGAACCTCCTCATCTCTATGTCCCCAGGCAGTCCTGAGCCCTGGCTTCCAGTCCTGGCCTTGCCTGTGACAAACAATTGTTCATGGAGAGGGGTACGATGGGATTGATCACACCTATCCTCCAGGCCCAACCCCTCTCCTTCTACTCCAGCTGAGATAGGCTGGTTCTTGCTTTTCTTCTTAACCGTTTTATTATTATTCTTTATTGTGCTTTAGGTGAAACTTTGCAGAGCAGATTAATTTCTCATTCCACAGTTTATACACAAATTGTTTCGTGACATTGGTTGCAGTCCCACGATATGTCAACACTCTCCCCTTCCACAGCCCAATTCCCAATGTCCATCTGTCCATTTTTCCTGTCCCTTCCTGCCTTCTTGTCTTAAAAAGGGGTAGTATGTTGACCTCTTTAAAGTATCAAAAAACAAAGACTGAAGTGTGCCTAACCCAAGCCATAGAGTTTTCAATCGCTTCATATGCATCTGAAGGCTGTGTGATGAATAAGGAAGATTGAAGAAGAATTGACACCTTTGAATTGTGGTATTGGTGCAGAATACTGAAGACACCATGGACTGCCAAAAGAACAAACACATCTGTCTTGGAAGAAGTACAGCCAGAATGCTTCTTAGAAGCGAGCACCGTGAGACTTCATCTCAAGTACTTTGGACATGTTATCAGGAGGGACCAGTCCCTGGAGAAGGATATCATGCTTGGTAAAGTAGAAGGTCAGTGAAAAAGAGGAAGACGGTCAATGTTTTGTTCTGTTGTACATAGTGTTGCTATGAGTCAAAACAGACTTGACCGCACCTAACAACGATATTAACAGTTTCCCCCATGCGCCTGTCAGTGTGCCATACTGTGGGGGCTTGCATGTTGCTGTGATGCTGGAAGCTATGCTACCGGTATTCAAATACCAGCAGGGTCACCCATGGTGGACAGGTTTCAGCTGAGTTACCAGACTAAGACAGACTAGGAAGAAGGAGCTGGCAGACTACTTCTGAAAAGAATTATCCAGTGAAAATCTTATGTGTAGCAGTGGAAATTGTCTGATATAAGCCGGAAGATGAGCCCCTCAGGTTGGAAAGCCCTCGAAATATGATTCGGGAAGAGCTGCCTCTTCAAAGCAGAGTCGACTTTAATGATGTAGATGTAGATGGATTCAAGCTTTCAGGATCTTCAGAAACAGATGCAAATATCCATTAATAATCACAACATAGAATGTATGAAGTATGAATCTAGGAAAACTGCAAGTGGTCAAAAATGAAATGGAATGCATAAACGTCGATATCCTAGGCATTAGTGAGCTGAAATGGGCTGGTATGGGCCATTTTGAGTCAGACAATCATATGGTCTCCTCTGCTGGGAATGACAGATTGAAGAGGCATGGCGTTGCATTCATCATAAAAAACAACACTTCAAGTTCTATCCTGAAGTTCAACGCTGTCAGTGATAGAATAATATCCACACTCTTACAAGGAAGGCCAGTTAATATGAATGTTATTCAAATTTATGCACCAACCACTAAGGCCAAAGACGAAGCAGTTGAAGATTTTTACCAACTTCTGCAGCTGAAATTGATCGAGCATGCAATCAGGATGCATTGAGAATTACTGGTGATTGGAATGCGAAAGTTGGAAACAAACAAGGATGGGTAGTTGGAAAATATGACCTTGGTGATAGAAATGACGCCAAGATCGCATGATAGAATTTTGCAAGACCAACGACTTCTTCATTGCAAACACCTTTCTTCAACAACATAAATGGCAACTATACATGTGCACCTGGCCAGATGGAATATACAGGAATCAAATTGACTAGATCTGTGGAAAGAGATAATGGAAAGGCTCAATATCATCAGTCAGAACAAGACCAGGGACTGACTGTGGAACAGACCATCAATTGCTCATATGCAAGTTCAAGCTGAAGCTGAAGAAAATTAAAACAAGTCTACAAGAACCAAAGTACAATCTTGTGTATATCCCACCTGAATTTAGAGACCAGCTCAAGAATAGATTTGACGTATTGAATACTAATGACTGAAGACCAGACGAGTTGTGGAATAACATCAATACATGAAGAAAGCAAGAGGTCATTTAAAAGACAGGAAAGAAAGAAAAGACCAAGAGGGATGTCAGAAGAGAGGATGAAACTTGCTCTTGAACTTTGAGTAGCTAAAGCAAATGGAAGAAAGGATGAAGTAAAAGAGTTGAACAGAAGATTTCAGAGAGCAGCTTGAGAAGACAAAGTGAAGTATTATAATGACGTGTGCAACGACCTGGAGTTAGAAAACCAAAAAGAAAGAACATATTCGGCATTTCTCAAGCTGAAAGAACTGAAGAAAAATTCAAGCCTTGAGTTGCAATACTGAAAGATTCTATGGGGAAAATATTAAATGACACAGATAGCATCAAAAGAAGATGGAAAGAATACACAGAGTCACTGTACCAAAAAGAATTGGTGGACGTTCATCCATTTCAGGAGGTAGCATATGATCTGGAACCGAGAGTACCCAAAGAAGAGGTCCAAGCTGCAATGAAGACACTGGTGAAAAACAAGGCTCCTGGAACTGACAGAATACCAATTGAGATGTTTCAACAAACGGATGCAGCACGAGAAGTGCTCACTAGTCTATTCCCAAAAATTTGTAAGACAGCTACCTGGCCAACCGACTGGAGAAGATCCATATTTATGCCTATTCTAAAGAAAGGTGAACCAACCGAATGCAGAAATTATCGAACTATCATTAATATCACACTCAAGTAAATTTTGCTGAAGATCATTAAAAAGAAGATGCAGCGGTACATCAACCGGAAACTGCCAGAAATCCAAGCAACATTCAGAAGAAGACATGGAACCAGAGATAACATCGCTGACGTCAGATGGATCTTGGCTGAAAGCAGAGAATACCAGAAAGATGTTAACCTGTGTTTTACTGACTATGTAAAGGCATTCGACTGTGTGGATCATAGCAAATTATGGATAACATTGTGAAGAATGGGAATTCCAGAACACTTAATTGTGCTCCTGAGGAATCTGTACATAGATCAAGAGGCAGTCATTGGAACAGAACAAGGGAATACTACATGATTTAAAGTCAGGAAAGGTGTGCATCAGGGTTGTACCCTTTCACCGTGCTTATTCAATCTGTATGGTGAGCAAATAATCCAAGAAGCTAGATTATATGAAGAAGAATGAGACATCAAGATGGTAGGATGACTCATTAACCACATGCAATACGCAGATGACACAACCTTCCTTGCTGAAAGTGAAGAGGACTTGAAGCACTTACTGATGAAGATCAAAGACCACAGCCTTTGGTATGGATTATACCTCAACAGTAAGAAAAAAAATCCTCACAACAGGACCAATAAGCAATATCATGATAAACAGACAAGATTGAAGTAGTCAAGGATTTCATTTTACTTGGATCCACACCCATGGAGGCAGCAGTCAAGAAATCAAACAACACACTTCACCAGGCAAATCTTCTGCAAAAGACCTCTTTCAAGTGTTGAAAAGCAAAGATGTCACCCTGAAGATTAAAGTGAGCTTGACCCAAACCGCGGTGTTTTCTTTCTTCTCATACGGATGCGAAAGCTGGACAATGAATAAGGAAGACCAAAGAAGAATCGATGGCTTTGAATTATGGTGTTGGCGAAGAATAGTGACTATACCATGGACTGCTAAAACAATGAACAAATCTGTCTTGGAAGAAGTACAACCAGAATGCTCCTTGATGGCACCTAACAACAACAACAACAATGAACAGTTTAGGAGTCCTGGTGACAAACTGGTTAAGAGGTAAGGCTGCTAACCAAAAGGTCTGCCATTTAAACCCACCAGCTGCTACTTGGAAACCCTATGGGACAGTTCTACTCTGTCCTATAGGGTTGCTATGAGTTGGAATCAACTTGAAGGCAGTAGGTTTTTGGTTTTATGAACAGTTTGGCGTTTGGGTGGCATAGTGGTTAAGAGCTTGGCTGCAGGCCTGCCCACTCACCTTCGGAGTCCCCCGTCTTGTCAGTGACCTGCTGGACTGTTGCGATAATTGAGTTTAACTGTGTCTTTTCTTCCCTCCGCTGTGAGTTCTATGAGGACAGGGTCATCGTCATTGCTGTACCCCCAGCACCCGTAGCAGTACCCGGCACATTGTGAGTTTGATAAATGTCGGTGAAATGTATGTTGAACCTGAAGGAGAGACGTCTGACTGTAGCAACATTGCACCTATGGAGGGTGGTGACTGTGATGTGCCATCACCTCCCACTGTGGCTACAGAGAAGTGTTGGGAAACACACAGCCCCCTCCAGCCACTCCTAAATCAAATGCATAGCCGAAAGATGAAGTGCGTGAAAGGGATATCCTGATGCCACAAATGAATTTGCAACTGAAGTTGACACCCACTGCACTGCCCAGAGAACATCAGATAGGATACAAGCTTCAGGGGCCAGGGTTTAGTGAGGGTTTGGGTGAGGAAGGGGCTTAGGTTTAGGATGTGGTCTTGGATAGACTGCAGTGGTGGACGGAGCTTGGGCAGGGACCCTGCAGGGATCCAGGGCCCAGGGTGCTGTCAGGAGCTTCTCTATGCCTGAAGCTGAGTTCAGGGGTGGGAAGGTGTGTGAGTTCTGCACCAACTTGAGTGACTAAAGCCACAGAGTTGCACCATTCATAGATGTGGAACCTGAATTTACAACTACTTGCTTGATGTCAAATCTCCAAGCCAAGAAATCCAACAAAGCACTGGTCCTGGACCAGCAAAACCCTTTGATGCCCAGCAGCAGCCTCGCCAGAAGCCTGGATAGCAAAACTTCCACAACTCAGGCCATTTGGGGCTCCCACCAAAAAAAGTAGTACTATCCCTGCAGAAGACATTCAGTAATTGCCAAGCCCAAGGGGGAAATGTCCACCATGAGGGAGAGTCATCAGGTACAATAAATAGGGGGATTGGAAACACTGCTAGAAAATTCATACCAGATCAAATAGACTTTAAGGTTAAAACTTTTTTAAGGATGAAAGGGTCATTAAATAAAAGGTACAATTCACCAGGATTCTATAATAATCTTGGATTTGTGTATACTTAGAGTTTCAAAATAGGTAAATAAAAAAGAAAATGGCAAAACTACAATCATAAAGGGGTAAATTTTTATAGCAGATAAAATTAATATGAGTACAGAGAATTTAAATAACATGACTTTAAGAGTTCAATCAAATGGGTATGTAAAGAAAAAAATAGACCATCTGCTAGACTACAAAGTGACTCTCAAAAGTATCACAAAATTAATCACATTAACCAACCACAATGCAATAATATTAGAAATCAATAGCAATCAGATAGTTAAAAGCACATATTATAAAATGCATTTCTAGATAATTCTTGTGTCAAAGACAAATTACAATGGAAATTACAAAGTATTTAGACAACAATGAAACCATTAGACATCAAAACTCTCAAAATATTTAAAGAAATACTTATTCGTACACTAAATAAGCCCTAAATACATGTTAGAAAAAGAAGTGTGTTTGAAAATTAATTAGGAATTCAGTGAAAGAAGCAAAAAAAAAAAAAAAAAAAAAAAAAAAATCCCAATGTAAATCCAAAGAAGTAGAAGAAATGAAATTATACGAATAAAAGCATAAATTATGGACACAGAGATCAAAGAAACGGTGGCTATGATATGAACGTAAATAAAACCTGTTTTCAAGAAAGAAACTTCTGAAAAAACTGATTAAGGGGGGAAAAAAAAAAGAAAGAGTGCACAAAGAATGGCAGATAGAATTAAAGTTTTAAAATTAATAAGAAAATACCCTGTAGAGTGTTATATCAGTAAACATGAAACCATAAAACTAACAATTTTGTAGAAAAATAATATTAGCTACTTTAACTCAAGAAACAAGTAAAATTCTGAATAGGCCTAAAACCATAAATAAATAGGATTTGTAGTTTATTTAAAAAAAAAATCATGTACATGCACTCACATAAAAATTACCAGACCAGATGGTTGTACCTTCTGCCAAAGCTTCAAAGAAAGGTAATCCTTATATGATACAAATTGTTGTAGAGTATAGAGAAAAAGGACAATCTTTCCAACTCATTTTATGAAGTTAGTATATCCTTATAGCTTTGATATAAAAAACAGACAAGGCTACTACCAGAAAGGAAAATTATGGGCTAATCTTACTTATGATCATGGATGAAAAATTTCTAAATACAATCAGAGCAAATCAGAAAAAAAAGAGCAAATAGAAATGGTTTGTCCTATTAATATATGATAAACACCAGAAAATCTATCACTGTATATTCACCACATACACAGACTAAGAAAGAAAAAGGAAAATGAGTATCTCAGAATATGCAAAAGAGTATGATAAATTTCATCATGCAATTATGATAAAATCTCTTAGAAAACAGGATAGAAACTTTCCTACCTTGATAAAATGCAATACCAAAAGCTAAAGGCAAACATCATATCTAATGGAGAAACTTAAGACACATTCTCTTTAAGACTGGGAAGAACATAAATGTGACTGATGTCCTGTCATTGTTCAGCATAACACTAAAATGAACCAAACGCATGGCCATCAAGTCAATTCCGACCCAGAGAGACCCTATAGGACAGAGTAGAACTATCTCATAGGGTTTCCTAAGGCTGTAATCTTTACAGATACAGATTGCCACATCTTTCGCCTGCTGAGTGGCTGGTGGGTTCCAACCACTGACCTTTTGGTTAGCAATAGAGCACTTAACTACAGCGCCATGAGGGCTCTTCAGCCTAATACTAGATATTCTGAATTACAGTATGTTGTTGTTGTTAGGTGCCATCAAGTTGGTTCTGACTCATAGAGACCCTACGTACAACAGAATGAAACATTGCCCAGTCCTGAACCTCACAGTGGTTATGCTTGAGCCCATTGCTGCAGCCATTGTGTCAATCTAATTTGTTGAGGGTCTTCCTCTGTTTTGCTGACTGTCTACTGTACCAAGCATGATATCCTTCTCCATGGACTTGTTGCTCCTGATAGCATGTCCGAGGTATGTGAAACGTGTGTAGGACGTGAAAAAAAAATAGAGGTTGAAGGATTGTGGTTGTTGGTAGGTGCCATTGAGTCCATTTCAGCTCATAGCAACCCCGTGTATTACAAAATAGAACTGCCCTATTGAAGCTTCTTGGCCGTAATCTTTACTGAAGCAGATCACCAGGTCTTTCTCCCGTGGAGCTGCTGTGTGGGTTTGAACCATCAACCTATTGATTAGCAGCCAAGCACTTAACTGCTTGCACCATAAGGGCTCCTTGTAGGAGGATAGTGTGCATATGAAATCCAAAATATTCAAAAGAAAACCTTGATAGACCCTCAGACACCAGAAAAAAGGAAATAATAAAGATTAGAGCAGAGATAAATGAACTAGAGAATAGGAAAACAATTGAAAGAATCAACAAGACCAAAAGTTAGTTCTTTGAAAAGATAAACAAAATTGACAAACGATTGGTCAAACTGATAAAAGAAAAAAAGGAGAGGAAGCAAATAACCGGAATAAGAAATGAGACAGGTGATAGCACGACAGACCCAACTGAAATAAAAAGAATCATAACAGAATACTAGGAACAATTGTACTCCAACAAATTTGAAAACCTAGAGAAAATGGACAAATTTCTAGAAACACACTACCTATCTAAACTAACACAAGATGAAATAGAAAAGGTAAACAGACCCATAACCGAAGAAGAGATTGAAGACGTAATCAAAAAACTCCCAACAACAACAACAACAACAACAAAAAGCCCTGGCCCTGACGGCTTCACTGGAGAATTCTACCAAACTTCCAGAGAAGAGCTAACACCAATACTACTCAAGCTATTTCAGAGCATAGAGAAGGAAGGAATACTCCCGAACCCATTCTATGAAGTCAGCACAACCCTCATACCAAAGCTAGGCAAAGACATTACAAAAAAAGAGAATTACAGACCAGTATTCCTCATGAACATAGATGCAAAAATTCTCAACAAAATTCTAGCCAATAGAATTCAACAGCATATCAAAAAAAAAAAAAAAAAAAAAAAAAAAACACCATGACCCAGTGGGATTCAAACCAGGTATGCAGGGATGGTCCAACATTAGAAAGTAAATCAATGTAATCCACCACATAAAGTAAAAAAAAAGAGCCACATGATCTTATCAGTTGATGCAGAAAAGCCATTCAACAAAGTCCAGTACCCATTCCTGATAAAAAAAACTCTCAGCAAAATAGGAATAGAAGGGAAATTCTTTGATATAATGAAGGGCAGTTATACAAAGCAACAGCCAACATCATTCTAAGTGGAGAGAGACTGAAAGCATTCCCCTTGAAAATGGGAACCAGAAAAGGATGCCCTTTATCACCGCTCTTATTTAACATTGTCCTGGAAGTCCTAGCTGGGCAATAAGGCAAGAAAAAAAATAAAGGCGCATCCAAATTTGTAAGGAAGAGGTAAAACTATCCCTATTTGCAGACAATATGATCTTACACACAAAAAACTGTAAAGAATCCACAAGAAAGCTACTGGAACTGATAGAAGATTTCAGCAAAGTAGCTGGTTATAAGATTAACGTACAAAAATCAGTTGGATTCCTCTACACCAACAAAGAGAAATTCACAACGGAAATCACCAAATCAATGCAATTTACTATACCCCAAGAAGATAAAGTACTTAGGAATAAATCTAACCAGGGACATAAAAGATCTATACAAAGAAAACTACAAAACACTACTGCAAGAAACCATAAAAGACCTGCGTAAGTGGAAAAACATACCATGCTCATGTATAAGAAGACTCAACATTGTGAAAATGTCAGTTCTACCCAAAGTGATCTACAGATACAACGCAATCCCGATCCAAGTTCCAACAGCATTCTTTAACAAGATGGGGAAACAAATTACCAACTTCATATGGAAAAGGAAGAAACTCCAGGTAAGTAAAGCATCACTGAAGAAGAAGAACAAAGTGGGAGGCCTCACACCACCTGATTTTAGAACCTGTTATACAGCCACAGCAGTCAAAACATCCCGGTACTGGTACAACAACAGACTGCATAGACCAATGGAACAGAATTGATAACCCAGACCTAAATCGATCCATTTATGAGCAGCTGATATTTCCCATTAAATGGGAAGAAGACAGTCTCTTTAACAAATGGTGCTGGCATAAATGGAAGTCCATCTGTAAAAATATGAAAAAAGATCCATACCTCACACCATACACAAAAACTAACTCAAAATGGATCAAAGACCTAAGAATAAAATCTAAAACGATAAAGATCATGGAAGAAAAAATAGGGACAATGCTAGGGGCCCTAATATATGGCATAAATAGGAGAAAACCCATAACTAACAATGCACAAACACCAGAAGAGAAACCAGGTAACTGGGATCCTCTAAAAATTAAACGCTTGTGCTCAACAGAAGACTTCACCAAAAGAGTAAAAAGAGAACCTACAGGATGGGAAAGAATTTTTGGCAACAATATATCTGACAAGGGTCTAATCTCTAAACTCTGCAAGATACGGCAACACCTCCACAACAAAAAGGCAAATAATCCAATGAAAAAAATGGACAAAGGACAAGAACAGACATTTCACTAAAGAAGACATTCAGATGGCTAACAGACACATGAGGAAATGCTCATGATCTTTAACCATTAGAGAAATACAAATCAAAACTACATTGACATTCGACAATACTGGCACTAATCCAAAAAATACAAAACAACACATGTTGAGGTTGCAGGGAGATTGGAACTCTTATACACTGCTGGTGGGAATGTAAAATGGTACGAACAATTTGGAAAACAATATGGCTCTTTCTGAAAAATCTAGAAATAAAGATACCTTACGAACCAGCAATCCCACTCCTGGGAATATACCCTAGAGAAATAAGCGCTGTCATATGAACAGGCACATGTATGCCCATGTTCATTGCAGCACTATTCACAATAGCAAAAAGATGGAAACAACCTAAATGCCCATCAACAGATGAACAGATAAATTATGGTACCTACACACAATGGAATACCCTGCAATGATAAAGAACAGTGATGAATCTGTGAAACATCTCACAACATGCATGAATCTGGGGGGCATTATGTTGAGTGAAATAAGTCAGTCACAAAAGGACGAATACTGTATGAGCTCACTATTATAAGAACTCACCAAAATGTTTAAACACAGAAAAAAAGCATTATTTGATGGTTACAGAGGTGGGGAGGGAGAAGGAGGAGAAATCAGTAACTAGATAGCAGATAAAGGTCAACTTTGGTGAAGGGAAGGACAAAACACAATATAGGGGAAATCAGCAAAACTGGGCCAAAGCAAAAGCATAGAAGTTTCCTAGACACATCTAAACACTTTGAGGGACCAAGTAGCTTGGGCTGAGGGTTGGGGGCTGGGGACCATAGTCTCGGGGGACATCTAGGTCAACTGGCATAACATAGTTCATAAAGAAAATGTTCTACATCCCACTTTGGTGAGTAGCATCTAGGGTCTTAAAATGTTGCCTGTGGCCATCTAAGATACATGTATTGGTCACATCCTGTCCAGAGCAAAGGAGAATCAAGAAAACCAAAGAGACAAGGAAAATATTAGCCCAAAGCACTTAAGAACCACAGGAACCAGAGATTCCACAAGCCTGAGACTAGAAGAACTAGATGGTGCCTGGCTACCACCAACGACTGCTCTGACAGGGATCACATCAGAGAGTGCAGGATAGACAGGGAGAAAAATGTAGAAACGGAATTCAAATTCATGAAAAAAGACCAGACTCACTGGTCTGACAGAGATTGTAAGAACCTCTGAAACTATGCCCCTGGACACTCTGCTAACCCAGAACTGAAACCATTCCCGACCCCACTTTTCAGAAAAAGATTAGACAGACCTATAAAACAAAATATCACACTTGACGAACATGCTTCTTAGTTCAGTCAAATATATGAGACCAAATGGGCAACTCCTGTCCAAAAGTAGACGAGAAGGGAAGAAGGGACAACACCCGGACCAATGGGCACAGGGAACCTGGGGGGGCAAGTGGGAGTGTGTTGTCATATTATGGGGATTGCAACCAATGGCACAAAACAATATGCGTATGTATTTTTGAATGAAAAATTAACTTGACATGTAAACTTTCACCTAAAACACAATAAAAAAAGAAAGAAAGAAAAGAAAACCTTGATGGATATAAAATAAATGAAGACATTTGCTTGATTAAAAAAAAAAAAAAGGCCTGCAAAAATCGACTGTGCTCCTCCACACTAAAAATAATCAACAGGAAAATATAACAGAGGTGCTTCTGACTCTGACCTGGATGCAGCAACTGAACTAGACCAACCTTCCTACTGTAAACAACTAGAGAACTAGAGAAAACATATGAAACAACTGTTTTCAGGTAAGGGAATCTGATATCTGAGAGAAGAGAAATACAGGAGCTAAGCCCTATGATCAGCCCAACTATCTGCCTGGAGGCACTTTGTGTACCATGGCATAGGAAGTGGGGGAGCCAAGCAGAACATGGTGGTCTGCCTGAGTTGAGGAGACAGAGGTTAGACTTCAGGGAGATCAAAATGGCTGGAATTTGTAAGACAGAGTACCAGAGAGAATGGAAAAAGCTACACCAAGAAGGAACTCCAAAAATATGCAGAGGGTCTTCTCGAGTCTTTGGTTGAAAATTAAGCAGTGCATTTCTAGGATGAAATTCTATGAGGCAGGGCAAAGAACAACTACGAGAAACTGTCAGCTGAACAATTCCAAGACTTCACGTGGGGCTCAGGGATGTTCAAGTTCAGATAAGCCAGAGTGGAGGGCACTTATTGGACACCTGGGACATTCAGCAGAGGGCTGTGCTTTCTTCTAAGAGTTTTAGAATTTCAGCTCATACACTGAGGTCTTTTTTCCATTTTGAGTTAACTTTTGTATATGGTATGAGGCAGGGATCCAACATCGTTCTTTTGCATGTGGATATCTAGTTGTCCTAGCCCCATTTGTTGAAAAGATTATTCTTTTCTTCTTTGCATGGTCTTGGCACACTTTTGCCAACTGCCTGATTAAAAAAGAAAAAAGCTACAAAAATCAACAGTGCTTCTCTACACTAAAATCAATTGGCCTTAAATATATGGGCTTCTTTCTGAACCTTCAAGTCTATTTCAATGATCTATATTTCTATTCTTATGCTAGCATAAGGAAGCTTGATATTATCAGTCGGAACAAGGCTGGGGACCGACTGCAGAACAGACTATCAATTGTTCATGTGCAAGTTCAAGTTGAAGCTGAAGAAAATTAACACAAATCCATGGGAGCCAAAGTAGAACCTTGAGCACATCCCATGTGAATTTAGAGACCATCTCAAGGATAGATTTGATGCATTGCACACTAATGACTGAGGACCAGACGAGTTGTGGGATGACATCAAGGACATCATACATGCAGAAAACAAAAGGTCATTAAAAAGACAGGAAGGAAAGAAAAGACCAAAGTGGATATCAGAAGGGACTCTGAAACTTGATTTCAAACGTGGAGTAGCTAAAGTGAACGGAAGAAATGATGAAGTAAAAGAGCTGAACAGAAGATTTCAAAGGGCTGCTTGGGAAGATAAAATAATGTATTATAATGAAATGTGCAAAGAACTGGAGTTAGAAGGCCAAAAAGAGCACACTTAGCATTTCTCAAGCTGAAAGAACTGAAGAAAAAATTTAAGCGTCAAGACGCAATATTGAAGGATTCTATGGGGAAAATATTCAATGACACAGGAAACATTAAAAGAAGATGGAAGGTGTCACGGATGGAATTGTGTCCCCCAAAAATACCTGTCAACTTGGCTAGGCGGTGATTTCCAGTACTGTGTGATTGTCCACTATTTTGTCATCTGATGTGATTTTCCTATGTGTTGTGAATCCTACCTCTATGATGTAAATGAGGCAGAATTAGACGCAGGTATTTTAAAGAGGGAGGACTCAATCTACAATATTAGGTTCTGTTTTAAGTCAATCTCTTTTGACATATAAAAGACAGAAGTGAGCAGAGAGACATGGGCACCTCATACACCCAAGAATCAAAAGCTAGGAGAATAGTGCCTCCTTTGGGCCAGGGAGCCTTGTTCAGAGAAGCTCCTCGACTGGGGAAGATTGATGACTAGGGCCTTCCCCCAGAGCCAACACAGAGATGGGACCCTAAATTCAGACTTCTACCCTCTTACACTGTGAGAGAATAAATTTCTGTTTGTTAAAGCCATCTGCTTGTGGTATTTCTGTTATAGCAGTGCTACATGACTAAGAGAGAAGGAATACACAGAGTCATTGTACCAGAAAGAACTGGTAGATGTTCAGCCATTTCAGGAGGTAACATATGATCAAGAACTGATGGTACTGAAGGAAGAAGTCCAAGCTTCACTGAATGCATTGGTAAAAAACCAAGCTCCAGAAATTGGTGGAATACCAACTGAGATATTTCAACAAACTAATGCAACACTGGAGGTGCTCTCTTGTCTATTCCAAGAAATTTGTAAGACAGCAACTGGCCACCTGACTGGAAGAGATCTACATTAATGCAGATTCTAAAGAAAGGTGATCCAACCGAATGCAGAAATTATTGAACAATATCATTAATACCCCATGCAAGTAAAGTTTTGCTGGAGATAATTCAAAAATGGTTGCAGCAGTATATTGACAGGGAACTGCCAGAAATTCAAGCCGGATTCAGAAGAGGACATAGAACAAGGAATATCAACGCTGATGTCAGATGGATCCCGGCTGAAAGCAGAAAATGCCAGAAAGATGTTTACCTGTGTTTTACTGACTATGCAAAGGCATTTAACTGTGTGGATCATAACAAATTATGAATAACATTGCAAAGAATGGGAATTCCAGAAAACTTAATTGTGCTCATGAGGAACCTGTACATAGACCAAGAAGCAGTAGTTCGAACAGAACAAGGAGCTACTGTGTGGTTTAAAATCAGGAAAGGTGTGCATTAGAGTTGTATCCTTTCACCATACTTATTCAATCTATATGCTGAGAAATAATCCAAGAAGCTGGATTATATAAAGAAGAACAGGGCCTCAGGATTGGAAGAAGACTCATTACCAACCTGCGATAGGCAGATGACACAATTTTGTTTGCTGAAAGTGAGGAGGACTTGAAGCACTTACTGATGAAGATCAAAGACCACAGCCTTCAGTATAGGTTACACCTCAATGTAAAGAAAACAAAAATCCTCAACTGGATTAATAAACAAAGTCATCATAAATGAAGAAAATATTGAAGTTGTCAAGGATTACATTTTACTTGGATCCACAATCAATGCCCATGGAAGCAGCAGTCAAGAAATCAAATGACATATTACATTGGGCAAATCTGCTAAGAAGACCTATTTAAAGTGTTAAAGAGCAGAGATGTCACTTTTAGGACTAAAGCCTGCCTGACCCAAGCCATGGTATTTTCAATAGCCACGTAGGCATGTGAAGCCTGCACAATGAATAAAGAAGACCGAAGAAGAATTGATGCCTTTGAATTATGGTGTTGGCAAAGAATATTGAATATAGCATGGACTGCCAGAAGAAGGAACAAATCTGTCTTGGAATAAGTGGAACAGGCTGCATAAGCTCAATTATCACCATTGCGTCCCACCATTACTAGCCCCCACTTTTTCCCATGATGTTTTCTTTTTTCCTTCTTCTTTCTCCCTCCTCCTATTCCAGTAAGATTGACTAAAGTTTCTCCCTGGAGGGTGACAGAACAAATTGATAACCCTCAAGGACTAGGACTAACTCATGTGCGATGTGACAATCGTGACTAATGGTGCCAGATAACCTTCAAGGATTGCCAGTAAGAGGTTAACTCATCGGAGACGTAAGAAACATGACCACCGCGAAGAGAAACTATAATCCTGTCCGTATAAAACCTTCAGCCAGTCTTCAGTTGGGGAGTCAGGTATTTCGGAGGAGCTCATTCCCCTCTGTCTCCTGTATATCTATATACAATAAAACCCTCTTGCTGCTCACCTCACCCCTGTATCACTATTGATTTTTGCAGCAGGCGACTCAAATCCACAATTTGCAGTAACAAATTTAGCGCCCAATGTGGGGCTTCCAGCCACATGAGACGTGGTGGCCCTGGGGCAGGCCTGGGACTGATCGACAGCTCTCCTGACAAGCGGACACGAGGGGTTTCATTTGCCTCCAGGGAGACTGTTGGCGGGACCTGGGCCTGCAAGGGCACCGCCAGTCCCCAACTGCACCAGAAAGAGGGGGGTGAAAAGGAAGCAAGACTGGCAAAGGAGGGATCCCAAAGAGGTGAGTCTGTGACTCCTCTCCCTGTTGTGCTCAGGGCTGGGGTGGATAGGGCACGCCTGAGGTTTCCAGAGGCAGACCCGAGCCCTTGGTTTCTGAGGCGGGAGGCGCCTCAGATGACTGACCCCCTCTAGGATTGCAAAAAAGACTGGTGGTGGTTATGGAGTCTCGGTTTTTGGTTTCACGTTTCAGGTGTTTGAATGGGGGGCAGCTAAGATTACCTCTGGCATTGAAGAGGGCTGTCGGAGAGGTTGAAGTGGCCAGAACTGCTTTGAGTGTAGGGCCAGGTGAGTGTGGGATTGAAAAATCCACTGCTGTTTGTGTTTGCTTACTGTTCGTGTGTATGTGTGTCTGTCCTTGTGAAGCCTCAGAGATCTCACGCTGTCTTCATGGACATGTCAATCCTTATCTGCCTAAAACCTATCACCAGATTTGTGAATATTTTTGGTTCCAGTTTTTTTTAGTTTTGAGAAAAACATCCCCAAGGAGGGTGTTTAGGGAGCCCAGAATAAGAAGTAACCTAAGCTAGAGATTATATAAAGTGTGTTTTATTAAAGAGAAAAAAACAATTCTGTCTTAAAGTAAAAGTAACAGTTCCAGAATAGTAAAAAAAAAAGAAATTAGTTACCTTTTGCCCTTCAAAATGCCTAGGTTAACTTAAACATTTGTAAATGTCTTCCATGAGTCAAGAGAGTGAGGATGGGGCAAGATCAGGCCTCCTCTGCCCCAGCCCCCAGTTTCCAAGATCCTGTAGCTCCAGGGAAGCTTTTAAAAAAAATTTTCCAACTAGGTAGAAGACAAAGATTAGAAAAATTGTTGCTTTGCTGTAGTTATCAGAAACTGGGTGGATCTCAGTCATAAAAGACCTGTAAACAAGTTCTCTCTATTATAGGGGAACTCTAAGAAGTCAAAAAGGAATAGAAATCACAAATGAGACACACCAGAAATGGCCTGGAAAAATGTTTCCAGCAGTAGCCAGAGGCTTAAAGTTATATCCATATCAATGAATTGGTCAACTGAATGGAGACTTTGTGGTTTCCAAAGCCAGTTGATAAAATCTTTAAGGGCTAAAATTAGATGGGAAAAAACATGAGAAATAGTAAAAGTTAAATGAAAATTAGAATGTTTAAACAGACTTCTTTTAACAACAGTTATGTTTTATTATATACAGGCTTAAAATAATTCCCAAGACATTTTATGTAACTTACTGATATTAAATTGAGTTAATAAATATTTGTCATAATTTAAGCTTATATACTTTGGCTTTTTATGCCACAAGGGGAAGAATATATATATATATATACACACACACACACACACACATATATGTCTGCTAATGAGTGTGTTCATTTTTGCCATTTTAAAAGAATGCACTCTAAGAGGTATACAACAAAGACAATGTTTGAGAAGTTTATTAAAAAGGGGCTTTATTTAATATGGTCAAAAGTTTTATCTGTCTGACTAAAGTTCAGTGGTTTAATTTATAATTTATGATATTTTTTGAACTGTAATGTTGAATGGTATGTAGGGTAGAAAGTTGAGTTTCTTGCTGTTGGAGTGGCAGGGTTTTCTTTGATTTCTGAGTTGAGGGGTTAATTTGTTCTTTGTGTGGTTTGCCTCAAAGATGGGGGTTTGGTCTCTCATTGGAGTGAGATCCCTGGGTTGAAGGCCCGGCCACACGGCTTTGGAGAAAAGAAAAGGGCTGGAGTTTTTTGCCTTTGAGATCTTTGGATGAATGACTTGGGTGTTGTTTCATGGTGGCCTGCGGTTGGCTCCTGATGGCTCTGGAACTTCATGGAAAGCCACAAGGGATTTTTGTAAGAGAAGGATGCTGAAGGGGGTTATTTAGCATGTTGTAAATTGTGTGAGAAGTGTTGTCGGGATTGGAAGATATGCCTGACTCTCGTTGGGCTGAAATTTGTGTGTCGGTATTTCCTCTTGTGTTTTTGCCTGCTGTTAGATAGCAAATACATAATATTATGTCATAATTTTATTATTATTTCTTTATTGTTAACTTGGTCACAAATTTTTTTTTCTAAATCTAGCATCATCAAAGTCAATAGTTTGATTAAAGAATTCACGTCATTCACCTATGAAGCCTTTTTTTTTTTTTAATTACTACTTGGGTATTTAGAAATGTGTATATTCTTGGTATATCCTGACTATATGGTATTATGTCTCAAGATTATTATGTATTGTATCTGAAGTTCTTTTAAAATATGGTTAATGGTTATATTTTAAAATATTTTAACCTAAAGGTTTTCTAAAACTGATTTTATTTGGCCTTTCAGTTGCGCTTGTAATTAACTTTTATCAGGTCTTTCGCTATAAGAGTATTATTTTATAAATTAATCACGGCCATATTAAGTTTGTCATCTACAGACAAGTTTTTACTGATTTGCTGAAAACGTTTGACCAAAATATCTCAACAAAAAGACCAACTATATTGGACTTATGAAAAAGACTGTGATTAGACTCAATCAAGATTTCCAGAGCTCTTATGCAGAGGCTGATGAGTTTGCAGACTGCTGCTGATCCACAATCATGTGGAACAAAAATTAACTACATAAGACTGAGTAAAAGAAAAGATACTATGGGTTTTATGTGAAAATGTTGCAAATGTTTTAAGGTCCTACTTTCTGGATTTAAGAAACCATTTTCCTTTCTCCTAAATTATCTAACTAATGGGTTTAAATATAACTCTTGCATTAGAAGTTCCTGTTGGTAAACTTAGCAAAGTTGTAAATATCATAACCAGAAAAGTGTCTAAAATTTGTGCTATGATTTTACAAAATAGAATAGTATTAGCCTTCCTGTTAGTCTCTCAAGAAACAGTTTGTGCCTTAATAGATAAACGTTGCTGTATTTATATTAATACTCAATCTGAGGTTTTGCAGAATGTAGTTGCTGTTGAGACACATGAAAAGCAGTTACTGACACTGCTTATATGTAAATGAACACCTCATGAGATTTGTTTCCCTGGTTCAAAGACCTTAGGGTCATGGTTTCGTTGGTTTTTTCAGACAATTGGCCTAAAGTTATTGTTAGTGTTTTTGTTTAATTTCTTAGTTTGCTGTATGGTGCTTGAGATCTTAAAAACTAAATGGTGCCCAATTACCATTTACTGAACATTTCTGATAAAAGATTCTATAACAAGATGATGATCCAAAAGAAAAAAAAATGATATTTTTATGCAATAATGTTTGGCCCCAATATCAATTAAGAGACCAGGAAGGATGGCTCCAGCATGGATCCATGGCTTACCATACAATTCTACAGCTTGATTTGTTTTGTAAGAAAGAGAAGAAATGGGATGAGGTCCCCTATGTCCAAGCTTTCATGACCCTCTACTAGACCTTAAACCCTTCTAACCAAGTTCTTTTTCAGGAAAAAACCAAGACAAAGATGCTCCCTGAGTCCTCAACAGAGGACTCTCTCTTAAAAAGATTAGTCCCGATATCTGCTTTGGTCCCCCCTCCCCCTATATGGAGAAGGTGCAGTCACAGCCGACAGGTCGGGACAGAGAATGATGGAGCCTGATTCTAGTAAGGAGTGGGTAGAGGAGGTTGGCAGAGGAAGAGAGCCGGACAGTGAGAGTTTGACTGCCTCAGGTATGGTCTCCCCCTCCCACACCCATCAGGGTACTGTTTTCGGTAAGGGTGCTGTCGGGGTTCGTGAAGGACAATTACTCAAAATTGTTTTTAAAGTCTTCAACTATAGAGATCAGGTGACAGAAACAAAGAAAAAATGCAGCAAAAAGCGGACTTGCTGACAGCTGCCCTAGCCCCTCCAGGTCCAGAGAGAAGAACAAGAGGCCAAGAGCTACACCACCCAGGACCTGGATAGGGCTGAAGAATGGGGCTGTCACCTCACCTCTCATTCTAAATGGCTGATAAACTCAAAGAAAAATACTGTTACCCGAGGCCCAAGCATATGGTATAGTATCAGTTCTACACGAAGAGACTCACTATGAGAGAGACGTCAGCCTCTAGTGGATCCAACAGGTGGTCACCGGGCCAAATCTTTATTTTTTTTCTTTTTTCTTTTTATTGTTGTAATTAAATGAAGTTTACATTTCAAGTTAGTCTCCCATACACTGTTATGAGACCCTAATTGCTCACCCCATTCTGCAACAGCACACTCCTCCTTTCCGCCCCTGATTGCCCATGACCATTCAACCAGCTCCTAACTCTCTCTGCCTTCCCATCTCACCTCTGGACAGAAGCTACCCCTTTGGTCTCTTGCATCTACTTGACTAAGAGGCACACTCTTCACGAGTATCACTTTATGTCCCACAGTCCAGTCCAATCCCTGTCTGAAGAATTGCGGGCCAAATCTTTTAAAACCACCTGGGATGTTACAAAGAAGTGTCACCTACTTGCAAGACACAACCCAAAGACTGTGCCCCACCCAACAGAACCAAGAGTCCAACACCGAGAAACAAACATGAGAGAAGACTGGCAAGTGGATTTCACAGTGATGCCCCAGGCACCCGGGAACTTCCGGTACCTGTTGGTCTTCATGGACACCTACTCAGGGTGAATAGAGAATTTCCCTTGTTGAACTGAACATGCCTGAGAAGTCATCAAGGCATTACTCAAGAAAATCATACCTTAAAGGAGACCTCGGCAAAACTTTGCCAAGAAGACAAACTCCACTTAGATACAAGTGTTGCCCATTGCCCTGCTCAGAATCCTAGTAGCCCCTTGAAGCGGGCTTAAATTAAGCCTTTATAAATTAACATATGGGAGACCATGCCTGAAAAAGTCGACTTTCCCCACCTCAGTAACGGCCGAGGTGGAGAAAAGAGACTGGGTCCGTTCTCTGAAAATCGTTATAAACGTTGTTAATCAATATGCTTTTTCCTGTTTGTTTTTCCCTTCTGACACTCCTCTTCATAAGTTCCAACCTGGAGACGGGTCCTGTTGAAAACGCGGGGAAAAAAAATCAACACCCAGAGGATCAATTTGCCCCGAGGTAGAAAGGACCTTTTAAAATTCTCCAGTATTTTTCCTTCCTTGGGATCCTGGTTAACCTACTTAAGAACCTTAAGAGTAGTGATTATTCTAGTTTGTTTTTGTGTTCCTTGTTTTATGAAAATACTGGCAAGAAGAACCCTTAAGGCTAGAGACATTTTTATCCTGATAAGTCAGGATTCCCCTTCTTCAGGCTCTGGGGTTGCATGGCATCTAATTCACCAAGACGCAGCCAGCTTCCACTCTAACTCACTCCCACCCCCCGTCTACAGCCCAGCGACGCCCCTAACCAGCAGGAAGTAGCCAGAAAAGAAATGGTGCCCTGTTTCCCAAGACTGAGAAACTTCCAATAAAAAGGGGAGTTTGGAACAGGCTGCGTAAGCTCAATTACCACCATTGCTTCCCACCATTACTAGCTCCCGCTTTCCCTCGTGGTATTTTCTTTCTTTTCTTCTTCTTTCTCCCTCCTCCTATTCCAGTAAGATTGACTAAAGTTTCTCCGTGGAGGGTGGCAGAACAAATTGATAACCCTCAAGGACTAGGATTAACTCATGTGCGATGTGACAATCCTGACTAACGGTGCCAGATAACCTTCAAGGATTGCCAGTAAGAGGTTAACTCATCTGAGACGTAAGAAACATGACCACCGCGAAGAGAAACTATAATCCTGTCCGTATAAAACCTTCAGCCAGTCTTCAGTTGGGGAGTCAGGTCTTTCGGAGGAGCTCATTCCCCTCTGTCTCCTGTATATCGATACACAATAAAACCCTCTTGTTGCGCACCTCACCCCGTCTCAGGATTGGCTTTTGCAGCAGGTGGCTCAAATCCGTGATTTGCGGTAACAAAAGTACAGCAACAATGCTCCTTAGAAGCGAGAATGGCAAGATTTCATCTCACAGACTTTGGAAATGTTATCAGGAGGGACAGTCCCTGGAGAAAGACATTATGCTTGGTAAAGTAGAGGGCCAGCGAAAGAGAGGAAGACCCTCAATGAGATGGACTGATGCAGTGGATGCAACAATGTGAACAAATATAGCAGTGATTGTGAGAACGGTGCAGAAAAGGGCAGCATTCTGTTCTGTTGTACATGGGGTCACTATGAGTCAGAACCAACTCGATGGCACTTAGCAACAACACCAAATGTTTCAGGGCCACGCAGTCTTGATTACTGTAGCTTTGTAGTAAGTTTTGTAATCATTAAGTGTGAATCCTCCTACTTTGTTCTCGTTTTTCGGACTCTAAACAGCAGCGAGACTGCAGAGTGGACCCTAAACAGCACCTGGATGGATGGGCTGATACTAGCCTCCTTTGTGTTCTGTGCCCTGGCCATGCTCACCTGCATGTGGGGGATGGTGGGCAACAGTCTGGTCATCTGGCTGCTGGGCTTCCGCATGCAGAGGACCCCCTTCTCCATCTATGTCCTCAGCCTGGCGGTGGCTGACCTCCTCTTCCTCCTCTACATAGCCTCCATGATAAGTCTACAAATCATCTTCCAGGAGTTGGAAAGTATAAACAGCCCTTACCTGAACAAGATAATTCCAACTATCAGCATCCTGAATGAAAACATGGATGCTTATGTGATGATGGGGAGGGTGAAGTACTTTGCATACATGGTGAGCCTGAGCCTACTGATGCCCATCAGCACCCAACACTGCCTCTCTGTCCTCTTCTCCATCTGGTACAAGTGTCACCAACCCCGACACCTGTTGGCTGTGGTGTGTGCCTTGCTCTGGGCACTGTCCTTTCTGATGAACTCACTAACCTTTTTCTTCTGTGGCTATATGTAGAATTTCAACTTACAGAAGTGGCAAATTGTGGACATGATCTTTCCCACCCTGCACCTGGTGATCTTCACAGCTGTGATGACACTGTCCAGTGTGGTCCTCTTTGTCCAGGTCCAAAGAAGAGATCAGCAGTGCTGCCGGCAACCCTCAAGGTTGCTTATGGTCATCCTGGCCTCGGTCCTGGTATTCCTGGTCTGCTCCCTGCTCTTTGGCGTCACTGGTTCATCCTCTCCTGGGTAAATTTGGGTCCTCATCTAAACATCCTGTTTCTCAGCTTGTTGTGCCTCTCCTCATCCTTAAGCAGTAGCACCAACCACTTCTTCTACTTCCCTGTGGGCAAATGGAGGAGTAGCAACCAGCAGGAGCCCCTGGGGGCTGTGCTGAGCAGGGTGCTTCAGGATGACCCGGAGCTAGAGGGCAACATGACATCATCCATGAGAGCCAATGAGGTGGGGATCTGAGAGATTTCCACCTAGGTTTCCCCCAAAGGCGAGCTCAGCCCTGGGGATTAGCATGCACTGAGCTGCCTCCTCAGCCTAGTCCTGCCAAATTTCCTGTCTGAACTACTGTTGGACACCCCAAAGACTTTGCACCCTGCCATGTTGGGGTCACTTGCCTGCCATGCCCACCAGCTCCTCCCACAGTTCATGTGTCCTGGACCTCAGCATGCAGCTTAGCCATGGAGATAAAATATAATCTCCTTGTTTAGATCAAATCTTCTGGTTAGAGAGCAGGTATCAGCTCTCAGCCCTGTCCTTCTACAGTTGATCATCTCAACTGTCTCTACAGGTAGGTATCACTCACTGTGTTTGGAAGTGAAAGTTCACGTGCTCAGCCTCCTTCTCTTCCTAAGACAGAATTTTTGTATACGTGGTGGGGCACATGTGGCTTATGTGACCTGTGGCCTCATGCTGGTCCTTGGACATGTACTGGGGTCGTCAGCTTGCCACTTTCTGCCTAATGTCCTGTTCACCTCCCTGCATGCCTGCAGTGTACAGTGGAGAATGGTGTTCTCTTTTCTTCCTTAGCTCTCTCTGGCTGCCGGTCATGAGCTGCCTTGTCTTCCATCTAGCCTCTTGGACAGCACTTGCCCCTTGGCCTTTGACGTGGAGATGCCCTGCATCACACCACTTTGTGCCCACACAGACCTGCTTCCTCTCCTCTGGAAGGCTTTACCTACCAAGAATGGAGCAAGCTTCTGTCTATCCTCACTACACCTCCAACTCATCTTGATGGGGCTGTGCTCAAGCCATGGGGGATATCCTGGAGGGACTTTCCTTCCAGAGACCATGTGACTAGCAGAGAAGGGGTCTCGTACCCTCAGTCCCCCCCACCCCGGGGCTTCCCTCAACTCACCCAAAATGTTTCTCCTCTCTGGGGGCCAAAGCCAGTCTTGATTCCTGGGACCCCTGAGAATTTGTTACTTTTCCCTTCGTTTTTGGAAAAACAACTTAGGGTATTTGGTAAGTTGTTGCCTATCCCTGATGGTTTGTTGCTTTTGCCTGGTCTGGCTACCCTCTCCCCAGACCCACTGAGATCTGGTGCACTGATGGAGAGCTGTGAGGGCGGAGAGCTGAGAGAGAGATCACAGAGTTGAGAGATCAGAGAATCATGAGAGCTGAGAGCTGTGAGAGCTGAGAGAGCTGAGAGACCTGAGACCTAAGAGTTGTGCAGGATGAATGCATTGTGGCAGTGGTGACTATCCAAGAGAGACGTCATAGAGAGCATTTCCTTGCTGAAAAATTCCCTGATTAATAAGAGTGAGCATTTATTCATGGGAGGGTTAGCATGTTTCCTTGAGATGTTGCAGCTCCATGTTGGGACCCCTTCTGGACCTCGCCCTATGCATATCTTCATTTGTATCCCTTTCTGTTATATTAAGACTGTTATCACAGGCATGGTGTTTCCAGTAAAGTCTGTGAGTCATGCTAGTGAATTATCAGACTTTAAGAGTAGTGAGGCAGGCTGGTTTGAAGTAGAAGGAATCATGTGGACTCTGAGCTTGCAACTGGCACCGATTTACTCAGCACTGGGTAGCGAGGGTAGAGATGACCTAACCCCAGGTTGCTAGGGATGAGGTGACCTAGTCCTGGAAGTAGGGATGAGAGAGAGAGGCTCTAGACAGCTGGTGTCTGAACTGGCCAGGGAAGGAAAGCTAAAATTGTCAAACAATGCAGTTGGTGTGTGGATTGGGTTTTGTTAACCACAGTTGGTATCAGAGGTGGGTGATCTTGGTCTCCCTGGACTAGTTTGTGCAATTAGCACTGTGAGCAGAATAGGATTGCTTATTCCTACTCCATGCAGGGGGCCAAATCCCAAAGAGGGAAAATTCAGGACACGTGCCAGAATGCTTTGCTCTCCTCCCTCCCTCTTATCGGCCCGCCATTCCCTGGTCCAGAAAAAGGCATGGATTGTTCTTTACCTTCTCTCATATCATGCCATTTCCTTCCATTAAGCATTCAGCCTCAGGGCTTGAGGCTTGGGTGAAAAGAGTACACAAGAAGAACCATGAGCTGGGCTCCACAGAGCCAGCCCCAGACTTAATGAGGTGGGGAGGGGAAGGGCAATGTTATGGGTTGAATTGTGTCCTCCTAAAAGTTATGTTGAAGTCTTAATTCCAGTACATATTGAGGTGAACTTGTTTAGAAATAGGGTCTTTGAAAATGTTATCAGTCAGTTTACCATGAGGTCATACTGAGCTAGGGTGGGTCCTTATCCCATCTGAGTGGTGTCCTTATAAAAGAAGAGAAGAGACACAGAGACAGAGACACCAGAAAAGAATGCCTCATACTACAAAGGCACAGAAATTGATGTGATATTGCCAGAAGCCAAGGAATGTCTGAGGCCACCAGAAGTTGGAAGAGACAAGGAAGTATCTTCTGCCAGAGGCTTCATTGGGAGTGTGGCACTCCTGACACCTTGAATTCAGACTTCTAGACTCCAGAACTCTAAGAAAATAGATTTCTTTTGTTTTAAGCCACCCAGTTTGTGGTCCTTTGTTACAGTAGCCACAGGAAACTAATACAGAGAAGGAGTGGAAAAATCTCTTAAAATTATAGCCCAGCCTGCAAGGCTGGCCTCTTGCTGCATAATCCTATTTAGCATGTCAGAAGCTGAAAAATGCCTAGTTCTATTTAAATCCTTCTGAAACAATCTGAATCTCCTCTAGAAAGATGGCAGCTACAAGCCAACTAAGACAAAGATCAGACCCTCAGAAGGGAAGAGAAAACCACATTAGTAATTTATAAGATATTACACCATTGCATAAACTCTCACAGCCTGTGGATTTGTGCTGTGATCAGTGATAGGGGTGTTTGGGCGTTAGGTACTAGTGTCTCCTGGGACCCACTTTCCTGGACTTTCCCTTTGGTGTTCATTGGCCTGAGGTGAGGGCTGTGCAGGTCTCTAGAAGGGGATGGTGAGCTCTGAGCTGCCCCTGTTCCCTGGGTCACCTGCTTTCCTATCCAGAGCTCAGTCCCCCAGTCTGTGTGTCCCAGGGAGCAATGGGGAGAGGGGGCCTTTTTTTTTTTTAGCCCTTCCAGGCATCTAGTGGTGCACCGAGTACCAGTACTGGCCTTGCATACCATAAGCATTTAATAAGTGCTCATTTAGGTAATAAGCATCACTGATACCTGTATCATGCCTTAGGCCCTGGGGCTCAGAGAGGTCAAATGTTTTGTCCAGGGCACACAGCTAGTGAATGGAAGCACTAGGATTCAACCTGTTTCATTTGACTATAAAGCCCATGCACCATGACTCTTCGCTACCCTGGGCAGTGACAAAGGGACTGTCTGAGGTAGATAGTTGTGAACAAGGGACACTTCTCTTGTCGGGGGTAAGTGATCACCACAGGGCTCCTCGCTTGCATATGGAATCAGAGGAGTCCTAGATATTGTCCACACAGGTATGTTTCATAAGGTTTACAAAACGATGCATCACTTAAGACCACTGTCTCCTTCTGCTCCAACTTTTCCTCCATCTCACCCTACCTTAGGTCCAGTGGCTTTGGTGTGGCCACAGGTATTTGGGGGACCTGGCTAAGGGGAAGTTGAGCTGGGGATACCTGTAATTGGGTTCAGTGGGGCACATTTATGAAGTTCACAGTCACTTCCATGTATAGTTAGATTCTTGCTAGCCATCTTGGTATAGGAGTGGCTTCCAGGAATGTTCCCACCACCCACTGGGTCAGCTCTCCTGGCACATGGGAAAAAGTGCAGGGCTGGAAGTTACATCCAGACATGAACCCATTCTGTGATACTTGTCACCAGAGGTATATGGATAGTGGGCAGTGGAGAAGAAATAAGATTGCAAATGTGAGGAGCCAGAAGCTAGTCTATGGAAAAGTCCTCCAATTCTCAGATGTGTAAATTGTAAATGGAGGATTCAGCTTTCACTGACACCGAGTCAGCACACAAGTTCTCAACTGTTAAGCATGTGCTTGAGAATGCAGCAGGTGTGATTATAAAACATAATGTACCTTCTTTATTTTGGATGGTGTAATGTGCAGTATACAACATATTAGGCTTCCTGTTTTTGTACACATAATACTGGAGTAGACTACAAACTGTAAAAATGTCTGTGTGAAGTTGCATGTTTTAGCATCCCAACTATCGGTATTTTAAAATAAATAAATGTAATCAACCAGGATGGGACAAATTATCTTTCTATTTTTTTTTTACAGAAAGTATTACAGAATTGATTCATATGAAGAGGTGAACAAATCGTATGCAGCCAAAAACATTATAGAGGATTGTTCAACGGTTAATTAAAAAAAGTTTCATGGTATTGTTGATTTTTTGTGAAATTTGTGGTATCTGTAGCCTTGTTAAATTTAATAATTTCTTTATTTTCTCACTCTAAGTAAATATTCATCGTCTTACTTAATTTTGCATTTGTAATTTTATTTATTATTAAAAAAAAATACTCCTAATACTCTATATAAACTTCTGGCCCGCCATACCCAGGTCCAACCTGGAGTGGCCCTCACTGCGGGCACTCTAGAGTACTGGCAGTTTCCTTGTAAATGACCAGGAAGTTATACTGACGGAGGGGCCAGGTGTCTCCTTCCCACTCAGTAATCAGGGAAGGGCCTTGCTCTGGGAGTGAGGAGACCAAGGCTCCTTTCTGCTTACTGGGTGCCGTAGGGCCAGGCATTCCCCTCAAGGCCTCCTCTTACTCAGCTGTGTAAAGGGAATAATCAGCCCTACCCGGCCATTCTCCTGAGGCCACTAGAGACTGTAACTGGTGTCCTGCGCAAAGGACACCATAGTTGAATGTCCTGGACAACCAACTGACTCCAGAGAGGAATTCCTGATAAGAACATCCCTTTAATACTGACAAACAAGACTGCATTTGGTTTGAAATAGGTGACTGCTAGATTGTTTATTTAATACAGACACATGCAGCATATATGAATTCCACGGAGCACAAACTCAGGAGGCAAAAAATAAGAAGTTTGTTGTTTTTCTCTTATTGAACTTTTCATATTTGTGTCTGCAATTGGACACTTTATTACTATTGTTTTGGATGATGAGTAAGTATTCAATAATTGAATGCATTTTCACCCCTTAGCATGGTGTTGGTGAGTCCTTGGGTGGTTCAAATGGTTAGCACTTGACTATTAGCTGAAAGACGGCAGTTTGAACCCACCCAGCAGTGCCTTGGGAAATAGCTCTGGAGATCTACTTCCTAAAGGTCACAGCCTTGAAAACCCTATGGAGCAGTTCTAGCCTGCACACATGGGGTCACTACAAATCAGAATCAATATGACTGCAACTACAACAACAAGTGCAGTGTTGTGCACATAGTAGACCTTTGAAGAATGTTGTCTTCGTTATCTAGTGCTGCTGTAACAGAAATACCACAAGTGGGTGGCTTTAACAAACAGAAGTTTATTTGCGCACAGTTTAGGAGGAGAGAAGTCCAAATTCAGGGTATAGGCTCTAGGGGAAACCTCTCTGCTCTGTCGGCTCTGGAGGATGGTCCTTGTCTCTTTTGAGCTTCTGTTCCTGGGGATCTTCATGTGGCTTGGTATCTCTCTTCCCCATCTCTGCTTCTCTGCTTGCTAATTGAATCTCTTTTATATCTCAAAAGAGATAGACTTAAGACACACCCTGCATTAATCCTGTACCATTAACATAGTAAAGACAACCTGTTCCCAAACAGGAGTATAACCACAGATATAGGGGTTAGGATTTTCAGCTCATATTTGGGAGGTGGGGTACACAATTCAATCCACCACACATAATGTTGGTGACTCCTCAGCCTTTAACCTTTTGCTTTTTCAAGCTGACAGCACTCAAATTCCAGGATGGCCCAAATACTTTAAACCAGTACTTCTCAAACTTTCACATGCATGAGAATCCCTTAAAGGGCTTGTTACATAGATTACTGGGCTACAACCCTAGGGTTCCTGATTCAGTAGATCGGGATGGGTCTCAAGAATTTGACTGTAACAAGTTCTCAGGTGACCCTTTTTTTTTTTAATTGTGGTAACTATACCAGTTGGACTCTTGACAATGTCTGGGTTGTGGTCAGTTTAAAGTGAACCCAGTCACCTTAGAGGTCCCCACTCCTTTTTCTGGGAATTGCTTCTCAGTTCCAGGGACTACAGTTGAGGTCACCCACTTACCTCACTGACATGGACACTGTCATGCAGTCCCTGTGAACTGCTCTCCCTGGTACCCATTGTTAGGTCACCTGATCTTTGCTCTCAGATTCCCTTATTTATCAGTAGCCTCCATTGCTTCAGCCCTCAAGGAGCAATAACATGAAGATTGTCCTCTTGTCCTCCTAACTCTTCATTCTTGTCCCAGAATCTCTGCTGCTTCCCGAGTGCATGGAATCACTGTCTCCTGTCTGGTGGGAAACATCTGCTGTGATAACCCTCTCCTGAAACAACGTGCCTGCATTAGAGTATGCAAAAACTTTTGATAAAGATCTCTGAATTTCAGTGGCTTAGCACAATGAAAGTTTTCTTTCACTGTCTTAGTCGGTGGGAGCTCTGTTCCACGTAGTCATTCAGAGCCCAGGCTCCTTCTGTCCTATGGCTCTGTCCTCTGCCAGGCCCTCCAAGTTCTCTCACTCAGCCAGAGGTGGGGAGAGAGGAGGATCAAACATGGTGGAATTTAACAACAAAGCATTCCATTGGCTGGAACTCAGTCACATGGTCTGACCTAATAGCAAAGGAATTTGGGAAATGTAGTCCAGCCATTTGCCCAGGACGAAGAGAAGGGAGATATGGGTGAGCACCAGCTGCCTCTGCCAGAGTGGCTTTTGCTTTGTTTGAAAGTAAGGAGAGGAAGTCTGGAAAAGATTGCAGGAAAAGGATCACATAGGTCAATCCTTCAAAACATCATACAACTACATATAATTTATGCCATTTGTATTCTTTTCCCATAACCATGTCATCCATGATACTTCCTAGGAGCTGAAGCCGTGAAATTAGTAAAACAATAGCATAATTTCATTCATTTACTAGACAACCTTGCTTGAGCACCTAGTATGTGCCAGTCTCTGTTGTGGACACTGACATTCATGTGTTCAATTTCTGTGCTTTACTTTCTGTCCTGTCTTTGGGACATAGTGGTCAGTCTTCTTCACCTGAAGTTTCCTCTTCTGCTCGGTGAACCTGACACAGAACATCATGGTCTGATTTCACCTTTGCAGGAACCCCATGAGGAACGTGGGGAACAATATGTCTCCATTATAAAGAGGAAGAACAAGCTCAAAGAGGTTAGTGACAGCTGCCAAGGCTTGCCCAGCCCTGGAACCAAATTATTCTATGTCTCTTCAGCTCCTTCTCTTATCTTAGAGGCAAGGGGAAGTCATGTGCTCTGCTCTGTTAAGAATACAGCACAGGAGGAGTGGCCTCAAAGATGCTGACAAGTCAAACACAAAAAACCATCTGAGGTGCAGAGGAACACTTCACAGAAGATGACGCTCTGTGTTTGCAGCAAAAGTGAGACACAGACACATAAGACATGGCCTCCCCATCAAAGAGCTTGCAGTCTGTTGAACAGACCAAACCAACACACTGAAAAAGACAGCACTGTTCTGCACTGATAAGGGGATGAAGAGGAAGCCTGAGAAGGGAGAAGGAAGTGAGGGATGGAAAGTTGGGGGAGGTTTCTTAGGAGGTGGCCCTGACCAGACCCTGACAGATGAGATGGTTGTGCTGGACAGCGAGTAAGCAGAGGGCACCTAAATGGAGTCAGATATAGCTCAAATACCACCTCCCTTGGGAGTCTGATTGCCACTCCCTCCCTCAGTGTGGTGGGCACCCTCCATCCTCCACCAACACGATCACCCTATGTGTCCCTCACCAGTCATCATCAAAGATTTGTCTGAAAAACGACACTAATGGGGCACAACAGTCCAGGGACAAGGACTAGAAGGCAAGAGGGGACAGGAAAGCTGGAAATAGGGAACCCAAGGATGAGAAAGGACAGTGTTGACATGTTGTGGGGTTGTTAACCATTGTCATAAAACAATATGTGTACTAACTGTTCAATGAGAAACTATTTGTTCTGTAAACATTCATCTAAAGTACAATAAAAAAGAAAAAAACCCAAAAAACAAAAAATAAAGTACAATTTAAAAAATAAAAATAGAAAAGGAAAAAAAAAATGTCTGATACACACTGAGCACAGGTATTTTTTGGCCTCTGCAGCCTGTGAGCTAGAAGCCTGTTGTCTGAACTTCCCATCTTGGGCTCAACAGCCCCTGCAGCTACGTGAGCGAGAGAATCCTCCAGACTAAATATTTACTTGATCTATACAAGCGAAAGAATTCTAGGTCGAGTCAACAGCAGAGTAACTCGAATCACCAGAATACAGTCATGGCCCCTTAATCAAATCTCAGACTTCAGCCAGTTTACCCACCCACAACCCCTTGACTGAAGGAGAGGCCAGTTCCTGTTTAGGGCTACATGCCACTACACTGCCAAAAATTTATACTGTTAATCTTTCTCCCAGTCTTCCCCGTTTGGATCTATGATTGTTTACGAGAGTGTTTGTTGGGGAAAAGGAAACAATCAGACTTTTTTGAGATTACTGGACACTGGCTCTGAACTGACATTAATTCCAGGAGACCCAAAATGTCACTGTGGTCCATTATTCAGAGTGGGGGCATATGGTGGTCAGGTTATTAAAAGAGTCTTAGCTCATGTCTGTCTCACAGTAGGTCCACTTGGTCCCTCAACCCATTCTGTAGTAATTCCCCCAGTGCCAGAACACATAATTAGAATAGATATACTCAGCAATTGGCAGAACCCCCACATTGGATCCCTGACAAATACAGTAAGGGCTATTATGATAGGCAAAGCCAAGTGGAAACCCTTAGAACTGCCCCTACCTAGGAAAATAGTAAACCAAAAGCAATATCACATTCCTGGAGGGATTGCAAAGATTACTGCCACCATCAAGGTCTTGAAGGATGCAGGGATGGTGTTTCCCACCACATACCCATTCAACTCGCCTATTTGGGTTGCACAAAAAACAGATGGATCTTGGAGAATGACAGTGGATTATAGAAAACTTAAGCAGGTGGTGACTCCAATTGCAGCTGCTGTTCCAGATGTGCTTTCACTGCTTGAGCAAATAAATACATCTTTTGGTACCTGGTATGCAGCTATTGACCTGGCTAATGCCTTTTTCTCCATACCTATTTCGAAGAACCACCAGAAGCAGTTTGCCTTCAGCTGGCAAGACCAACAATACACCTTCATTGTCCTACCTCAGAGGTATATCTTCTCTCCAGCCCTATGTCACAATCTAGTCCACAGGGACCTTGATTGTCTTTCCCTTCCACAAGATGTCACACTGGTCAATTACACTGATGACATTAGACCTAGTTAGGTGAAGTATCAATTATTCTGGGACTTATTGGTAAAACATCTGTGTGCTAGAGGATAGGAAATTAATCTGACAAAAACTACCATCTGTGGACTTATAGAATGTCTTATCCCCCATCATAGTATCCCACACAGCATCACTTCGGATCAAGTAACTCACTTCACAGCAAACGAAGTGTGGCAATGGGTCCACGCTCATGGAATTCACTGGTCTTACCATGTTCCTCATCACCCTGAAGCAGCTGGCTTGACAGAATGATGAAATGGCCTTCTAAAGACACAGTTACAGTGCCAGCTAGGTGGCAGTACCTTACAGGGTTGGGGCAATGTTTTCCAGGAGGCTGTATATGCTCTAAACCAGTGTCCAATATATGGCTCTGTTTCTCCCGTAACCAGGATTCATGGGTCCAGCATTCAAGGGGTGGAAATGGGAGTGGTACTACTCACTATTACCCCTAGTGACTCACTTGCAAAATTGTTGCTTCCTGTCCCCAGGACCCTATGCTCTGTGGGTCTAGAGGTCTCCCACCTGGAGACACATCACTGATTCCATTGAACTCTAAGTTAAGAATGCCACCTGGCCTATTTGGGCTCCTTATGCAAAGAAAGGAGTTACCGTAAAGGCTGGTGGGATTGATCCTGATTACCACGGGGAAATAGGATTGATATTACATAATAGAGATAAAGAAGAGTATGTCTGGAATGCAGCAAATCCCTTAGGGCATCTGTTAGTACTACCATGCTCTGTGATTAAAGTCAACGGAAAACTAAAGCAACTCAATTTTAACATGATCACAAATGGCCCTGGTGGCATAGTGGTTAAGAGCTATGGCTGCTCACCAAAAGGTTGGCAGTTCGAATCCACCAGGCACTCCTTGGAAACCCTATGGGGCATTTCTACTCTGTCCTACAGGGTCACTATGAATTGGAATTGACTCGATGGCAGCAGGTTTACCAATGGCCCAGACCCTTCAGGAATGAAGGTTTGGGCCACTCCACCAGACAAAGAACTAGAATCAGCTGAGGTGCTTGCTGAGGGCAAAAGAGATATGGAATCAGTGGTGGAAGAATTTAGTTCTAAATACCAATTACAACCATGTGACCAGTTGTAGAAATGAGGACTGTAATTGTTATGAGTGTTTCTTCCTTGTGTGTTTGCATCAAATTTTTTTTCACTTATAAAATATAAGATGTAAACAGGGTTAATGTGTTTTCAGTTGTACTTGTGTTAGGCACAAGTAAGACTTTATAATTGTCTTTATTCAGAGGTTATGCATGGTTTAAGGGGATGTGTACAGGAGCCAAGTGGACAAGGGGTGGACTGTGATGGCTAAGGTTGTGTATCAAGTTAGCTGGGCCATGATTCACAGTGGTTTGGCAGTTACGATGTAGTTCAGCAGTTGTATAATGATATAATCACTTCCGTGATGAGTCTGATATAATGTGATCACCTCCACGATGGGATCTGCTATGCACAGCCAATAAGTTGAAAGAGAGTTTCCTTGGGAGTGCAGCCTGTATCCAATGTAAGTGGACTTTCTGGCAAGGCTTTCAGGATTTTTCTTGCTCTAGATCCTGCAGCTGGATCCTGTTCATCTAACCTCTGGTTCTTGGGACATGAGCAAGCAGCTTAACTGCCAGTCTTGGGATTTGTCCAGTTCCGCAGCCTGTGAGCCAGAAGCCTTTTGTCTGACCTACCAATCTTGGGTTTGCCAGCTCCTGCAGCTACTTGAGTCATGAGAAGCCTCCACCATGACCCATGGACTTGGGACTTCCCAGCCTCTACAATTGCGTGAGCCATTTCCTTGGTATAAATCTCTGTCTATATAGACACATACATAGACACTTCACTGGTTTTGCTTCCCTAGAGAACCCAGCCTACGACACCATCTTAGAACATCTAACGTGTTGGCCCAGCACTCAAACTTGCCAGTCAGACTCTGTCCAGGGCCTTAGAGTATTGCATACAGTGATACAAAACAGAAGAAGAATTTGGACGTCACCCATTCCCACAGTGACCAACTGACATTTACTTTAGATCTTGTTCTGATTCCTGTTCTGTTTTTCTGCCAGGTACTCCAGGCTCATGTTGATTTTTTGAGCTCCCTGATCTCTTTCCAGTAAATTTCCTTTACTGCTTAAGTTGGCCACAGTGAGTTTCTGTTGCTTGCAACCAAGGAACACTAACTTGCACAAGAATTTAGAAAGAACTTTGCAGGCAACAGATCCTCAGGTAAATAAAGCCCGGGTATTGAGAACTGAGACCTGCCTGAGAGGGGTGGAAGCTAAGACAGGTTCCTGTGAAGCTGATAATGCTTCATCTCCAAAGCTCCCCACTGCCCGGGTCCCTTCTAGGACCCTGGGAGGAGTCCCAGCAATGTGTCCATGTAGTCATGTTTTGTGGAACACTGACCTCACTAGGGGATGTGGGCAGTGCTGACCACACAGGGTAATACTGTCAGGGGGGTGACACCAAAATGACTGTCTATGAAATTTCTGGGCAGGGTTTCAGCAGAAATTTATTATTTTTTTATAAAAATATCTCTTTAGTTATAACAACAAAAACATTTTTTATAAGCCCAGCTTACATGTATTAATATACCTACAAGGCTAAAACTCTTCCCTTATTTACTTTTTGAACCTGCTAATGCCGCCCAGTCATAGCTGTCATTAGCCAATTACAATGATGCTTCCGATCACATAGTTTCCTCTGCACACACTACAGGCAATGCGCTGTTGTTTTCGTTGCTGCCAGTGTTTTTATAGTTAGTGGTTTTGTCAAATTTTCTGGTGTTTTAGCTACAATATTGTGGTAATTAGTATTTGTGAACCTACGTCAATAACTTATTTTAGAATGAAGTAATAATTAAAGAAAAAAATGGAGTGACATATGGGAATTATGATTTATGCGTAACATTAGTACAAAAAAAATTACTAATGATTCTCTATGGTCTGGTACAGGAGGAGGTCTATGGGGGGCAGGTGACATCATGAATTACCACACTGATTGACACCAACCCTAGTGACGTCCCTGTTGTGGAACTTTCAAAAGTAATATCTTTTAACCAGGTTCAGTTAGGATTGCTGTCTCTTTCCCCTCCAACTTCCCTTTGTCATACTTCCCTTCATGTAAGGAGCATTGTGGGAGCCACAGACATTTTTCGGGTCCAGATAAGGGGAAGCTGAGTTGGGGATATCTTCATTTTGGGTTTTGCAGCATATGTTTTTATAGTTCATGGCTGTGTCTATATAACTATTGTTCCCCAATCTGGTTAGTTGATTTACCAAGTATCAGGACATCAGAGCAAAGCATCAGAGGTTGTACAGCTCTATAAATGTCTTCTGTGTCATCCACACTGAAAGGTTAAGAGTTCCCAGCTTTCAACCAAGATGCATCTCACATCAGCAAGGATAGCCCTTGTTCCAAGTCCTCTTCCGAATCTGGTTTGAACTTCTGGCAGTTCCCTGTAGATGGACGGCTGCAGTCATTTTTGAATGATCTTCAACAAAATTTTTCAAACATTTAAAAGATGATGAAACTCCCAGAAGACAAGACTGCGGTCTTCGCCTGAGTGTAGGGATGTTTTGGGAAATCCGAGAATGTGTTTTCATCTACTCTAAACATATCTGTGTTGTTATTTTTTTTTTTTTAAGCAAGGAGATGCATATTAAAGCCTAAAAAATGAAGATACTTCTATTTCCAAAAAAAAAAACAAAACAAAACATGCATCCAGCTCTATCAAAAATACTACATCCCAACATATTCTCTTGATTGCAATTAAAGAACACTCTTGATGTTTGGTATAAACTCTCCAAAGCCAGAGTAGAATGTGGTGGCAACTAAGCCTTTATATCTGCTTTAAGGTGTGGAACCTGCTTTGCATGCAGGTTGAGTTAGCTGAAGGGTTGCTACAAAAGGGGAGACAGAGAGATAAACCACAGGGATGAGGACCAGGGTTCTCCAGGAAGAGAGCACTGAGCCTCCAGTGCAAGCGCTCAGTCCAATACCAATGCATTTAAGCTCCTGGGCCCTCTCTCCCTTGCTGGCTTTAACGTGAGCTGCCATGTTTTAGCAGCCATTGTGGCAAGGATCTGATGGTAAGCTTTGGCCAACAGTCATCAAGGAACTGAGGCTCAGTCCAACAGCCTGCAAGGGACTGAGTCTTGCCAACAGCCACATGTTCTGGAAGCATATCCTTCCCCAGTTAAGCCTTCAGATGAGACACTGTCAGGGACCACATCCTGATGGTACCTGTCTTAGTTATCTAGTGCTGCTATAACAGAAATACTGAAAGTGGATGGTTTCAACAAACAGAAGTTTATTCTCTCACAGTCTAGTAGGCTAGAAGTCCAAACTTAGGGCATCAGCTCCAGGGGAAGCCTTTCTCTCTGCCAGCCCTGGAAGAAGGTCCTTGTCATCAAACTTCCTCTGGTCTAGGAGCTTCTCAGGCGCAGGGACTCCAGGTCCAAAGGATGTGCTCTGCTCCAGGTGCTGTTTTCTTGCTGGTGTGAGGTCCCCCAACTCTCTGCTCACTTCCCTTTCCTTTTATCTCTTGTAAGATAAAAGGTGATGCCGAGGCCACACCCCAGGGAAACTTCCTTTATATTGGATCAGTGATGTGACCTGTAAAGGGTGTTACATCCCACCCTAATCTTCTTTAACATAATCTAATCTTGCCTCATTAACCACAGGCAGAGATTAAGATTTACAATACATAGGAAAATTACATCAATCACAAAATGGAGGACAACCATACAATACTGGGAATCATGGCCTAACCAAGTTGACACATATTTTTTGGGGACATGATTCAATCCATAACAGTACCTGTTCAAAGTTCTAGGTAGAGTCCTACAAGATGAGCCATTTGTTGTCAGGCTTTGGTTTCTCTGACAATGCAACCCCTTTAATCCCTTATTAGTTCTTTGCCTTTTTGTGTTCAGTGAGCTCTATGAGCTAGTAACCAAGACCAGATCCCTTGATGAGTCATGATCCTTGAATCTACCCTAATCTAGAAGATTCTACCACTTGGCCACAGGTCTCAAGGACATGGCTATCCCTCTGGCCTCAGCTAAATGGTCTCCAAGAGACCTCAGAGCAATTAAAATCAATAGCCTTGGAGGTGGGGAAGAACAGCTGATCTGCCTCCTGACACTTGGCTGAACCCAGAACACGGGGCCTTCCAATCCTTGTGGTCCATCCCACCAGGACCCAGTCAGTTGCACAGGGTTTGAAAATGCTCTTCCTCTCTCCAGTGGTCAGGACACTTGGTTGAAAGTGACAGAAACACAATTGAAGCCGACCCCCTCCCACCCACACACTCATACATGGACACAGGGAATGGATTGGCTTATGTTACTGAAAAACCCTTGTGTGGGTGGCCTCCAGGAACAGCTGGATCTAGGTGCCTGGATCTGAGCACCCTATCAATCAATCAGTAATCAGTCAAGAAATATGAGGCACTGTTCTAGGCAGAGGAGATACAAGAACATCAGAGTCCCTGTCTTCAGGATCTTGTGTACTGTTGGGCACTCAGTCTCTCTCTCTCTAGAGTCTGCAGCCTTGTGTTCCTCTCTTGGCTCCATTCTCAGTCTGGGTCTCATCTCTTGGTGGTAAGAGGTCCACCATAGCCCCAGCTCAGCAAACCCAAAACAAAGAGCCCGTGAGAGGGCTCCCAGAGGGTCCACATCCACTGTAGTTGACTGTGCAGTAGAGAAGAACCTCCTGGCTCCAAGTCACCTCAGTCATCAATGCCTGGGGTCCTCACCTTTAATTCCTTCACTCACAGTTTTCTCAAAGGCTAATGCCCAGTGTCTTTCACTCCTCCCCCACCTTCACCTTCAGGGCAAGACAGTGAGAATTCATACAATGACAGCTCCGGGTCTGTGCTAAGGATGGGGCAAATCCCACCTTAGTCACCAACTGCATGGTCAGGATCAGCATGAATCCAATCTCCAATGTGTGGAGATGGATCCAGTCCTCACTTCCTACTTCTCCATCCTCATTGCCAGCCATCCACACGGCACTCTATCTCCAATCCTAGTCACTCAGAGCTGAGTCAGAACACACAAGCTAGAAGGACACCAAATAGGCAGACATCATCCACATGACACCCCAACCTTCTGACCTGCTGACTTCCACTATTCCTTTTGGGTCTGATAATCCATTGGAAGGGCTCCCAAAACTTCATGGAGAGCGGACCATACTTATGACTGCAGTTTTATTCTAGCCAAAAAGGATACAAACAAAGAGATACATAGGGCGAGGTGTGGGAGGGTTCCCAGGTGGCGACAGTCCATTCCCTTCTGGCCCCACCCTGTGGGCCCACTAACGCTCTGAGTGCTCTGTGGCTGCCTGTCCCAAGACGGCTGCATCAGGGAAGGCATTTCTGAGCCCCAGCTCTTCCTCCATTTCCCTGCAACCCGGCCCTTCTCCAGGCAGGTCTGAGGGCTGAGTGGCCAGGCCCTTAGCCCCCAGTGCTCGGGTTCCTGCCGTGATGGGCCTGCTGGCAACACCTACAGGGGAGGCTTCTGGTTTCCCTCGTGGGTTTCTTCCCTGGGTGGGGCAGGTGACTCCCTGCATTTATACCTTAAGCTCTTCTTCCACTTCTTAGAGGGAATCCAGCTAAGGTTCTTGAGGGTCCTGGAGACAAGCCTCAGGGGCTGCAAAGAAACTCCGGGAGCAGCCTTGCTCAGAGGGGAGATATGTAGGGCTCAGCCTGAGCCTGGACGGTACGGGTCCACCAGAGCGGGAAGCCTCCAGCAGTGGCAGAACCTGGCTGGCACCTCCTTGAGGACATGTCATCTCTCTCAGAGCAGATGAGAGTCCTCTTCTTTGATTCTCTGGTAGGGCAGGAGAGCAGGGTGTAACAGAAGAGCTTTGCGGTCCTGCTGAACCCAGGTGGCATCCTTGCTCTGCCAGGCGCCATCTTGGGGATCGGCACACAGGTCTCAAGCTCCCTGAGTCTTCATTGTTTCATAAATAAAGCAGGAATGATAAAACTACCTTCCCTATATTAAAGAGACAATGAGTTTTATCACCTAGCCTGGGGCCTAGCACACAGAGAGCCTCCGTCCCAGAGGGCAGCAGGGCTGGGAGGAGGCATGGCCAGCAGGGCCCCAGGACCACAACCTAAGGAGGTCTCCCCGTCAGGTGAGGCACATTGGCCTCACGTAGTCCTGACCCAAGTGGAGGGTGTGTTATTAACGCCCCTTCTTCCATGGGTCTCCATCTTCTATGACTCACCCAGGAACAATACCAGTGTGACTATTACGTTTTCCATCCACCCAAGTGACAGAGCAGGAAGGAAGATTCTTCCAGGGACCCAAGGGAGCCCGTTCACAGCATGAGCGTTGGTCATGTCCCTTCCTGCCAGAGCTGTCTCTGAGGTCTTCTTCCTCATTGATTACCTGGGAGAGTAGCTGTCATGGATTGAAGAATTGTGTCCCCCAAAAACATGTGAATCAATTTAGCTACGCCATGATTCCCAGTATTGTGTGATTGTTCATCTGATGTGATTTTCCTATGTGTTGTAAATCCTAGCTCTATGATGTTAATGAGATGGAATTAATGGCAGTTATGTTAATGAGGCAGGACTCGATCTACAAGATTAGGTTGTGTCTTAAGCCAATCTCTTTTGAGACATAAAAGGAAGAAGTGAGCAGAGAGACAGGAGGACCTCATACCACCAAGAAAGAAGCACAGGAAGTATAGCATCATTTGGACCTGGGGTCCCTGTGTTGAGAAGCTCCTCAACTGGGGAAGATTGATGTCAAGGACCTTCCCCCAGAGTCGACACAGAAAGAAAGCCTTCCCCTACAGCTGGCACCTTGAATTTGGACTTCTTGCCTACTAGACTGTGAAAGAATAAATTTCTCTTTGTTAAAGCCATCCACCTGTGGTATTTCTGTTATAGCAGCACTAGATAACTAAGACAGCAGTTGAGCACAAGTCAGGATGTTTCCCAGCAGGGAGATGTGGCAAACAAACCTCAGGTCAGAGCCGTTCAAAAAGCCGGAGCCCGCACACAGAAGGGTATGGCCCACAAGGCTGGGCAGTCTGTCCACTGTCTGTCAGTTAGTCTGTCAGGAACCCCATGAATAAGCATTGACTGCTCTTACAGCTGGGCAGGGACCACCTGGATCTCCTCTAGGGAAGAGTAGTCTCAAGAATGGAGCTGCGTTACCTTAACCAGAGCTACCCACGGTACTGTGTTCCAAGACCCCGGGTCTGGGCTGGGCAGTGAGAACACTCCGTGTGTGGGTGTCCACTTTCTCTCCGGAGTCCTGGGTCCACGGCACAGCAGGGCAGCTGGAGGTGGGTGATGGTGCCTTATTCTCCTCAGTGGATATGTCAGGATCTGAGCCCGGGCATGATCTGTCCCTTGCTCACTTGTTCATTCATCAGCAAGGCTTTATCGAGCATTTACTCTGTGCAGGTAGTGAGCTGGGACAGGGAGACTGAGAAAATATGATGGAGTAAACTGTGTCCTCCAGAAACATATGACCAATTACGAACCCCCACACCTGTGACTGTGACTATGCGAGTTCCCTGGAGCTGCTGTAACACAGATACAACAAGTGGGTGGCTTTAAAGTACAGAAATTTATTCTCGCAGTAAACCAAACCAAACTAAACCAAACCCACTGCTGCTGAGTTGATTCTGACTCATAACGACCCTGTAGGACACAGCAGAACTGCCCTCAAAGGGTTTCCAAGGCTATAATCTTTATGGAAGCAGATTGCTACTTCTTTCTCTTGCTATTAGAATGGCTGGTGGGTTTGAACCACTGACCTTTTGGTTAGCAGCAAAGTGCTGAACTACTGTGCCACCAGGGCTCCTTAGCGTAACAGTAGATGTTCTGAATTACAGTATAGGACGTGAAAAAAAAGGGGGTGGAAGGGTTGTTGTTGTTAGTTGTCGCTGAGTCCATTATTGGACACCTGGAACATTGAGCCGAGGGCTGCATTTTCTTCTCAGAGTTTTATAGTTTCAGCTCATACACTGAAGTCTTTGATCCACTTGGAGTTAACTTTTGTATATGGTGAGGTAGGGAACCAACTTCATTCTTTTGCACGGGGATATCTAGCTGTCTTAGCCCCACTTGTTAAAAAGACTATTTTCTCCCTCATTTCCTGGTCTTGGCACCCTTTTGCCAATTGCCTGATTAAAAAAGAAAAAAGCTATGAAAATCAACAATGCTCTCTACACCAAAATCAATTGACCTTAAATATATGGGCTTATTTCTGAATCCTCAAGTCTAATCCAATGATGTATATTTCTATCCTTATGCCAGCATAAGGAAGCTTGATATTATCAGTCAGAGCAAGGCCAGGGGCTGACTGGGGAACAGACCATCAATTGCTCATATGCAAGTTCAAGTTGAAGCTATAGAAAACTAAAAATAGTCTACAAGAGCCAAAGTACAACCTTGAGTATATCTCACCTAAATTTAGAGCTATCTCAAGAATAGATTTGACACATTGAACACTAATGACTGAAGACCAGACAAGTTGTGGGATGACATCAAAGACATCATACCTGAAGAAAGAAAAACGTAATTAAAAAGTCAGGAAAGAAAGAAAAAGCCGAAATGGATGTCAGAAAAGACTCTGAAACTTGCTCTTGAACATAGAATAACTAAAGTGAACGGAAGAAATGATGACGTAAAAGAGCTGAACAGAAGGTTTCAAAGGGCTGCTTGAAAGACAAAGTAAAGTATTATAATGAAATGTGCAAAGACCTGGAGTTAGAAGGCCAAAAAGAACACGCTCAGCATTTCTCAAGCTGAAAGAACCGAAGAAAAAATTCAAGCCTGGAGATGCAATATTGAAGGATCTATGGCAAAATATTGACTGACACAGGAAGCATCAAACGAAGATGGAAGGAATACACAGAGTCACTGCACCAAAAAGAATTGATCAACATTCAAGCATTTCAGGAGGTAGCATATGATCAAGAACCGATGGTATTGACGGAAAAAATCCAAGATGCACTGAAGGCACTGGCGAAAAACAAGGCTCCAGGAATTTCAGAAATACCAGTTGAGATGTTTCAACAAACAGATGCAAAGCTAGAAGCACTCACTTGTCTGTGTCAAGTAATTTGGAAGACAGCTACCTGGTCAACCAACTGGAAGAGATCCACATTTGTGACTATTCTAAGGAGAGATGATCCAAAAGAATGTGGAAACTATCGAACAATATCATTAATATCACATGCAAGTAAAGTTTTGCTGAAGATAATTCAAAAGCGGCTGCAGCAGTACATCAACAGGGAACTGCCAGAAATTCAAGCCAGATTCTGAAGAGAACATGGAATGAGGGAGAGCACTGCTGATGTCAGATGGATCCTGGCTGATAGCAGAGAATACCCGAAAGATGTTTACATGTGTTTCATTGACTACACAAAGGCATTTGGCTGTGTGGGTCATAACAAATTATGGATAACATTGTGAAGAATGGGAATTCCAGTAAACTTTAATGTGCTCATGTGGAACCTGTACATAGACCAAGAGGCAGTCTTTTGAACAAAACACGACGATAATGTGTGGTTTAAAGTCAGGAAAGATGTGCCTCAGGGTTGTATCCTTTTCCTATACTTATTCAATCTGTATGCCAAGCAAATAATCCAAGAAACTGGATTATAAAAGAAGAATGGAACATCAGGATTGGAGGAAGACTCATTAACAGCTTACAATATGCAGATAACACAACCTTGCTTGCTGAAAGTGAAGAGGACTTGAAGCATTTACTGATGAAGATCAAAGACCACAGCCTTCAGTATGGATTACATCTCAAAGTAAAGAAAACAAAAATCCTCACAACTGGACTGATAAATAACGTCATGACAAATGGAGAAAAGACTGAAGTTGTCAAGGATTTCATTTCACTTGGATCCACAATCAACACAAATGGAAGCAGGAATCAAGAAATGAAACAACGTTATGGCATTGGGCAAATCTGCTGTAAAAAAATCTCTTTAAAGTGTTAAAAAGCAAAGAAGTCAATTTGATGCCTATAGTTTGCCTGACCCAAGTCATGGTCTTTTCAATCACCTCATATGCATGGGAAAACTGCACAAAGAATAAGGAAGACCGAAGAAGAATTGACACCTTTGAATTACGGTGTTGGCGAAGAATACTGAATATACCAAGGACTGCCAGAAGAACCAACAAATCTGTCTTGGAAGACGTACAGCCAAAATGCTCTTTAGAAGTCAGGGTAGTGAGACTTCATCTTACATACTTTGGACACTGTTATGGATTGAATTATGTCCCACCAATATGTGTGTCAACTTGACTAGGTCATGATTCCCAGTCTTGTGTGATTGTCCAACTTTTGTCATCTGATTTGATTTTCCTGTGTGTTGTAAATCCTACCTCTATGATGCTAATGAGGTAGGATTAGAAACAGTTATGTTAATAAGACAGGACTCAATCTATAAGATTAGGTTGTGTCTTGAATTAATCTCTTTTGAAATATAAAAGTGAAGTGAGCAGAGACTGGGGACCTCATACCACCAAGAAAGAAGAGCCAGAAGAACAGTGTATCCTTTGGACCAAGGGTCCCTGCAATGAGAAGCTTCTCTACCAGAGGAAGATTGATGACAAGGAACTTGCCCCAGAAGTGACAGAGAGGAAAACCTTCCCCTGGAAATGGCAGCCTGAATCAGACTTTTAGCCTCCTAGACTGTGAGAGATTGAATTTCTCTTTGTTAAAGCCATCCATTTGTGGTATTTGTATTACAGTAGCACTAGATAACTAAGACAGAGTTTGGTATCAAGAGGGGTTGCCGCTCTAACAAACACCTAAAATGTGGAAGCTGTTTTGAAACTGTGAATGGATAGAGGCTGGAAGAGTTTTAAAGTGCTTATTAGTAAAAACCTAGATTGCCTTAAAGAGACTGTCGGTGGAGTTATGGACATCAAACACAATTCTGATGAGGACTCAGAGCTGTTACACTGGAGAAGGCGCAAATGACAAGAAACAGCAGCAGAACCCACAGACCAACGGGGCGAGAGAGCTGAGTGCCTTTATGAAGGAGGCTTCCTGGTGGAGTCGGGTGCCTAAGGATACTTATTGGTGGAGCTAGGCTTGCCAACTCCCAACAGTATGTCACTTTGTCATACTGTGGGGACTTGCATGTTGCTGTGCTGCTGGAAGCTATGCCACTGGTATTCAAATACTAGCAGGGTCACCCACGGCAGACAGGTTACAGCTGAGCTTCCAGACTAAGACAGACTAGGAAGAAGGAACTGGCAGCCTACTTCTGAAAAGAATTAGCCAGTGAAAACCTTATGAATAGCAGGGGAACATTGTCTGATATAGTACGGGAAGATGAGCCCCTCAGGTTGGAAGGCACTCAAAAGACAACTAGGGAAGAGCTGCCTCCTCAGAGTAGAGTCAACCTTAATGACGTGGATGGAGTCAAGCTTTCAGGACTTTCATTTGCTGATGTGGCATGACTTAAAATGAGAAGAAACAGCTGCAAACATCCATTAATAATCAGAACGTGGAATGTACAAAGTATAAATCTAGGAAAATTGGAAATCGTCAAAAATGAAATGGAAGGCATAAACATCGATATCCTAGGCATTAGTGAGCTGAAATGGACTGGTACTGGCCTTTTTGAATCAGACAATCATATGGTCTACTAGGCTGGGAATGACAGCTTGAAGATGAATGGCTTTGCATTCATGGTCAAAAAGAACATTTCAAGAGCCATCCAGAAGGACAATGCTGTCAGTGATAGGGTAATATCCACACACCTACAAGGGAGACCAATACGACTCTTACTGAAATTTACGCACCAATCACTAAGACCAAAGATGAAGAAATTGAAGATTTTTACCAACTTCTGCAGTCGGAAATTGGTCGAACATGCAATCAAGATGTATTGATAATTACTGGTGATTGAAATGCAAAAGTGGAAACAAAGAAGAAGGATCAGTATGGAAAACATGGCCTTGGTGATAGAAACGATGCTGCTGGAGATTGCATGATAGAATTGTGCAAGCCAACGACTTTGTCACTGCAAATACCTTTTTTCACCAACATAAACAGTAACTATACATGTGAACCTCTTCAGATGAAACATACATGAATCAAATTGACTACATTTGTGGAAAGAGATGATGGAAAAGCTCAATATTATCAGTCAGAAAAAGGCTAGGGGCCGTCTGTGGAACAGACCATCAACTGCTCAATGCAAGTTCAAGTTGAAGCTGAAGAAAATTAGAACAGGACCAGGAGAGCCAAAGTACAACCTTGAATATATCCCACCTGAATTTGGAGACCATCTCAAGAATAGACTTGACGTGTTGAATGCTAATCACCAAAGACCAGGCAAGTTTGGGAATGACATCAAGGACATCATACATGAAGAAAGCAAGAGTCATTAAAAAGATGAGAAAGAAAAGACCAGAATGGATGTCAGGAGAGACTCTGAAACTTGCTCTTGAACATAGAGTTAATAAAGGAAATGAAAGAAATAATGAAGTAAAAGAGCTTAACAGAAGATTTCAAAAGGCAGCTTGAGAAGACAAAGTAAAATATTGTGATGAGATGTGCAATGACCTGGAGATAGAAAACCAAAAGGGAAGAATACGCTCGGCACTTCTCAAGCGGAAAGAAAAAATTCAAGCCTCAAGTTGCATAGCTGAGGGATTCTGTTGGCAATATATTGAAGGACACAGGAAGCATCAAAAGAAGATGGAAGGAATACACAGGGTCACTGTACCAAAAAGAATTGGTCCAGGATCAAGCATTCTGGGAGGTAGCATATGATCAGGAACCGATAGTACTGAAGGAAGAGGTCCAAGCTGCACTGAAGGCATTGGTGAAAAACAAGGTCCAGGAATTCACAGAATACCAATTGAGATCTCTCAACAAATGGATGCAGCACTGGAAGTGCTCACTCCTCTATGCCAAGAAATTTGGAAAACAGCTACCTGGACAACTGACTGGAAGAAATCCATATTTATGCCTATTCCAAAGAAAGGTGATCCAACCAAATGTGGAAACTATCAAACAATATCATTGGTATTACACACAAGTAAAATTTTGCTGAAGATTATTCAAAAGTGGCTGCAGCAGTACATTGACAGGGAGCTGCCAGAAGTTCCAGCCTGATTTAAAAGAGGAAGTGGAACCAGGGATATCATTGCTGATGTCAGATGGATCCTGGCTGAAAGCAGAGAATACCAGAAAGATGTTTATCTGTGTTTTATTGACTATGTAAAGGCTTTCAACTGTGTGGCTCATAACAAATTATAGATAACATTGAGAATTCCAATGAGAATGAAAATTCCAGAACACTTAATTGTGCTCATGAGGAACCTGTACATAGATCAGGAGGCATTCGTTCGAACAGAACAAGGGATACTGCATGGTTTAAAGTCAGGAAAGGTGTGCATCAGGGTTATATCCTTTCACCATACCTATTGAATCTGTATGCTGAGCAAATAATCCAAGAAGCTGGACTACATGAAGAAGAACTTGGCATCAGGATTGGAGGAAGACTCATTAACAACCTGCATTATGCAGATGACACAACCTTGCTTGCTGAAAGTGAAGAGGACTTGAAGCACTTCCTGATGAAGATCAAAGACCACAGCCTTCAGTATAGATTACACTTCAACATAAAGAAAACACAAATCCTCACAACTGGACCAACAAGTAACATCATGATAAATGGAGAAAAGATTGAAGTAGTTAAGGATTTCATTTTACTTGCATCCACAATCAACACTCATGGAAGCAGCAATCAAGAAATCAAAAGATGCATTGCATTAGGCAAATCTGCTGCAAAAGACCTCTTTAAAGTGTTCAAAAGCAAAGATGTCACCTTGAAGACTAAGGTGTGCCTGACCCAAGCCATAGCATTTTCAATTGCCTCATATGCATGTGAAAGCTGGACAATGACTAAGGAAGACCGAAGAAGAATTGACGCCCTTGAATTATGGTGTTGGCAAAGAATATTGAATACACCATGACTGCCAAAAGAACAAACAATTCTGTCTTGGAAAAAGTACAGCCAGAATGCTCCTTAGAAGCAAGGATGGCGAGACTACGTCTCACATACTTCTGACATGTTATCGGGAGGGACCAGTCCCTGGAGAAGGATGTCATGCTCTGTAAAGTAGAGGGTCATAGAAAAAGAGGAAGACCTTCAATGAGATGGAGTGATACATTGTCTACAACAATGGGTTTAAACATAGCAATGATTGTGGGGATGGGGCAGGACTGGGCAGTGTTTTGTTCTGTTGTACATAGAGTCGTTATGTGACAGAGAAGACTAAATGGCACCTAATAACAACAACAAAGAGAGTTGTGAGGCAGGCTGGTCTGAAGTAGAGGGAGTCAGGTGGACTATGAGCTTGTTGCTGGCACACATTTATCCAGCCCTGGGCAGCTAGGGTAGAGATGACCTAGTCCTAGGTTGCTAGTGATGAGGTGACCTAGCCTCCAGTGGCTAAGGATGAGAGAGAGGGGCTCCAGTCAGCTGGTGTCTAAATTGGCCAGGGAAGGAAAGCTAAGATTATCAGATAATGCAGCTAGTGTGTGGAGTGGCTTTTGTTATCCACAGTTTGGCAGCAGAGGTGGGTTATCTTGGTCTCTCTGGACTGGTCTGTGCAATTAGCGCTGTGAGTGGGGTAGGATTGCTTATTCCTACTCCATGCAAAGGGCCAACACCCAAAGAGGGAAAATTCAGGACATGTGCCAGATGTTTTGCTCCCCTCTCTCCCTCTTACTTTCCCACCATTCCCTGGGTCCAGAATAAGGCATGGACAGTTCTTTTCCTTCTCCCGTATCATGCCATTTCCTTCCATTAAGCATTCAGCCTAATGGCTTGAGGCTTACGGGGAAAGAGCTCACAAATAGAACCATGAGCTTTGCCCCACAGAACCAGCCCCAGACTTAATGAGGTGGAGAGGGGAAGGGCAGTGTCATGGGTTGAAGTGAGTCCTCCAAAAAGATGTGTTAAACTCTTAACTCCAGTACATGTCAAGGTGACCTTGTTTAGAATAGGGCCTTTGAAAATGTTATCAGTTAGGTTACCATGAGGTCATACTGAACTAGGGTGGGTCCTTATCCCATCTGAGTGGTGTCCTTATAAAAGAGTAGAAGAGACAGAGACACAGAGGGAAGGCTGCCTTGCAACTACAAAGGCACAGAGGTTGGAGTGATGCTGCCACAAGCCAAGGAACACCTGGGGCTACGAGGAGCTGGAAAAGAAAAGGAAGGATCCAGTGCTAGAGGCTTCATGGGGAGTGTGGCACTCCCAACGCCCTGAATTCAGACTTCTAGCATCCAGAACTCTAAGACAATAGTTTGCTTTTGTAAAAATCTTTAATTTCTTCATCTTTGGTCTTAGTGGTTGGTGCGTAAATTTGAATAATAGTTGTATTGACTGGTTTTCCTTGTAGGCATATGGATATTATCCCATCACTGACACGGTGGTAGTTTAGGATAGATCTTGAAGTGTTCTTTTTGATGATGGATGTGATGCCATTCCTCTTCAATTTGTCATTCCTGGCATAGTAGATCATATGATTGTCCAATTCAAAATGGCCAATACAAGTCCATTTCAGCTCATTAACACCTAGGATATCAACCTTTATACATTCTGTTTCATTTTGGACCACTTCCAATTTTCCTAGATTCATACTTCTTACTTTCCACGTTCCAATTATTAATGGACGTTTGCAGCTGTTTCATCTCATTTTGAGTTGTGCCACATCAGTAAATGAAGGTCCCAAAAGCTTTACTCCATCTATGTCATAAAGGTCAACTCTACTCTGAGGAGGTAACTCTTCCCCAGTGGTATTTTGAGGGCCTTCCAACCAGAGGGACTCATCTTCCAACGCCACATCAGACAATGTTTTGCTGCTATTCATAATGTTTTCACTGACCAATTCTTTTAGAAGTAGATTGTTAGGTCCTTCTTCCTAGTCTGTCTTAGTCTGGAAGCTCTGCTAAAATCTGTCCACCATGGGTGACTGTCTTAGTTATCTAGTGCTGCTGTAACAGAAATACCACAGGTGGATTGCTTCAACAAAGAGAAGCTTATTCTCTCACAGTCCAGTAGGCTACAAGTCCAAATTCAGTGCATCAGCTCCAGGGGAAGGCTTTCTATGTCAGCTCTGGAGGAAGACCATGTCATCAATCTTTCCTTGGTCTGGGAGCTTCTCTGCACAGGAACATCAGTTCCAAAGGACGTGCTCAGCTCCCAGCACTGTTTTCTTGGTGGTATGAGGTTCCCATGTGTCTCTGCTCACTTCTCTCTTTTATATTTCAAAAGAGATTCACTAAAGACACTATCTAATCTTGTAGACCTCATCAGTATAACTGCTGCTAATCCATCTTATTACATCATAGTGATAGAGTTTACAACACATAAGAAAATCACTTCAGATTACAAGACGGTACACAATCATACAATACTGGGAATCATGACCTAGACAAGTTGACAGATATTTTGGGGGGACACAATTCAATCCATGACAGTGACGTGTTGTTATTTGAAATACTGGTGGCATAGTTTCCAGTGTCACAGCAACATGCAAGCCACCACAATACTACAGACTGACAGATGAGTTGTGGATTCATTTAGTAGATAACCTTTATTGAGCACCTTTTATGTGCCAGTCTCTGTTGTGAACACTGACATTCAGGAGTTAAATGTCTGTGCTTTACTCTCCGTCCCATCTGTTGGACATAGTGGTCAGTCTTCATGATCTGGGGATTTCCTTCCTTATCCATGAACCTGAGACAGAACACTATGGTCTGATTTCACCTTCGCAGGAATCCCGTGGGGAAGGTGAAGAACATGTTTCCATTGTACGGATGAGGACTGCCCTTCAGTTCCAATTCCAGATTTCATGGAGACAGAATCAGAGTGGTGAGCTGGGTCAGGTGTTTATCCAATCACCTGGAATCAGAGCAGTGGGGTCCACAGTATAAACATGGCTGCTGGTCTGTCCCCAGGAGTGTAAGGTTGGCTGTTGGGGATTCAAGGAAGTGGATGCTTCTCAGCCCTGCAGGCACCCCAACAGGTGTGCCCACAATCATGGCTGGTGGAAGGATTCAGTGTGACCCCATACTTTCCTGGGATACTGGGAAGCAATAATGCAAAATGTGCAGAGCAAGAATTCTGTGTCGGATGGACACAAGTTTGAATCTCAACCCCATCACACACTAGCTGTGTGGTTTGAACAAGTTCCTAAATCTCTCTAATTCTGCATTTTCTCCCCTTTGAAGTCGGGACGATATTAATGACTGCTTCATAAGTTTACTGAGAATTCAAGGAGATGATCATATCATGTTTAGCTGTTTTTGGCACACAGTAAGTACTCAGAAAATGGTTACTATTTTTATGTTTTTTTTTTTTTTTTTGCGGGTGTGGCATGCAAAACGGTACTAGTAGTAGCAGCGTCAAAACCCGTCTAACTTTGGGGGGTTAATGACCAGGATCAATCCAAAGTTGGTTCCCATGAGGTAGAGGTCAGACATACCTCCACCTTCCAACCTTTTTATCAATTCTGACACCAGCCAGCCCTTCAATGGTACTCTATTTCCCTTCTGGCTTTGATGATCCATTGCAATGGCCACACGGAACTCATAGAACATACTTAAAGTTAAGTGGTTTATTAAGGAAGTAACAGGGTACAACTTGGGATCAGGATCAACAGGCTACAATACAACTCAAGATCAGAATCAGGAAGCATATAGGCAAAGTCTCCCTTCTTCAGTGCGGGACAGCTCTCTCAGCTTGTCTCGGGCATGCAGGCCTCTTCTTGGCCCCCTCAGGACAGGCCTTCTCTTGGCCCCCTGAGAACAGGCTCTTCTTGGTTCCTAGAGGACAAGCTCCTCTCAGTCCCCTGAGGACAAGCTCCTCTCAGTCACCCCTGACTCTGCCACTGGGCCCCTTCCTGGCTCTGGCTGTCTTCAGTGTTATAGCCTTTGATCCATGTTACAGCTTTTTAGGAAGTTCTTTGCCTCTTCTCTCTGCTTCTTCTGTCTTCTGTCTTCTTTCTTCCGTCTGCTTCCTCCTGTCTGAAAAATCTCTGTGGGTCTGGCTACATATATACACAATTCCTTGTCAATTTCAAGGCATGACTTCTCCCAAGAGAGGGCCACAAACTGACCAATCCCCTGTCGGTAGACCACATACACTTCATTTGCATAGTAGGCTATAGTTACCTCATTTGCATAGTCCATAGTCACTTCATTTGCATGGTATATTGCTCAATCTCTGCAAGGTGCATATCAATCACAGGGCAGGCAGCAGCCCAGGGCCAGACAAAAAGTATCAAACCCAGTTGTTTACAACTTACCCAGGAAATGTAACAAGCCCTCTAGGATAGAAAACTAGGATAAAGGTAACTCCTCAGGGCTTAGTGGAAAAGTCTCAAGTTATTTTTCCAAAGACCAAGGGAAAAGGCCACATAAAGGAACTAATTTCACCACAGGGGGTGTTACTACCCATCTTCCAGGCCCCTTTTCTAAGATCCCACCAATTTGCTACTGGGGAATTGCCTCTCCCTTATCACAAGATGTCTTGGTGGGATGGCTAACCAAGAAGTCCACCCCTCCAGAGGCTGTGGGGGTCCCTGAGTCTCTTTCTACCAGGTCCTTCCTCTCCCCATCCCAGCACATTGAAGGTGCTGGTCCAGGTCCCACTGGCCAGTCAGACTCTTTCCTGGGGCTTGAAGTGCTGAAGAGAGCGATACAAGATGGGAGAAGCATTTGGAGATCACCCATTCCCATAGTGGCCACCTGACAATTACCTTACATCTTGTTCTGACTCCTGTTTGTTTTCCTGCCAGATTCTCCAGCCACGTGTTGATTTTGTGAGCTCCCTGATCTCTTTCCAGTAAATTTCCTTTACTGCTTAAGTTGTCCATAGTGAGTTTCTGTTGCTTGCAACCAAGGAACACTAACTTGCACAAGAATTTAGAAAGAGCTTTGCAGGCAACAGATCCTCATGTAAATAGGGAAGTTTTATGTCAGAGAATCCTCAATGATCCTCTCTGTGTTTCTGTTTCTCCTCCTGTTCTGGAACTCTGATCACACAAAACTTTCTGCTTTTGATTGTATCCCACATCGTTCTCAGGGTTTCTTCATTCTTTTCTCTGATTTTTCCTCAAAAAAAGTGGTATCCAAGGATTTGTCTTCAATTTCTCTAATCTTCTCTTCCATTGTTTCGAATTTGTTCCTAAACCTTCTATTGCATTGTTCATTTCTGAAATCTTGTTGTTTATCTTTTGGATTTCTAATTGCTGTTTTTGTATGATTTCTAGTTGTTTATTTATTTTGACATTTTGTTTCTGTATTATTTTCCTGAATTCTTCCATTGTTTAGTCTATCTTTTCCATGATTTTGTTTATATTTTCCATGATTTTGTCTATTTTTTTCCTTACTTTTGTCTGTATTTTCCTTGGTCTGTTGGAGAACCCTGAATAGCAGAGTTCTGAATTCCCTATCAGGTAGTTCCAGTGTGTTTTCTTCTAGCAGAAGGTCATCTGGTGTTTTATTTTGGTCACTTTCTGGAGCTCTTCTCTCCTGTTTTTT
>NW_004444049.1:2696743-2720702 GCF_000243295.1 Trichechus manatus latirostris | reverse complement strand
TTTTTTCATGTGTTTTGATGTTGTCTACTGTCTCTGGGACATTCAGAAATTATTTTCTTCATTTATTGATTGTTTCATCCTGCTTTTTTGCTTTATTTGGTTATATCTGGACAGGGGAGCCGGGTGTGTTTTGTTGCTTGCTCTCCTGTGGGTATGATACTTCTCGTCACCTCTTCCAAGTGGGCGGGGCCAGTCACTCAGCTATGGTGCAGCATGGCAGGTCCAGTGGGGATGGAGGGGTTGGGACGGGTAGTTTGTGGCATGAACTGGGGGCAACGTGGAGGTTCAGGATGGGGTCTGCGGACCATGTCAGTACCACTCGGGGGTGTGGCATTCAGCGCAAAGTGCAGATAGGCAGGAGGGAAAGGAGAGGATGTGATGTGCAGAGCTAAGTGGGTGGGTGAAAGAAGAGAAAGAAGAGAGAGAAACAAAAGCAAAAAAAGTGAAAAAAAAAGAAGCAAAAAAATACATAAAGAAAAGAAAAAGTAAATAAAATGATGGTGTGGTAAGATTTGGTGGGTTGGGGTGGGGCAGACCCACTGAGGCCATGTGCTGGTGACTCTCTAGCTGAGCAGTGTGGCTTGGCATTTTGAGAAGTGGTGTGGGTGGCACACAGGGCTAGGTGGGTGGGAGAAAGGAAAGGAAAGAAAGGAAGAGGAGAAAGAGAGAAGAAGCAATAACAAAACAAAACAAAAAACCAACCAAACAAACAATAAGTAAAATGGTGCCGAGGGAGCCAGTCAGTGACAGCGACACAGACTTGGGGAGGCCCTTGCAGTGACTCTCCAACTGAGCTGTGCAGCACGGCCCCTCCAGAAGGGGTGGGGGAGGTGCACATGGCTGGGTGGGTGGGAGAAAGGAAGGAAGGGAGAGCGAGAGAAGCAACAAATAAAGCCAAAAAACAATATTAAAAAAACAAAAATACAAACCAAAACAAACAACAAAAGGGCAATGAAGGGGCTGGCCGGTGGGGGCCGGGCAGGCCCTGGCGGCAGTGAGCTAGTCTCTCTGGCAACCATGGCCCATTGGCAAGTGGCAGAGGCCTCGTACAGGGAAGAAGGGTAGGGGGTGGGAAAGTGTGTATCCCTCATTACCGGGTGCTCTGTCTCCTGCTGGGAGCTCTGTGAAGCTGCCTTCCCGTACTCTCTGTCTGCTTTCTTTGGTGGCTGTAGTCCAAGATGGTGAATACAGCCGTGTTAGCTGGTCGGAGACCTCCATTCCATGGCTCTCTTTGTTCTCTCTTCTCTGTCAGTTTCTTATTCCATTCGGTGCTTGGTTGATTTCTTTATTCCTTCGTTTGGTACTTAGGGTTCTAGGATTGACATTTGTTTCTGTTTTGCTTAGCTTTTTGGGACTTTGTTGCACAGGGATGTCATGGTGCTTCTGTTTATAGCTCCATGTTGGCTCCACCTTGATCCTCATGTAAATAAAGGCAGGGTTTTGAGAACTGAGATCTGCCTGAGAGGATTGGAAGCTAAGACAGGTTCCTATGAAGCTGATAAAGATAAATCTCCCACTGCCTGGGCTCCTTCTAAGGACCTGGGAGGAGTCTGGCGATGTGTTCATGCGGTTACATATTTTGTGGAACTTGCGAAAGTAGTATATTTTAACCACAATTCCTTGCAACTACTGTCTCTCTCGCCTCCAACTTCTCTTTGTCATACTTCCCTTCACATCAGTGGCATTGGAGGAGATTCAGACATTTTTGGGTCCAGATATGGGAAGTTGAGTTGGGGATATCTTCAGTTTGGGTAAGCAGCACATATTTCTGTAGGTCAGTCACTTCTTTACAATTATTGTTCCCCAATATGGTCAGTGGATTACAGGAATGAGGACATGAAAGTATAGCATCAGAGGTTGTACAGTGCTATGACCATGCCCTCCCTTGCCCAAATTGAAAGGATATGGAATGTAGAGAAGAAATGGACAGAGCCAGAAGCTAGTCTATGGAAAATTCTTCCAATCATCAGATGTGTAACAGCTTAAGTGGAGGAATCAATTCTCAGAGATGCTAAAATGTAGCAACTCTAAATGCACCCTAGATCTCATCAGACAAAAAGCGGGCTCCTCCACAGATTGTGAACTACCTCTGTGTTTTCAGAGCTTACAGGTTTTCTTCTTGAGTTCCCCTTTTGAGGTCAGAGGGAAAAAAATGTATAAAACATGAAGCAAAAGAAATAAAGATAAGTGTTAAAATCAATAGAAACTATTTTGACCTTGAGAACTGAATTGTAAGGAGAAGTAATTCCAGAAGAGGAAGAGATCAATTTTGAATAGAAGAAATCAATAAGCTCTTGGATGTTTGTAATTCAGTTAATGAAGAGGAGTGCATCTTATGAACACTTTGGGAAATATTGACAATTGTGGCTGATCTGACATCAATGAAGACAACTTAAAATCATAAACCACCACTACAATAAGGGCATTGACAGCCAACTAGTTAACGAGAGTGAAGGTCAACCATGGTTAAATAAAAAAAGACTCTGGGAAACATTCATAACTGTTGACATATGGAAAAGCTATCTAAGAGTGTGTTGCCAAAAAGGTTGTTGTTGTTAGGTGCCATCGAGTCAGTTCCAACTCACAGTGACCCCATGCACAACAGAACAAAACACCACCCGGTCCTGCGGTATCCTCACAGTCTTTGCTATGCTTGAGCCCATTGTTGCAGCCACTGTGTCAATCCATTTCTTTGGGGGTCTTCCTTTTTTTTCGCTGACCTCTGCTTTACTCAGCGTGATGTTGTTCTCCAGACCCTGGTCCCTCCTGATAATATGGCCAAAGTATGTGAGATGATGTCTCGCCATCTTTGCTTCAAAGAAGCATTCTGGCTGTACTTCTTCCAAGACAAATGTGTTTGTTCTTCTGGCAGTCCATAGTATATTCGATATTCTTCGCCAACACCATAATTCAAAGGTGTCAGTTCTTCTTCAGTCTTCCTTATTCATTGTCCAGTTTTAGCATGCATAGGAGGAGATTGAAAACACCATGGCTTGAGTCAGGCGCACCTTAGTCCCCAAAGCAACATCCTTGCTTTTCAACACTTTTTAAAGAGGTAGAAAAACTATTATAAAGGTTCTTCTTCTGTGTTTTGGGATACTTGCAGTATTTGTCAGCATTTAAAAAGTGTGTAATTTCATAGGATTTTTTTTATCATTCTAAATAAATACCCATTGTTGTACCTAATTTTGTATTTATAATTTTGTATTCTTTTTCTTAATCACTGCCCCCCACTCTTGATTGATAAGAATCAGGCCCCACATAATTTGTTCCTGGAAGGAAGGCAGAGAAATTCCCATTCAAATTCTAGGATGATCAGCAGACCCTGTGGGTCAGCTGAGGACAGCTGGCTGGGATAAAGCTGAGCCACAGAGCTGCTGCCATGGATGTACCTGGGACCATAGGAAGGGGTGGCTACTTTTGACAGCATGAATACCTTGAGTCAACAGAATGACAACTCACATCTCTAACTTCTTGCTTTGAGATCTGGACTGAAACTCAGGGACTTTCTATGATGGTGCTGAAAGAAACCCTAACTTCTTTTCGGGTCCTCAGGCTGAGACTGATTTGGAGGGAAAAAGTCGCAATGTACTTCTGCAAGTTGTTAAGTTACAACATCCACTGAAGTCATATTCTGTGGGTCTGTTATTCATTCAACAAACCTTTATGAGCACTTACTGTGAGCCAGGCATTGCTCATGAGAGGCTGTGCATCTGTCCATGGGAAAGGAGCTATCAGGAAGGTTCTAGAAGACACAGGCAGCCCTGGCCTGGACAGCCAAGCCTTGTGGGACCCCCAGTGGGCTGCTCCCATCTGAAGCAGGTCTTCCTCCTCGCTGGTCCCAGGAGAGAAGCCCTAGTAGAGCAATGATTAAGCACTCTGCTTTTAACCAAAAGGTCAGCAGTTCCAACCCACCAGCTGCTCCGTGGAAGGAAAATGTGGCAGTCTGCTTCCCTAAAGATTTACAGCCTTGGAAACCCCACGGGGCAGCTCTACTCTGTCCTACAGGGTCGCTGGGAATTGGAATTGACTTAATAGCAGTGGGTTTGGTTTTGGGTCCCAGGAGGCTGCCCCCCCAACCCTCCCGAGGGAGCTCCTTGTAGGAAAGGGGTTTGTCACCCGCCCCGCCCCTTTCCACCCCCACAGTCCCCAGATCCCGCCTGACCTGGTGAGGAGAGGAAAAGCCACCCGTGGGAAGTGATGCAGGAATTCCTAGCCGATATTGGCAAGAATGCGAATGATCTTCGTGGGAGTGCTGAACAGAGGCAGCGTAAAGTGACTGGAGACCAAGTGGAGCGTGTTGGCATCCGGCTCACAGACCTGCAGCCCTGTCTGAGCCCACAGGGGGAGCGGCCCGAGTCTGCAGGGCTGCTACACACGGATTGGAACCCACCGCCAGGGAGCTCGGTGCAGGGGGCCCTCACTGGGCGCAGGGCGCATAGAACTCAACGTCAGAAAGAAGAGTCCACAGAGGAATGGATAAACAAAACGTGGTCCTCCAGACAGTGGGGTATTACTCAATAGACTAGCATGCAGAAGAAAATGGGGAAGTTGGAACCAGCTTGATGCTGATTCTTACAAGCAAAGTCATCTAAATGTTATACAGTTCAAGCCATGAAGAGAAATGAAGTCCTACCACATGGCTGAACCTTGAAAATATGATGCTGAATGGAAAGACATAAAAGGACAAATATTGCATGAGTCCACGCGCATGGAACATCCGGAATATGCAAATGAATAGAGACAGGAAGTAGATTAGTGGTCATCACAGGGAGGGGGTGATGGGGAGTAAGAAAAATAAATAAATACAGTTACACTTCGCTTAATGTCCATAATACATTCTGTGAAATAGGACGTTATGTGACTTGGATGTTGTGCGAACACCATGTGTATTTCAGGTCATGTATGTACTATACCGTTATACACATGGCAGCGTAACTGCTTTGTCTTGTCAAAGAAGAAAATATCGTACTCTGTTAGGAGTGAAACAAAGGAGTTTTGTTGAGGAATAATACAGCTGGAGCTGGGCAGTGCTGAGTAAAAATACAAACCACTCCATTGTCTCCATCGAGTTAGAGGTTTTTGAAGAAAAACCTGGCATCGGGATCAGAGGAAGACTCAAACAACCTGCCATACACAGGTGACACAACCTTGCTTGCTGAATGTGAAGAGGACTTGGAGCACTTCCTGATGAAGATCAAAGACCACAGCCTTCAGGATGGATTACACCTCAACATAAAGAAAACAAAAATCCTACAACTGGACCAATAAGTAACATTATGATAAATGGAGAAAAGATTGAAGTTGTCAAGGATTTCATTTTACCTGGATCAACAATCAACACCCATGGAAGCAGCAGTCAAGAAATCGAATGACACATGCCTTGGGCAAATCTGCTGCAACAGACCTCTTCAAAGTGTTGAAAAGCAAAGATGTCACTTTGAGAACTAAGGTGTGCCGGACTCAAGCCATGGTATTTTCAATAGCCTCGTATGCATTCAAAAGCTGGACAATGAGTAAGGAAGACTAGAGAAGAGTGGATGTCTTTGAATTATGGTGTTGGTGAAGAATATTGAATATACCATGGACTGCCAGAAGAACAAACAAATCTGTCTGAACTTCATTCTCGAACATGCTCCCACCTTTGTTGACATAATGAGCCCCCCTCCTCAGACTTCCATTCTCCCACCCAGCCACCCCATAAGAAAGAGGGCTTCTTTCCCCGTGGTTCCCAGAATACTCCTGGGATTGACTCTTACTGGGGAAGCTTAGAGGTGTGTACTTCTTCCCAAACCACACTGGACCCCGGGGATGGAAGCTGCTGACTGTCCGAGTCTGCAGCAGATCACACTAAGTGGAGCCAGGAGTGAGGTCGGAGTCCCCCACCAAAAAGCACTTGGGCCTTGCCAGTTCAGCCTCCAAGGATGTTGGCTTCATTCCTGTAGGACCTCACTGAAAGCCCCAGAAGCCTCTGGAATCCTGACTTTTTCTACCCATTCTCTACACGCGATGTGAGCACAGTACTCAAATCGAGTTAGTACAATACAGAGTTCAGACAATGACTTGCCACCTTTAACGAGGATCGCTGATGTCCTGGTTGGCCCTGGGGAGAGCTCACTGCCTGCACCCCACACAGACCCCACCCTGGGCGTGTGCAGGCAACATTCCCACTCCAAAAGCCACAGTCAGCATTGGCCAGAATTCTTTTGGTTACTTGTGACAGAAACCATATACAGGGACTGATCCCTCCTGATAACATGTCCAAAGTACATGAGACCAAGTCTCACCATCCTTGCTTCTAAGGAGCATTCTGGCTGTACTTCTTCCAAGACAGATTTGTTCATTCTTCTGGCAGTCCATGCTATATTCAATATTCTTCGCCAATACCATAATACAAAGATGTCAGTTCTTCTTTGGTCTTCCTTATTCATTGTCCAGCTTTCACAAGCATATGAGGTGATTGAGAACACCATGGCTTGGGTCAGGCGCACCTTAGTCTTCAAGGTAACATCTTTGCTTTTTAACACTTTAAAGAGTTCTTTTGCAGCAGATTTGCCCAATGCAATGCAGTTTGATTTCTTGACGGCTGCTTCCATGGGTGTTGATCGTGGATCCGAGTAAGATGAAATCCTTGACAACTTCAGTTTTTTCTCCATTTATCATGATGTTGCTTATTGGTCCAGTTGTCAGGATTTTCATTTTCTTTATGTTGAGGTGTAATCCATACTGGAGGCTGTGGTCTTTGATCTTCGTCAGTAAGTGCTTCAAGTCCTCTTCACTTTCAGCAAGCAAGGTTGTGTCATCTGCATAATGTAGGTTGTTAATGAGACTTCCTCCAATCCTGATGCCCCGTTCTTCTTCATATAGTCCAGCTTCTCGAATTATTTGCTCAACATACAGGTTGAATAAGTATGGTGAGAGGATACCACTCCAACACACACCTTTCCTGATTTTAAACTATGCAGTATCTCCGTGTTCTGTTTAAATGACTGCCTCTTGGTCTGCATACAGGTTCCTCATGAGCACAATTAAGTGTTCTGGAATTCCTATTCTTCGAAATGTTATCCATAATTTGTTATGATCCATAAAGTTGAATGCCTTTGCATAGTCAATAAAATAGAGGTAAACATCTTTCTGGTATTCTCTGCTTCAGCCAAGATCCATATGACATCAACAATGATATCCCTCGTTCCACGTCCTCTTCTGAATCCAGTTTGAACTTCTGGCAGTTCCCTGTTGATGTACTGCTGCAACCACTTTTGAATTATCTTCAGCAGAATTTTCCTCGCATGTGATATTAATGATATTTGATAATTTCCACATTCTGTTGGATCACCTTTCTTTGAAATGGGTACAAATATGGATCTCTTCCAGTCAGTTGGCCAGGTAGCTGTCTTCCAAATTTCTTGGCATAGATGAGTGGGCACCTCCAGCACTGCATCTGTTTGTTGAAACATCTCAGTTCGTATTCCATCAATTCCTGGAGCCTTGTTTTTTGCCAATGTCTTTAGTGCAGCTTGGACTTCTTCCTTCAATACCATCAGTTCTTGATCACATGCTACCTCCTGAAATGACTGAATGTTGACCAATTCTTTTGGTACAATGACTCTGTGTATTCCTGCCATCTTTTTTGATGTCTCCATGTCATCCAGTTTCTTGCTTATAGAATCCTTTAGTATTGCTACTTGAGGCTTGAATTTTTTCTTCAGTTTTTTCAGCCTGAGAAATGTTGAGCCCGTTCTTCCCTTGTCATTCTCTGACTCCAGGTCTTTGCACATTTCATTATAATGCTTTACTTTGTCTACTCGAGCTGCCCTTTGAAATCTTTGGTTCAGCTTTTTTACTTCATAATTTCTTTCATTCACTTCAGCTACTCTACCTTCAAGAGCAAGTTTCAGAGTCTATTCTGATATCCATTTTGGTCTTTTCTTTCTTTGCTGTCCTTTTAATGACCTCTTGCTTTCTTCATGTATGATGTCTTTGATGTCATTCTACAACTCGTCCGGTCTTTCGTTATTAGTGTTAAATGCATCGAATTTATTCTTGAGAAGGTCTCTAAATTCAGGTGGGATATACTCAAGGTCATATTTTGGCTGTTGTGTACTTGTTTTAATTTTCTTCAGCTTCAACTTGAACTTGCATACGAGCAATTGATGGTCTGTTCCGTAGTCGGCCCCTGGCCTTGTTCTGACTGATAATATTGAGCTTCTCTGTTGTCTCTTTCTACAGATGCAGTTGATTTGACTCTTGTGTATTCCATCCAGCGAGGTCCATGTATATAGTCGCTGTTTATGTTGTTGAAAAAATGTATTTGCAATGAATAATTCCAAATTTGTTTTGCAATTCTATCACTTGATCTCCAGCATCATTTTTATCACCAAGGCCATATTTTCCAACTACCAGTCCTTCTTCTTTGTTTCCAATCACCAATAATTATCAGTGCATCTCGATTGCATGTTTGATCAATTTCAGACTGTAGAAGTTGGTAAAAATCTTCAATTTTTCCATCTTTGACATTAGTGGTTGGTGTGTAATTTGCATAACAGTTGTATTAACTGGTCTTCTTTGTAGGTGTGTGGATATTATCCTACCACTGACAGCATTGTACTTCAGGATAGATCTTGAAATGTTCTTTTTGATGATGAATGTGATGCCCTTCGTCTTCAATTTGTCATACCTGGCATAGTAGATCATATGATTGTCTGATTCAAAATGGCCAATACCAGTCCATTTCAACTCACCAGTGTCTAGGATATTGATCTTTATGCTTTCCATTTCATTTTTGATGACATCCAATTTTCCTAGATTCATGGTATATTCCACGCTCTGATTATTGATGGATGTTTGCAGCTGTTCCTTTTCATTTTGAGTTGTTCCACATCAGCAAATGAAGGTCCTGAAAGCTTTACTTTATCCATGTCACTTTATCCATGGTCAACTCTATTTTGAGGAGGCAGCTCTTCCCCAGTCGTATTTTGAGTACCTTCAACCTGAGGGACTTGTCTTCAGGCACTATATCAGACAATGTTCCATTATTATTCATAGTTTTCACTGCCCAATTTTTTCAGAAGTAGATTTTCTGTTCCTTCTTCCTAGTCTAACTTAGTTTGGAAGCTCGGCTGAAACCTGTCCACCAAGGGTGACCCTGCTGGTATTTGAAATACTGGTAAGCATAGCTTCCGGCATCACAGCAACACCCAAGCCACCACAGTAGGACAAATTTCTTCCCAATTTGTTCTTATTGTTTCTTTTTTTTGAACATTTTATTGTGCTTCAGGTGAAAATTTACATAGTTAATTAGTTTTCCAATCAATAATCCATACACAAATTGTTTCGTGATATTGACTGCAATCCCTGCAATGTGTCAGCATTCTCCCCATTTCCTTCCGGGGTTCCCTGTTTTCAGTCATCTGGTTTTCCTGTCCCTCCCTGCCTTCTCAGCCTTGGTTTTGGGTAAATGTTGCCCTTTTGGTCTCGTAGAGCTGATTGTTCTAAGGAGCACATTCTTCCCAGGTATTATGGTTTATTTTAAGCCCCGTGTATTACTTGGCTGAAAGGTGGCTCTGGGAGTGTCATTTTCAAGTTAGAAGGTTGTCTTAGGGCAATTGTCTAGGGGGTTCTTCCAGTCTCTTTTAGACCGTTAAGTCTGGTCTTTTTTTTCTTTTTTTTTGAGTTTGAATTTTGTTCTACATTTTTTTTACCCATTCTACTATTGTGATCCCGGTCAGAGTGGTCAGCAGTGGCAGCTGGGCACCATCTAGTTCTTCTGGTCTCAGGTTGGGAAAGGCTGTGGTTCATGTGGGCTATTATTCCTTTGGACTAATTGCTTTCTTGAGTCTTCAGTTTTCTTCATTCCCCTTTCCTCCAGGTGGGAAGAGGCCGGTAGTCACTTTTTAGTCTTATTGGTTTTTAACAGCTCTCTGGTAGGCAGATTTTTGGCTTCCACAACCTGGTGTCTTGTATGTGGTTATGTTAGGTTACATGAAAAAAGAATTAATGTTAAAATAGGAAAATTACCCTGGATTATCTGAGTGGGCCCAATGTAATCATACAAGCCCTTAAAAGCAGAAAGATGTTGCTTTCTGAAGGCGAAGTCAGAGAGATTGGAAGCACGAGAAGGATTCAGTGCACCATTGCATGTTTGACGATTGAGGGGCCCACAAGCTAAGGAATGTGGGTGGCCTCTGGACACTAAGAACAACCCCTGGCTGACAGCCAGCAAGGAAACGGAGACCTCAGTTGTACAGCCACTAGAACCTAATTCTGCCAACAGCCTGAGTGAGCCTAAAGTGAATTCTCCCTTACAGCCTACAGATAGGAGCCCAGGCTGGCCGCCATCTTGATTTTTGGCCTCATGAGGCCATGAGAAGAGAACCAGCTGCTGGACACAGCACTGTGAGATAATAAATGGGAGTTATTTTAAGGTGCTAAGTTTATGGTAATTTGTTACTGCAGTCGTAGACTAGTATAAGTTCTTTATTAATGTTGAAAGTATATTGTAAATATTTTTTCAAGTGTGCATTTGCATTTTAAAACTCTACCATCAGTTATATTTACTCTTCCCGATTTCATTATCAAAGGGTGAACTCAAGTTCCATTATGGGGAGGCGGCCCTTCGCTGTCACCCCACGTACCTGATGCTGTTGTTAGTTGCCATCAAATCAATTCCAACTCATGGTGACCCCACGTGTGCAGGGTAGAACTGCACTCCAGAGGGTTTTCAAGGCTGTGACCTTTCCGAAGCAGACTGCCAGGTCTTACTTCCGAGACACCTCTGAGTGTGTTTGAACTGCTAACCTTTCGTTAGTAGTCCAGCATGTCACAATTTGCGCCACCCAATACTCTAGTCCAAAGGTTCTCAGACTCTAGAGAGCCGTACAATCTCCCTGAGGGCTTGTTAAAGCACACATTGCTGAGCCCCACACCCTGAGTTTCTGACTCAGCAGATGTGGGAGAAAGTTGCATTTCTAGCAAGTTCTTTCTAAAGCAACCCTCCCAGTCCTAGGCGCGTCCTTAAGGTCCTAACCGGGTGCCCCTGCCAGTAGAAACAAGCAGAGCTCCACCCAGAGGGGCGGAGCTCTAGGAAGCCCCACCCACGTCACTAGACCCTGCCTCTCATTGGCTGACAGAGAAGGGGCACCCCCTACATCACAGAGCTGTATGCTCCACCCACCCGAACTCCAGTGGCGGGAGGGGGCGTCGCGTCTGCGCAGTGGAGTTCGGCGTGCTGCGCTGAGCCAGCGGGACGCGGCGACGGGATGGCGGAGCCCCAGGACGAGTCGGAGCCCCTCCTGGGCCGGACTCGAGGCGGCAGCGGTCGCGGCCGCGACTGCCCGGCTGCGGCAGTGGCGGCGGCCGCGGTGGCCACCTGCCGTAGCGCCCAGGTCAGAGGTGAGCAGCCCGGGCCGGGGACGAGGGCGACCCGGGGTGAGGGTCGCGGGCAGGCTCCGCGATCCCCTCACCCCAGGTGGCTACTGGGACCCCGCCGGGCCGGAGTCCGAGCGGCACGGTCGCTCGGGGTCAGGGGGCCTTCCCTGGGGTCCGGGGACCGACTCAGGCTGGGGCAGAGTTGGGGCGCGGGGTTCCGCACCCCGAACCGGGAAGGGGGCCTCGGCAACCCGGGGACCAGCCCCTCCAGCGCCGGGGGCAGCCTGGGCCACGTGGTCTCCCCGGGGTATCTGGTGTCCCATTTCCTTGGGGAGGAAACCGGGGCGCAGAGAGGGGAGGTAGCCTCCCCAAGGTCGCACAGCTAGTAAGTGGCTGGGGCGGCTTTCGAACCCAGCCGGGAGGGACTGGAGGGTCCTTTCTGCCTCATGGTTCCTGGTCCTAGGAGACTCCCGGGACCTTGGGACAGGCTGCCAGCAGCAGCTTCCTCCCTCTGCCTTTTGCAGCTTCCCGCCGGTACTCTGGCTCCTGCCGGCCCTTCCTGTTTACAGAGAGTTTGTCCAGTCCCCGGCAGGGTGGAGGCCATGGATCTCAGGTGGAGGCCAGGGTGGGGCCTCAGATACAGATGAGGAGACAGGTCCACAGGGACCCCCAGACATGCCCAAGGTCACAGCCCTGGGTTCTGCTGCAGCCTCTGTGCGGACCAGCTCCGCATTCGTGCCTGGCCACTTCTCTCTGGGCCTCACTTTCCTCATCTGTCCAGGAGGGGACTGGGTTGGAGCAGGGGTCCCCATAACCAGTCTGCAGGCGTGTGCCCATCCATGGAATAATGGGGTGGGAATCCCCAAAACTAGAGGCTGGGGTGGCCACCCTGCCTGCCTATCTCAGAGGCTTCCCTGGGAACGTTCTCTGGTCACTTCCTGGGACTGGACACGCAGTCCAGCCTGTGCCAGGCCTTGCGGTGGGCAGGGTCAGGGATGTAGAGTGTGGTGACATTCAGGGCACAGACTGTCTGGAGTTCTGGTGCCTTCCTGGGCTGCCCCTCCCTGCCTGGGTGACCTTGGCAGGTGGCTTCACCTTTCTGAGTCTTGGTAAAGGTGGGTAGTGTTAGGGCTGCCCGGGGTCCCTGAGTGGTGCAGTTTGCACTTGACTGCTGACCGAAAGACTGGAGGTTCGAACTCACCCAGCAGCACTGTGGAAGAAAGGCCTGGCCATCTACTCCTGTAAAGATCACAGCCAAGAAAACCCTATGGAGCAATTCTGCTCTGTTTAACACATGGGGTGACCTTGAGTCAGAACTGACTTGACTAGCAGTGGGTTTAGTTTTTTTGTTCGTAGGCCTGCCCAGAGGGGCATTGTGAGGATCCAGAGATGGTCCGGGGAGTACCCTAGCCCAGGGTGGGAGAGCTGGGTGTGTTGGCCCCAGTGGCTGGCTGTTGTAGGTCCCAGCCCTGGCTGAGGGGGTGGGCGGGCCGGGCAAATGAGACCCACATTGTTGTTAGGGTGGGAGCCAGCAAGAGAGCTGGGGAGAGCTCTCTGTCTACTGTGTGGCCCCTGGCAAAGGCGGGACAGGACGCCCTGTGTTCCGATCTTGGGCTGCCTGGCTGGCATGGCTGGGCAGACAAGGGGGGCAGTGGGCGCTGAGAAGGGCTTATTCAGCCCCCGCCCCGGGGCCCGGCTGGGCTCTGCGGTGGAGGCCTGCGCTCAGGATCGGCATCCCCACAATCGGGGTCTCCTGCCAACCGTGGACTCTGTGGTGGGTTTCTTCTGATTCTGCCACGCCTGGAGGGTCCACAGTCATTTCTTGTGCCTGGGTCAGAATATTATTACCCTTTTGCTGGTTATGAAAAAATCAGAGGAAAGGGAACTGCCTTGCTGTAGAAGGAATTTTCAGAATAATAATAATGCTGTTAATAGTTGCCGTCAACTCCGACTCATGGCGACCCGTGTGTGCGGAGTAGAACTGCTCCATAGGGTTTTCGAGGCTGTGACCTTTTGGAAACAGATTGCCAGGCCTGTCTTCTGAGGTGCCTTTGGGTGGGTTTGAACCGCCCCCCTTTTGGCTAGTAGTCGAGTGCTTAACTGTTTGCGCCACCCAAAGACACCTAATAATAACATGAGCTAATGTTTACGGAGGGTTTGCGGTGCAAGGCACTGTTGCTTCAGTAACCCATTCAATCCTTACCCCAGTCCCATGGGGTAGGGCCAGTGGGGACACGGAGGCACAGAGAGACGAAGGAGTTTGCCCAGGGACACAGGGGGAGCTGGTCGGGGCCCCCACATGGGTGTGCAGGAAGGGCTTCGGGGGTTTAGATCCAGATGTTTAGAGGCAGAGGCTTAGGGCAGGGAAACCCTCGGGGGGCCGATGGGAGACACAGCCTTTGGGCCCCGTGTATGCCACTCTCTGCGGCCGACATTTGTCATGGTCTGCTGGGGCTACCCATTGCCCTCGAATCGGTTCCAGCTCATAGCGACCCTGTAGGACAGAGCAGAACTGCCTCATTGGGTTTCCAAGGCTGTCATCTTTATGGAAGCAGGCTGACATATCTTTCTCCCGCAGAGCTGCTGGTGGATTTAAAACTCTGACTTTTTGGTTAGCAGCTGAGTGCTTATCCACTGCACCACCGGGACTCCATTTCTCCTGGGGCTGCCCAAACCAAATACCACCGAGTGGGTGGTTTTAAAGGACAGAAGTTTATTGTCTCCGTTCTGGAGGCCAGAAGTCCCAACCAGGTGTCTGCAGGGCCATGCCTTCTCTGAAGTCTCCAGGGCAAGGTCCTTCCTTGTCTCCCCCAGCTTCTGGTGGCCCTGGACACCTCTTGGCACTCCTTAGCTTATGGAGGATCCTCACTTGGTGTCTGTCCCTGTGTGTGACTCTGTCTTTGTGTCTGTTCTGCCCTTTATAAGGCAGCACTCAGAAGGGATCACGACCCACCCTGCTCCACGTGACCTTGTTAACTGCAGAGAAAAACCCTCTTTGCAAACAAGGCTACATTCACAGGAGGGAGGGGTTGGGATATCATATCTTTGGGGGGACCCAATCAATCCATAACAACGTTTGCCCAGATATCCCGACCTGGTTTGCCTGGCAGAGTCCCCCCAGCCTGGTGGATGTTGGGTACAGACAGGTGACTTCCACCCAGGGTGACGAGCTCCGGGCACGGTGTGCTTCCCCGAGGCTGTGCCGGGTTGGGGAGTGTCTGGGAAGGTGGTGTCCCCAGATTGACAGGCTGAGAGACGGCGTTCCCGGCAAAGCCAACAGCATGGGCTAGGGCTGAAGGCCTTGGAGAGCATGGCCTCGGGGGAGCCAGGCTCAGGAGGACTGGGGTGGGGGCTTGGGTGTGCGCAGCAGTGGGCCACTAGCAGAGGTGGGCCCAGGGGCCCGGCTGGGGGCCGCGGAAGGCTGTGACATGCTCGTGGGGGTTGTGACACGATCTCGCTGGCTGCTGCAGTGGGAAGGGGCCCTCTGTGGGGTAGGGGCTGTAGGGCGGGGCGGCCAAGCCTTCTGGAGTTGGATGTCTGAGGGCTGGTGGACTCAGGTGGCCGGAACCAGAATTGTACAAACAACGAGAAGAGCCAGGTAAGGGAACCGTGAGGTGGATGGTTCTGGGGTGCCCGACACTGTGGGCCATCGACGGCTGGCCTGGCTGGGAGCCCCTTCCCCGCGCCTGGTCCCGGGCTGGGGGCGGCCTGTGGCCTCTCGGGGCCTCAGTCTCTTCACGTCTTCATGTCAGATGCCACTGAGTCGGTTCTGACTCACGGCGACCCCGTGTGACGGTATTACTAGAACTGGCCCAGAGGGTTTCCTGGGCAGTAAACTTTACGGCAGCAGGTCATTAGGTCTTTCTCCCGTGCAGCTGCTGGTGGGTTTTGAACCACCCACCTTTTGGTTAGCAGCTGAGTACTTAACCATTGCGCCACCAGGCTCCTCTCTTCCCGTCTAGGAAGCTTGTATTGTTAGAACTCCCCAGGCAGAGTTGGTTTCGTCCTGGGACTTTGGCACTGTGGCTCCTCTTGGGGACCCCCAGCCCTCCCCCTGAGCCTTCCCCCGGGGCTCAGGTGGCTTGAGTTCTGCCAGGTGCCCAAGTGCCTTGCTGTCCCGGCTCCACGGACACAGCAGTGGTGGTGGCCACTGATCCCGGCTCTCCCGGGACACCCACAGGGACACCTCAGTCACCACCCTGGGAGGGCTTTTAGGGGTCTTCAGAGCAGCCTCATGGCTGTACATGTGGGGAGACCGAGGCCCAGTCAGAGAAGGCGCTGGCTCCAGGTGCTCTGAGAGACGACCACAGAGCCAGGACCAGGTCCAGTCTCCGGCCTCTGTCCCGCCCCCACGTTCCTGATCGGTCTCTGGGCCCCTGTGGCCTCTGCCCCAGATCCCCAAGTGTGAGCCCCAGGATAGAAGCAGCCGCCTCCCTTGGGTGGCAGGCAGAATGGGCAGTGGCCGAGAGCTCCACCAAGGTGCCCGCCACTGTCACCTTCCCTCCTGCCTCTCGGAAGAGCCACGCGGCCCCGTGTTTTCTTGGGAGCCAGCTACGTCAGCTTCAGTGGCTGCGGGCCCCAGTAGACTCCTGAGTGAAGGGCCTGCAGGTTCTCCACCTTATTCCCAGGCACTGAGCTCCGGACAGAGGGTCACGTGCCAGCCCCACTCTCCTGGGCCGCCTGGGCTCCCTCTCTGCTGGACCTCAGCAGTGTGGACTTCAGCCTTTGGAGTCCTCTGGTGAAACGGCTGTGTCCCATTTGCTGATCAAATGGCTCCTTCTACAGCGAAGGCCCAGACTCACATCCGGGGTGGTGGGCAAGGCCCAAGCCCTGGACAACACGTTGCTGTTCTCCCTGTGGGCACGAGGGGCTTGCGTGCAGGCGGGCGCTGGATGGTGGCTTTCTGAGCTGTCTGGTTTCTCCTGAAGGCCCCTCATAATTGGGAGCCCCCACCACCCTCGCCCCGGCCCCCCAGGAGGCTCTGAGTTGTACACTGGGCAGGGGATGGTGGTGCGGAGCTGCCTTTCTTCTGGGCCTGACGTGCTCCGACCTGGCAGTGCTGAGTGGTGTTCTGGCCATGCAGACGCGCTGCAGGGCAGAAGGCATCCTTACAAATGGGACCTCGGAAGGAGACCGAAGCCAGTTCTCAGCAATGTGTCCTCTCTGTCTGCAGGCACCAAGGCCGGTCAGGAGCTCTGCATCGACCAGGCCGTGGTCTTCATTGAGGATGCAATCAAGGTGGGCGGCGCCTCCTCCCTGGGCTCTGCGGTCACTGGGTGATGACTGAGAAGCCCCTGGAGGCCCCTTCACCCCCTGCTGTCCAGTGGTCAGGCCTCTGTTTCTGGCCCATGCGGTCGAGATAACGGGGTGACAGGGCCTCTGGGCCGGGGTCTCCTGAGTCCTCGCTGAGGGTGACGGCTTGGTGCTTCTCTTCTGGGTCCTGGAATCACTCGGCCCAGTGAATTGCCATGTACTGAGGGCCTGTTGGAAACCCTGGTGGCATAGTGGTTAAGAGCTCGGCTGCTAACCAAAAGGTCGGCAGTTTGAATCTACCAGGCACTCCTTGGCAACTCTATGGGGCAGATCTACTGTGTCCTATAGGGTCGCTATGAGTCGGAATCGACTTGACGGCAATGGGCAACGGGGCAGTGAGGGCCGGTCACGTGCTGGGTCCCGTACTGCTCCTGGGAAAGATGGCAAAGGTGACAAGACAGTTCCCTCCTGCAAACGCCATGCAGGCTCATTTAGGGAAATGGTGTGAACGCATGCAGTGCCCCCGAGCGTAGGGTTAGGCTGGAGGACGATGCGGCTGAAGTGGGGGGTGAGGGGCCGGCCTTGTACAGAGAAGAAACAGGACAGACAGAGGCACAGCCGCCCTCCCAGCAAACGTCCAGGGCAGCACACGGGCCTGCCCTGGGGTCGGAGGTAAGTGGGTGGGCACGGCCCTCAGCCCGGCGAGCAAACGTGGCAGCTTGTGGCTGTCTGACCCTGCTGTGGGGGCGGGGGGCGCCCTGGCCACGTGCCCAGGTGTCACACAGCCTGTCTCCCGACGGGTACCCGCCACGGGGTGAGAGTGGGTGTGCGTGTGGGCAGGTGTGAGGGCACACGTGTGTGCAGCACGGGGGGCGGGGCTCTTGCTCACACTCTTGTGTCACTTGCAGTACCGCTCCATCAACCACCGCATGGACGCCAGCGCGATGTGGTTTTACCGGTGGTATTACTCCACCTCGTGCCAGCGGTGAGGACACACGCGCAAAGCGCGGGGCCCTGCAGGCTTGGCAGGAGGGGGAGGGGAGAAGAAGGGGGTGGGGGTGGCCTCACCTGTGCTGGGGACAACACCTGGTCTCAAGTTCCAGCTCCCTTCCCCTTCCCCAAGGGTGGAAGAGGAGGCTGTACCTTCCCCCACTACCCCCTCCTCACTAGACAGGCAGAAGGGCTTCTCTGGGGGTGAGAGGTTCTTTCTAGAATGTTCTGTGAGCCAAAGGCAACGTGACATAAAATTCATTTTTTTAAAGTAACGTTTAATACGTTCACAATCTGTACGACCACCACCTCTTTCTAGTTCCAAAACGTACTCATCACCCCAGACGCGTACCCATGAGCAGTCACCCCCCGGCCCCCGGGTCCCAGCCCCTGGCAACCGCTCATCTGCTTTCTGTCTCTATGGGTTTGCCTGTTCTGGACATTTTGTGTAATGGAATCATGCAACCCGTGGCCTTTGGCGTCTGCCGTCTTCCACCGAGCGGGGTGTGTTCACGGCTCCTCCGTGTTGTGGCGTGGGTCAGAGCATTGTTCCTCTTGGTGGCTGGGCACTGTTCCCTTGTGTTAGGGCAGCTGAGTTTGATCAGATAGCGTCCTCCGACCAGGCACAGGTGGCCACACGCCAGGACATGCTCATGTGCCTCTGTGCCTGGGGTTCTGCCTGCTCACCAGCGTTTCAGCCCCACGGGGTGGCTGGTCCTGGCCTTTAGCCAGCTCTGTCCCTTTTGCAGGATTTTGAGCTTCATCATTTTCTTGATCCTGTCTTTGGCTTTTGTCGAGACCCCTTCCTCGCTCACGAGCTCCTCGGACGTCCGGTTCCGCCGTGTCGCCTGGGAGCCGCCCTGTGGCCTGACCGAGAGCGTGGAGCTGCTCTGCCTGCTGGTCTTCGTGGCCGACGTCTTCGTGAAGGTGAGCGGGGTGGAGAGGCTGGCGCCCGCAGCCGCCCTCCCCTGCCCGCATGGGCCACCCTCCCCTGCCCGGCGACCTTGCTTCTTGTCTTCTTGGTTTTCATGTCCCTGGACCTAGCTGCCTTTTTTCCTGATTTTGCCCCTTGGCCTGCTGAGCAAAGGACAGTGTTTCTTGGGGGAGTTCTGGGCCTCGGGGCAGAGGCCTCTGCCAGTCCTCCTCTGGATTGTGCCATGGGGGCGGGGCACCCTGTGGGGCTTCAGCATGGTTGAGACCCCCCAGCTGAGGCAGAGCGGGTGGGCAGGGTGGTGTCTCCCACCCTGATAGAATAGGAAGGCCAAGGTGGGGGCAGGAAGGGCCTCTGGCCCACACAGCGGCTACTGCGTGTCCGACTCTCTGTCCCCGTGACTGATCCTTCTGGAAGTTGGAGGTGGGCTCGGCCTGCCCTTGTAAGCATCTGGGGCGTGTCGGCTGGCTGAGCCCAGTGACTTCCCGTGAGGCCCAGAGGTGCTGGCCTTGCTGCGGCCACATGATCTGTTGTTTTCGTCAAACAACAGATTCCAGCGCTGCCGTGCGTGGACTTGCCCGTTCACGCCTCAGTTGTTCACTGGCTGTCTCTCCCTGCAGCGTCAGCCCCGAGCCGTGGGCAGGTTCATGTGACTGTCCTGTCACCGGCCTCTGCCTGGCGGGGCCTCTGGGAGGGTGGGCTCAGCCTCTGCACAGCCGGGAGTGGAGGGCGGCCTCTGGACGAGTCTGTGGTCGAGGCCACCGGGAGTGCCTCATTTCTTTTTTTTTGGCCCATAATGTGGTTAGGAGGTCATGGATTTTACACCGGAACTGAAACTGGTGAAAAGCTCTCATTCGCAGTGTGTGAATGCTGGTCTGCTTGGGGGCGGTCTCAGGAGGCCAGGAGACACACGTGCGCACAGCGTCCTCTGCAGGTGGGAGCGGGAGAGGCAGGAGGTGGGAGAGGAGACCACAGCCCCGCCTCCAGCCACACCTGGCTGTTTTGTGCTTGGGCCTCCTGCTCCTTTTGTTAGCTGAGGGGCGTGAGGAGGACCCCCTGTACCAGGAGGAAACAGGCCAGAAGAGCAATGCCGTGCATGAGGCTGCTGCACGTGTCATGGTGTCCAGGCGGCACTAGCCCCTGGCAGGGCACCCTTCCTGACCTCCGCACGGCCTCCTGCTCCCCGCCTGTGCCGCGAGGGCTCCGACCAGGCTCCCTCTGCTTTCCGCCGTCCTGAGCCTGCCTCGTGGGACTCCTGCCTGTGGCCACCGGCTGACCCACTTGTCTCTCCTACAGGGCTACCTGGTCGGGTGGTCCCAGTACCGGAGCAGCCCCTGGCTGCTGGCCTACCTCGTGGTGCTGGTGGTGTCACTGATAGACTGGATCGTGTCCCTGAGCGTCATTTGCTGGGAGGTAGGTGATGCAGCAGCGCCTAGATGGGTGGGGGGCTCTGCAGAGTGTGGGTGCCAGGTGCAGCTGCCCCGGGAACAGGGAGATGGGGTCCTGAGGCTCTGTGGTCACCTGGCCGTCTGCCCAGCACTGTCCTCTTCCCGTAGCACCCACTCACCCCGTCAGCCAGGGAGCCTTGCTCCCATCTTGCAGATGAGCACATGGAGGCCAGGGGGACACACGAGGTTTCCCTAGGTCATCCTGTGAGTGAGTGGAGGACCTGGGGGCAAACCCCAGGACTCAGTTCCCGGCTCACCACTTTGCGGCTGGCTGGGTGCCCCATGAAGGTGCCACCTGGCCATCACTGTGCCCCAGGTGAGCAGGGGCAAGGCTCCGCATTGCCCGGGAGTTCCCCCACCTTTATATATATATAAAACCAAAAACCAAACCCGTTGTCGTCGAGTCGATTCTGACTCATAGCGACCCTATAGGACAGAGTAGAACTGCCCATAGGGTTTCCAAGGAGCAGCTGGTGGATTCGAACTGCCACCCTTTTGGTGAGCAGCCACAGCACTTAACCACTGTGCCACCAGGGTTTCCTATATGAGAAAAAGAGGAAGCCCCTCAGTGAGATGGACTGACACAGTGGCTGCAACAATGGGCTCAAACCCAGCAACAGTTGGGAGGATGGGGCGGGACCGGGCTGTGTTTTCTTCTTTTGTACGTGGGGTCACTATGAGTGGGAACCAACTTGACGGTACCTGACAGCAACATCATAAAAAAAACCAACCTCATTGCTGTCGAGTCGATTCCAGCTCACAGCAACCCTATAGGACAGGTGCGGAGGATAAGCGCCGGGGTCTTGGGACAGTCCGCCCCTACAGTGGCAGGTGTGGGGGACAAGCGCCGGGGTCTCAGGACAGTCTGCCTCTATGCTGTCAGCTGTGGGGGACAAGCAGCGGGGTCTCGGGACAGTCTGCCTCTACAGTGGCAGGCGCGGGCATGACAGTTGAGTCCCCACATGGCCTCCTTTCACAGACCATGCGGATCCGCCGGCTCCTGCGCCCCTTCTTCCTGCTGCAGAACTCGTCTATGATGAAGAAGACGCTCAAGTGCATCCGCTCAACGCTGCCGGAGATGGCCAGGTGAGGTGGGTGCCCTGGGCCTGTCGGGATGGCCGAGGGCCCCGTGCCGTGCTCTGTGGCTGGGGACAGGTTTTGGGGGTACAGGGCCCAGCAGGGCTCCTGGTGGGCAGCTGTGCCCCGGACTTGGGGTGTGTCAGGGCAGCCTGTGGGTGTCCTGCCAACACTGGACCCCTCTGGGTAGGGCTGGCAGGGGACAGCGTGGGGGTCCAAGTGGGCGGGGCACGGCCGGGCAGGCAGAATTTTAGGGTCTCTGCTGGGCAGTCAGGGCCTGTGGTTCCAGCAGTCCCCCGAGAGGCCTAGCCCCCTCGCTGCTGACCTGGCTGTCCCCCATCCTCCTTCGTGTCCCTCATGGTCATCGCTGAGTCCTGTTAATGCTTCTTCCCCTCGGCTTATCCCCTTCTGCCCCTGCTGTGACCACTGCCCCCCAACTCTGTCATCTCCACCACCCGCTGCCATGCGGCGTTCACCCCCCTTGGAGGCCCTCATGGCTCCTGTCACCACCAGAGTACCCGGCCCACCCAGCCTACCTCTCTCCAGGCCCCTGGAACCCTCTGCTCTCGCTCCTGCCGGGGGCCTCTCCCCTGGAGGCTCGGGCTGCACCCTCTCCCTGTCTTGGCTTCTCCCCTCAGTCCCTGGGGTCGCAGTTTCATCTCCACCAAGCAGAGACCCCTCCCCGGGGCAGGGCCAGGCCCCCTTCCTGGGGCCCCTCGGGGCTGAGTGGGTACAGGCCCTGGGGAGGGGGAGCTGTGTGGGTACGTTGTCGCTGACCCGGCTGAGGTCGGCTGTCCCCGGCCCCCATCACGCTGACGTGGGGGCCGCGTCTGGCCGGTGCTGACGGCTGCCCTTGCCCCAGCGTGGCGCTGCTGCTGGCGTTACACCTGTGCCTCTTCACCATGTTCGGGATGCTGTTGTTCACCGGCGAGAAGGTGAGGGTCCCGCCTGCTCCGCGGTGGCCCGGTGCGCCGTCTCCCTGCTGTCCTGTCTGTGCCCGAGTTAGGGCCTGTCTGGCTGTCCCGCAGAGCCTGCTGGGAACAGTGGGTGGTGGTGGTGGTTGACCCACGGTGGGGGGTACGGCTTGTTGAGTTCCGGGTATAGGGCTGGGCCGTGGAAGCCTCGGCTGGTGGGTGGCGGCCCAGACAGCCCCCCTGAGCTGCCCGCATTGGCTCCCGGCAGGACGACGGGCTGAGCAAGGAGCGGCTGACCTACTTCCGCAACCTGCCTGAGGCCCTGACCTCCCTCCTGGTGCTGCTGACCACGGCTAACAACCCTGATGGTGCGTGGGGCCGGAGGGAGACGGGGGCCCTGGGGGGGTGAGGGGACCCTGAGTGGGGGTGAGCGGGACCCAGGGGGGGTGAGCGGGACCCTGGGGGGGCGAGGGGGACCCTGAGGTGGGGTGAGGGGTGGAGCCCATGGGGGTGAGGGGGTACTGGGGGGTAAGCAGGACACTGAGGTGGGTTAAGGGGGTACTGGGGCATGAGTGGGACACTGAGGGGGCAAGTGGGACCCTGGGGGGGTGAGTGGGATCCTGAGGGGGGTAAGCGGGACCTGGGGGGGGCAAGTGGGACCCTGAGGTGGGGTGAGGGGTGGAGCCCGTGGGGGTAAGGGCTTACTAGGGGGTTAGCAGGACACTGACGGGGGTTGAGGGGGTACTGAGGAGTGAGTGGGACACTGAGGGGGTGAGTGAGACCCTGAGGGGGTGAGTGGGACTGTGAGGGGGGGTGAGGGGTAGGGCCCATGGGGGTGAGGGGGGTCCTCGGGATTGAGTGGAACACTGAGGGAGGGTGAGGGGCAGGGCTCATAGGGGTGAGGGGGTTACTGGGAGGGTAACTCAGGGCCCTGAACTGAGAAGGGCCACCGGCTTGTCTGGGAGGGGTCTCAGGTGGCAACTTCAGCACAGTATAGGGATGAGTGTCCTAGAAAGGCAGTGAGTTTCCCATTTCTGAGCATGTGAGCAGAGGCGTGAAGATCAGCCTCCCGCTCTGGGGAGGGGCAGAGGGGGTCGGGCTGTGGTGGGACTCAGCCACATCGGGGGCTTTCAGCGTCTCTGGTCTCCTCTCTCAGTGATGATGCCTGCCTACTCCAAGAAGCGCGCCTACTGCGTCTTCTTCATCCTCTTCACTGTGATCGGTGAGGCTGATGCTTGGCCAGGGCCTGCCCTGGGACAGCCCCCCCGACCCCCATAACTCCACCTCAGTGACCCCGGTGGGCCTGCCCTGGGACGGCCCCCCCCAACCCCATAACTCCACCTCGGTGACCCCGGTGGGCCTGCCCTGGGACCTGCAGAGCTGTCACACTGATGTCCTGGCCGCCATGGTTGGGTGGTGCAGCTGGCACACCCCAACCCCGTGCTGTAGACGAGGACATGGGGCTGGGGATCAGGGACATGCTCGCAGCCCCACATCCGGAGGGGCAAGTCTTCCCCCACCCGTGCTTGTGGCATCTGCTGGGGCTGTCATGGGTGTGCTGTGCTCTCCAACCCTGAGCCTCATCCTGCCCTTGGCCCTGGCCCTTGGGGGACGCTTACCGGCCCTTGGGGGATGCTGACTGGCCCTTCGGGGACGCTGACCGGCTTCTCCTCTTGAAGGTAGCTTGTTCCTGATGAATCTGCTGACGGCCATCATCTACAATCAGTTCAGGGGCTACCTGATGGTGAGAGCCACAGCCGTCTGGGCAGTGTCACCAGGCAGGGTGTGACCTGCGACTGAGCTGACCGCTGGGCTGTCTGGGCAGGAGGGGGCACCAGGCGGGGTGTGACCTGTGACTGAGCTGACCGCTGGCTGGGCTGTCTGGGCAGGAGGGGGCACCAGGCGGGGTGTGACCTGTGGCTGAGCTGACCGCTGGGCTGTCTGGGCAGGAGGGGGCACCAGGCAGGGTGTGACCTGTG
>NW_004444049.1:2694751-2696450 GCF_000243295.1 Trichechus manatus latirostris | reverse complement strand
GGGGTGTGACCTGTGACTGAGCTGACCGCTGGGCTGTCTGGGCAGGAGAGGGTGCTGGGGGCACCAGGCGAGGTGTGACCTGTGACTGAGCTGACTGCTGGGCTGTCTGGGCAGGAGGGGGTGCTGGGGGCACCAGGCGGGGTGTGACCTGTGACTGAGCTGACTGCTGGGCTGTCTGGGCAGGAGGGGGCACCAGGCGGGGTGTGACCTGTGACTGAGCTGATTGCCGGCCGGGCCCTTGGCCTTGATGTCCAGGCTCCCCAGGGGGAGTTGCACCTGTTGCCCAGCGCCGTGCTCTGGAATTCGGGACAGTGTCTCTGGGAGCAGTGTCCCCCTCCTGTCATTTCCCGTCCCCAATGCCGCCGAGGGTGCCCCTTCCCTCCCCAGCCCACCGGAGGGGCCGCCAGGTGGGGGGATTGCTGCTCCCTGGCAGTCAGGGCTCCAGATATGGTGTCTCAGTGGACCTATTGTGCAGGGAGCCGCGGCCGGCTGACTGCTGGCGGGCCTGGCCTGGGCACCTTCCTGCAGGGACCCCACCTCTCCCCGAGTCTGTGAGCAGCCTGAGGGCGGGGGCTGCGTGAGGCCCTCAGCGTCGCCCTCTGTACAGCTCTCTCTCCAGACCTCGCTCTTCCGGAGGCGGCTGGGCACCCGGGCCGCTTATGAGGTCCTCGCCTCCCTGGAGGATGGGAGAGACGGCCACCCTCCGGCGTGAGTGTGGGGACCCCCGGGGCCTCAGGGCGTGGGTGGGGCCCGGGATCCTCTTCTCACCGCGAGTCGGGGCTGCTGCTCTGGAAGGGGACCCCATGTTCCCTGATGGTTCCTTCTAGAAACCCTGACCTGGGCGCCGCTGTGTGCCGAGCCCCCTGCTGGGAGGCGCTGGCTGATGTATCTTCTTTTTATTGTGGAGAAAATACACACAACAAAACATCTGCCAATTCAGCAATTTTCACACGTATGATTCAGCAACGTTAATCACGTTCTCTGTGTCGTGTAACCGTTACTACCCTCTTCCAAATAATTCGGTGCCGGACTTTAAATATTCCATTTGCGATCATGGAAACCACCACGTCCCTGGTGCTCTGGGGTCTGCGTGGTTCTCCCGTCTGTTAGCACTGGGGCCTCAGGCTGGTGGTGGTGGGGACTCGGGCTGGCGGGGGGGCCCTGGGCTGACTGGGGGCCCCGGGCTGGCGGGGGGGCCCTGGGCTGACTGGGGGGGCCCTGGGCTGACTGGGGGCCCCGGGCTGGCGGGGGGGCCCTGGGCTGACTGGGGGGCCCTGGTCCTTTTCTTCTGACCCTGTTTTATGTGCCACACCCCTGGGCTCCTGCTGGGATCACAGGTGTCTGGCCGGTTCTCCGCCAGCCCTACTGTTTGCAAACGTGGGCAGGAGCTCAAGGCTCAGGGTGGTGCCTGCAGCTCGCTAGTAGGGGAGCCTGTGCCAGACCGTGTGCCCGCGGGGTCTGCATGCTTCTTACACGTGATGGCTCGGGTTTTACAGAAGCGAGAGGACGGACAGAAAGTGCCTGTAGTGCTGGCGGTGGGCACTCCAGAGTGGAGTCCCCGTCAATGTCTAGGGTTTCGGTTGGAAGCCAGGCTCTAGGGCCTGGGGTCTCAGTCAGAAGCCAGGCTCTAGGGCCCGGGGTCTCAGTCAGAAGCCAGGCTCTAGGGCCTGGGGTCTCAGTCAGAAGCCAGGCCTCAGGA
>NW_004444049.1:2692474-2693469 GCF_000243295.1 Trichechus manatus latirostris | reverse complement strand
CAGAAGCCAGGCTCTAGGACCCCGGGTCTCAGTCAGAAGCCAGGCCTTCGGATCTGGGGTCTCAGTCAGAATCCAGGCCTCAGGATCTGGGTTCTCAGTCAGAAGCCAGGATCTAGGACCTGGGGTCTCAGTCAGAAGCCAGGCTCTAGGACCCGGGGTCTCAGTCAGAAGCCAGGCTCTAGGACCTGGGATCTCAGTGGGAAGTCAGGCTCTGGGACCTGGCCGTGCTCAAGGAGCATCGTCTCTTCTCCCTCACAGGGTTGGGGTGAAGCCCGAGACCTTCCTGCGGGCGCTCCAGAAAACCCACATGGCCGTGCACTGCAAACGCGCCATCGAGCAGGTAGCAGCCCCGCCTGCCTGCCTGTGCTGCCAGCTCCTCAGGGGTGGCGGCCAGCGGATCAGCCCAGACCCCTGGGGTGCTGACAGGGATGCAGGTCCTGCTGATCCGGCTCCTCTGCTTTGCAGAAGGTGCGTTCCCATGGCGACCGTCTGCTGTCAGCTGATGAGTTTCAGAAACTCTTCAACGAGCTGGACAAAAGGGTGATTAAGGAGGTAAGTGCTTGAGTCAACTAGGGTTAATGTGGGATTCTTGTCCATACCAGTTTCTGTTGGCCCTGGTCACCTGGGATAACTGGTTTATGATCAGTGCCAGGATGCATGGCCTGGGTTTGTGAGTGGGATAGACTCGTCTCCAAGGTGGAGCGGAGAGAATGCGGCCAGCCCACGGATGGCAGAGACATTTTCTGGGTTGCCCGGGTGAGGGCGGGTCTGTAGTCGCTGGGCAGGCAGGAAGCAGCCCTCTGGGGTGCGACGGCAAGGGTGCGTAGGGAGAATTTGGGGGGCTGGTGCTGGCTGGAGGCCTTCAGGGTGCCAGTGTCTGTGCTGAAGGCTGTGGGATGGTGGGCGTCCCTGGGTGGTATAGTTAACGTGCTAGCTGCTAACCAAAAGGTTGGAGGTTCGAGTCCACCCAGAGGTGCTTTGGAAGAAAGGCCTGG
>NW_004444049.1:2689819-2691321 GCF_000243295.1 Trichechus manatus latirostris | reverse complement strand
TTTGGACATGTTTTCAGGAGGGATCAGTCCCTGGAGAAGGACACCATGCTTGGTAAAGTAGAGGGTCAGTGAAAAAGAGTAAGACCCTCAATGAGCTGGACTCACACAGTGGCTGCAACGATGGGCTCAAGCATAGCAACAATTGTGAGGATGGTGCAGGACTGGGCAGTGTTTCGTTCTGTTGTGCATGGGGTCACTAGGGAGTCAGAACCGACTCGCTGGCACCTAACAACACCAACAACAGACAGGGTCTCTGTGAGTCGGAATCAACTCGATGGCAATGGGTTTTTCAGTTTTTATGTACCTGAAGGAGCCCTGGTGGCAAGTCATTTAAGCAGTCAGCTGCTAACTGAAAGGTTGGCAGTTTGAACCCATCAGCCACTTGGTAGGAGAAAGACCTGGCGATCTTCTCCTGTGAAGATTAAACGCGTTGCCGTCGAGTTGATTCTGACTCATAGTGGCCCTATAGGACAGAGTAGAACTGCTCCATAGAGCTTCTAAGGAGCGGCTGGTGGATTTGAACTGCCAACCTTCTGGTTAGCAGCCGAGCTCTTTAGCCACTGCACCACCAGGGCTCCCTGTAACGATTACAGCCTAGGAAACCCTATGGGGCAGTTCCGGTCTGACATCCAGGGTTGCTGTAAGTCCAAATGGACTTGATGGCCCCTAACAACAACCGACGTACCTGAAGAAACCCTTGTTTTCGTTTTTCTTTGACATCCAGGTGAGGTGTCATAATTCTCTCTCTGCACCTTGCCCCTCCACTCACCTGTGTCCTCTGCGTCTTCCCGTGTGCATGTGGGGCTTTTTGTGAGGCTAGGAATGTCTGCATCTGCCTGTCTGATGAGGCGGCCACCAGCCATGTGGAGCTGCTGAGCACTTGAGATGTGGCAGGTGTGACTGGGGAACTGGATTTTTCATTCTGTTGAGTTTGAACGGAAGTAGACCAGAGCTGGTGGCCTGCAGGCGTAGCTCCATCGGCTGCTTGTTGACTGCTGTGCCGGGGTCCGCCACGCGCCGAGGAGCATCCAGCCTCTTCCCAGTTGTTTGCCGTTGCGGTCCGTCCTGCGGTGAACATCTTACACCTCCGTCCTTGTCCTCTCATGCAGGTGTCTGCGGGGTGCCTGAGAGGGTACCATGCGTGGAAATGCTGGGTCTTACAAGTGTTTCAATTTTAGTAAAAAAAAAAGAAAAAAAGAAAAAAAATCAAAGAAACCAAAGCAGTTGCTGTTGAGTCGAGTCTGACTCCTGGCAACCCCATGTGTTTCTGAGTAGAACTGTGCTCCATAGGGTCTGCAGTGGCTGTGACCTTTTGGAAGTAGATTGCCAGGCCTTTCTTCTGAGGTGCTTCTGGGTAGATTCAAACTGCCAACCTTACATTAGCAGCCGAGTATGGTAACTGTTTGTGCCCCTTGCTCTCCGTCCTTTTCCACTCCACCTGTTAATGAATTATTTTTGCTCTAAATTGTTTATAGTTACTAAAACAAAAAACAAACCCATTG
>NW_004444049.1:2686150-2687755 GCF_000243295.1 Trichechus manatus latirostris | reverse complement strand
TCACTTGGCAGCTAGAGGGCAGGGCGGCCTCAGGCACCCAGGTGTCCACGGGAAATTAAACGCCATTCCCCCAGGGACCATGGGGCAGGGTCATGGCTGGGGTGGCTTCACAGCTGCAACATCGCAAGCAGCGTTTACTAATCATGACCGGTTACAGCCGGCGGCACCCTCCCGGAGCACGAGCAGATGCTGATTAAGTAGCCGCTCCTGCACTGAGCCCGAGAGCTTTCCCTCCTCCCGCCCCAGCTTCCCGGGGGAGACAGTGTCTCCCACTGGAGGAAACCCGGACATGTGGCCCCACCCCTTGGGGGCAGGACCGGGCTCTGACTCTCCCCGAGGACCCTCTGGGCAGATCACGAGCGTAGACCCCCCAGCTTCTTCGCAGCTAGCTTACAGCCGCCAGGTTGGCATGCTGCAGTGATGCCTTCTTTTCTTCTGTAATTAAAGGTCTTGGAGATCTCAACTCTGGCCGTGTACCGATTCCCACACCCAGGCTGGTATGTGACCTGAGGAGGCCACGGGCGGCGACAGCCACCAGCACCCCGCTAGCGCCCCGGGAAGGGTCTCCAGGTGGTCCCCTGGTGCCCCCGGGTCTGTGGCTGCATCATCCCGATCCTTGGCAGCACGCTCGAGCCATGTAAAACGGGGCTGACCTGGGAGCGCCTGCCTGCCTGCCCGGGCTCAGGCCGGGGCACACCCTTCCCAGGCCCCCCGGGCTTCTTTCACATGCCCTCACTTGTCCCCTGGGGCTGGTCCGGGATGCCAGGTACTGTCCTGCCTGAGGGGCCACAGAGGGTGGCTGTGCACCGCCCCCCCAAGCTCCTGCAGTGTCCTTGGGCCAGACGCTGAGCCTGAAATCACTGGGCATCTCCTCTGGCTGGAAAGCCTGGGTTGTGTGTACACCAGCCGTGTGACCTGGGGTTGCCCCCTCCCTCTGTGAGCATGTTTACCTACCTGTGAAATGGCAGGAGTGGGGCCAGGACTCACTGACCCCTTAGATTCTGCTGGAACCCCAGTACCCGGCCTGGCGCTGCAGGAGGGTGCCTGGGCAGGGACCCTGTGTGCTTCATGGTCGGGAGGTGCCGCAGCACTCTGTCAAGGGGGCTCATCCCTACAGGGGCCGCTCTGTCTGGGCAGGCGGGTTTGTACCCTGGAGCCCGGCTGCAGGCACAGGGAGGGCCGGGACGCTATGGTGACGTAGCTGGGAGCTGCTGGAGGGGAGACGTGGGGCAGGCTCCTGTGTGTCACCGCCCGTGAAGCCGGGCAGCTGTGTCGTGGGAATCAGTGCTGTAGCGACAGCCAGGCTGTGCTGCCGTGCCCTGCCGGCAGGCGTGGCCCTTCTTTTAAAAGGCGTTTGAAGGCCAGGCATGTGGCACTTTCGCCCCAGTCGTTGCTTTGGGAATTGGGTGATAACTCTGAATGAGAATGGGTTTAAGCTTCAGTGATTTCAACATGGAAAGCAGAGCACAGGTGTCTCCTGCCCCAGATCCTCTGGTTAGCGGAGGCTCACGCAGTGGGTGTCGAGGCTCCGCCGTACGGGGCTGTGTGGACCGACGTTGTCCCAAAGGCCACTGCTTGCAGGGGCCGTGGGGTGAGCAGGCTCGG
>NW_004444049.1:2682994-2685140 GCF_000243295.1 Trichechus manatus latirostris | reverse complement strand
GTGTGTGTGTGTGTGTGTATGGATGTATATGTATACAAGCATGTGGATGTGTGCACGTGTGTGTATACAGGTGTGTGCATACAGGTGTGTGTGGTGTATATGGGTGTGTGTGGATGTGTATGCAGGTGTGTACAGATGTATGAGTGGGTGTGTGTACAGGTGTGTGTGTACAGGTGTGGTGTATATGGGTGTGTGGATGTGTGTACAGGTGTGTGTGGCATATACGGATGTGTGGTGTATTCAGGTATGTGCAGAGTATACGGGTGCATGGGGCTATATACAGGGTTGTGTGGATGTGTATACAGGTGTGTGTGGTGTATATGGGTGCATGGGGTGTATACAGGTTTGTGTGGATTTGTATACAGGTGTGTGTGGTATATACGTGTGTGGATGTGTATACATGTGTGTACGTATATGAGTGTGTGGTGTGTATACAGGTGTAGGTGATGTGTATAGAGGTGTATGGGTATGTGGATGTGTATATAAGTGTATAGTGTATAGAAGTGTAGATGTTTGTACAGGTGTGTGCAGGTGTATATGGATGTTTGTGCAGGTGTGTGGCTGTGCATACAGGTGTGTGGCGTGTATACATGTGGATGTGTATACAGATGTGGTATATACAAGTATGTGGATGTGTGTACAGGTGTGTGGATATATGTACAGGTGTGGATGGTGTATATGAATGTGGATGTGTACACAGGTGTGTGGTGTATACAAGTATGTGGATGTGTATACAGGTATGTACATGTGTATATGGGTGTGCGGATGTTTATACAGGTGTGTTATGTATGTGAATGTGTGATGTATATACAGGTGTGTGTGTGGTGTATACAGGTGTGTGGATGTGTATACAGATGTGTGTGGTGTATATGGGTGTGTGGATGTGTATACAGATGTGGTGTATGTGGGTGTGGATATGTATACAGGTATATGGGTGTGTGGATGTGTATACAGCTGTGTGGTGTATATGGGTGTGTGAATGTGTATACAGGTATGTACATGTGTATATGGGTGTGTGGATGTGTATACAGGTGTGTGTGGTATATATGGGTATGTGGATGTGTATACAGGTGTGTGTAGTGTATATGGGTGTGTGGATGTGTATACAGGTGTGTGTGGTGTATACAGGTGTGTGGATGTGTATACAGGTGTGTGGTGTATACGGGTGTGTGGATGTGTGTACAGGTGTGTGGGGTTGATGGCGACCCACGAGGTCCCGCAGCCCCCCTGCCCTGGCTCTCTGGGTTAGGGTCCCTGGGCAGGGCCAGGAGAAGTAAGGTGCTCTCCCGTCCTCAGATGATGGCCGTGGTGGCTAACACGCTCCTCGACCTGGTCAGGAACATGCGGGCCTTCGCCGGCATCCTGGTGGTGAGTGCCTCTGTCTGCGGCTCATGGCAGGGGCGGAGCTGGGGGCCGACAGGAAGCGGCGGGAGACGAGGCCTGTGTTGGCCGCAGCAGGTGCTCAGGCCCTGGCTGTGCGGGCGGGCAAGCCAGCAGGGCTCCAGTGGGGTGTCACCACTGGCTTCCACCACCTCCGTGCGGCCTGGTAGGCGGCTCAACTTCGCAGACACCTAGTCCTCCACGTTTCCTGGTCCCGGGTCCCGTGGAGACGCCGGTGGAAGAAGGCATAGGAGGCACGTGGGGTTGCCTCCCAGAGACCCCAGGCTGAGGCTGCATCAGCTCCTTGTCCTGGAGGGATTTAGGAAGCGGGGCCGCTCGGGTGAAGTTCTGGCAGCCTCTGCCTGGGGGAGGTGGGGGTTCTGAGCCAGCGGCCGGAGAGAGGAAAGTGGCGAGGGGCAAGAAGCCCCTCTGCGGTCAGGGGCTCCGCTTGGGGGTTTTGTTCTTTACTGTGAACACCATTGGGGCAGGGTAGGGGGGTGGAGAGACCACACAGAGGGAAGGAGGTCCCGTGGAGCCACGTGGCCTCAGGCCTGGGCCACACGTGTGCCTGGGCGCTAGAATAGAGTTCTGAGTGTGGAGGGCTCAGGCGTGTCTGCGCGGGCCCTCATGTAGTCAGCGGGAAACTGAGGCCTGGGGCTTGGGCCAGGCCACGGTGTGTGTCCCCTTCCCTCTTCCCAGCCCCTCTCTAACGGGGCCCCTCAGACGCCCCCTGGTGGACAGCAGGAGCACTGCGGAGCCCCTTCCC
>NW_004444049.1:2679954-2682082 GCF_000243295.1 Trichechus manatus latirostris | reverse complement strand
CACCTCCGACACCACCCTGGACACCCACCCTTCCTGCTTCTCGGGCACCCCTACCCTCCCCATTCCCCCAGCGCCTCCCCAGGGCACCTCCCCAGGGCTCCTCCCCAGGGCACCTCCCCAGGGCACCTCCCCGGGGCTCCTCCCCGGGGCTCCTCCCCGGGGCTCCTCCCCGGGCTCCTCCCCGGGGCTCCTCCCCGGGCTCCTCCCCGGGCTCCTCCCCGGGGCTCCTCCCAGGGCTCCTCCCCGGGGCTCCTCCCCAGGGCTCCTCCCCGGGCACTCCCAGGGCTCCTCCCCGGGCACTCCCCCGCCGTCCTGACTCCCGCGGTGTCCCCCCCGGGTAACCCCCCCCCCCGCCCGCAGGCGGCCCTGATCACGCTGTGGAACGTGATGGTCGTGAACAACTGGCAGGTGTTCCTGGACGCCTTCCGACGCTACTCGGGCCCGTGAGCCACCCTCCCCGACGGGCGCCCCGTGCGGGCAGACGGCGGTGGGAATCTGGGGCTGTCCGCAGGGAGGGCACGGCGGGGTGGCGTTCTGGTCCCTGCCCCCCCGCGCGAGGACCCGGCCAGCCAGGGTTAGCTGGCCTGGTTCTCTGAGTCCAGCCTGCGTGCAGCCTGGGTGCCCTGCTCACAGGCGGGGGCCTCCCTGTCCTCCCAGGTGGTCCAAGGTCTATTTTGTATCGTGGTGGCTGGTGTCGTCTGTCGTCTGGGTCAACCTGTTTCTGGCTCTGATTCTGGAGGTACGGAAACCCCTGCACGGGCAGGCCGACGCCCCCTGTGTCTCCACCTCGCTGAGGCCACTCGGCCACCACCAGACCGGGTCTTTGGTGGAAGAGTCTGTGCTGGGTGTGCCCGGCCCGGATTCCGGGGACTCCTTCCCTGGGCTCAGGGCCCCTTGGCCGCTGCTGACAGTTGACCTGGGGGGTTCTCAGGCCCCCGGGCTGGGCTGCAGGGGGCCGTCAGGAGGGCAGTGGGGCATCTCACTCCGGCAGCCTCCCCGAGCCGGCGTCTGGGCTGTGGCTGCCTGCTCCCGTGTGGACTCTGGGCCGACACGGGGCGGGGGAGGGCAGGGCCTGTTCCCCACACTCACCGGCCGCCCCTCCCTGCCGCCGGCCAGAACTTCATCCACAAGTGGGACCGCCGCGACCACCCTCAGCACTCCCTTGGGGCCCCGGAGGCCTCCTACCACTCGCCTGTGGAGCTCATGTTCAGGTGTGTGGGCACGGTGGGCTGCAGGGTGGCGGGCGGGTGGCGTCCTCCGTGACCGGCGCCCTCCCATCAGCCCTGCCCACCCCCGCACCTTCCTGTGCTGCTGCTGCTTAGGGGTAGAAGCTCAGAGCGGGCGGGGGTCTGGACCCTGTCCCGCACCAGTGATGACTGGGTGGGTAGAGAGGAGGAAGCCAGGTTGAGCGTCTTTAAGGAAACATCCTCCAGGTTCCGTTTAGTTTCTGGATGGTTCTGTTGGTGGGTGAAAGCAGGGTGGTTCAGCCAGGGGGAAGCCCGCTTCTCGGTGGTAACTTGGAGGCTGTTTCCGTTTGAGTGCAGGAAAGTTGCAGGTCACCCCAGACGGCCTTGTGGCAGGCAGCCACTTGCCTCCCGGGAGGATTTGCTGTGATGGTGTGCCCGTCCTCTCTCCCGCTGACCCACGCGGCCATTTTTCCCAGGCTGTTGAGAGCACTGTTAATGTTGTTACTGGCCACGTCCATCCTGAGGATGGACCTGAGTGCCCTGTGGCCCCACACCCCGTCCCGTTCATTTCCGCACGTGTCTGACAGCTTCCAGGTCGGGCTTCTCTGCATGGAGTGCCTGTCAGACCTCCCAACGCGCACAGGTTCCCTCTCCTCGCTGCGTACAGCGCCTGTCAGGCTTCCCAATGCACATAGATCCCCTCTCCTCAGAGGCCTCTCCTGATCGGTCTTCTCCCCGGCTCGTCCTGCAGGGAGGTCCTGGAGGAGCCTGTGGAGGAGGACCTGCTAGAGAAGCTGCGGCGTCACCCACACCTGGAACTGTGCAGGTGACGTCCAGGTGCCTACTGGCCGGGCAGCAGGATGCAGACGCTGGGCTCAGGAAGACGCCAGTGTGGAACGAGGCAGCAGGCTGGGGCCGAGCCAGAGGGAGGAGACCATTCC
>NW_004444049.1:2677108-2677879 GCF_000243295.1 Trichechus manatus latirostris | reverse complement strand
GAAGCTCACGGTCCTTCAGTCAGTGTCACACGGTCGCGGGTGGGGGCAAGGAATTGGGTTTCCTGTGTCCTGCCCCCCCCCACCAGGTGCTCTGCAGAGCACAGGTGAGGCTGCCGCTCTGAAAAAATCCACCTGAGAAAGATGTGTGCTCGCGTCTCCAATAAACTCCTGAAGCTCCGGTGGGCCTCCTGTTCCCTGTGGCTGTGGTGGCACTCTCCACCCCCTGGCACTGCAGCTGAGCACAGGGCAGGGACTGGGTGGGGGCTTGGCCCTGCCTGACCCCGATCAGGACCCTGGGTTTGGGATTGAAGGCCTCCAGGGGCCGAGGAGGGGCAGGGAGCTGGGCCTGGGGGGCCAGGAGGACACACCCCAGCCGGCTTTGGTGGGGCTTGATGCCCTTGTGGCTAAGACAGCGGTGGAGTGGCCCTGGAAGGGTGGTGTGGGTGTCTCTGCTTCTGGAGGAATCATTCATGGGATCTTCAGTTTTTCCAGCGCCAATCTGTTGAGCCTTTACTGTGTGCCAGAAGTGGGTTCCGGGTGTTGGTGGGCAGGGCCGGAGCACAACTAAAACGTATGGGGTGTGGAAGGCTATAAAGTAGCACAGGGGTATGGAGGGGGGGTCCCTGGGGGGTGCAGATGTTTGCGCTCAGCGGCTAACCTAAAGGTTGGTGGTGGAAGACAGGCCTGGCAGTTTGCTTCTATAAAGATTACAGCCAAGAAAACCCTAACACACAAGGTCGCCATGAGTTGCAATCAATGGCAACGGGTTTG
>NW_004444049.1:2673814-2674842 GCF_000243295.1 Trichechus manatus latirostris | reverse complement strand
GGGTTTGGTTTTGGTTTTAGAGTGAGATTGGAGTAAGACGGGATTTTGCAGGCTGGCTCTGGCGGTGCAGTGACCAGGCTGCAGGGGTGAGGGTACAGCCCGAGCCGACTTAGCATCATCCCAGGAGAGGGGCTCCGGGTTCTGCATGCAGTGCTGTGAACCCTGAGGGTGAGGGTGGGGGAGAGGCCACAGCAGGGATTCCCCCGGAGCAGCTGGCAGGACAGAGATGCCGTTATCTGACTGGGAGACCGGAAGGAGCAGGTCCCAGGAGGCCGGGAGTTTGTTTTTGGTCACGTTAAATTAGAAAAGGAAACTGGTGAACTTAGAGACTAGGTTTCCAGTAGCGAGAGTTCCCCTCCTCCCCCCACGCCCGGAATCATTGGAGAGGAAGTGGCCGTTCTGACCCCCACCTCCCAGTGCTTTGGTGAGAGTTTCCCACAAGCAAGGGTTCTCCCCTGCGTAACCACAACCACCGTGGAAGGACCTTGGCAGACTGCTCACTGCCACCCAACCTCGGGCCCCACTCACAGTCCCAATTGTCCTAGCAAGAGCACCCAGTTGCGAGTTGGGGTGCTGAGTTGTCACGTCTCCGACCTCCCCGGGCAGAGAGGTCGTTCCTCAGCCTTTCCTGGATTTTGATGACATGTCAGAAGATGACAGGGTGGTCATTCTGTTGTACGTTTCTCAGTCTGGGTTTGAGTGGCCCTCAGGACTGGATTCACGGCATGTAGTTTTCTTGAAGCAGCAGTCAAGAAATCAGAGGATGCATTGCACTGGGCAAATCTGCTGCAAAAGACTTCTTTCAAGTGTTAAAAAGCAAAGATGTCACCTTGGGGACTAAGGTGCACCTGACCCAATCCATGGTGTTTTCAGTTACCTCATATGCATGAAGAAAGCTGGACAATGAATAAAGACGACTGCTGACCCAATCCATGGTGTTTTCAGTTACCTCATATGCATGAAGAAAGCTGGACAATGAATAAAGACGACTGAAGAAGAATTGATGACTTTGAATTTATGGTGTTGGC
>NW_004444049.1:2670013-2672075 GCF_000243295.1 Trichechus manatus latirostris | reverse complement strand
CTTTCTTTTAAAAAAGGAGCCTCTGTGTGGTGCAAACAATAACATGCCCAGCTACTAACCAAAAGGTTGGGGGTTTGAGTTCACCTAGAGGTGCCTCGGAAAAAAGGCCTGGTGATCTACTTCTGAAAAATCAGCCATTGAAAACCCTTTGGAGCTGTCCTTTGACACATAGGGTTGCCATGAGTCAGAGTCGACAGCAACATTTTTTTTTTCCTTTAAAAGATGCCATAAAGAAAGTAAACAGGACAGCCACAAACTGGGAGAAGACGTTTGTGACAAATACAGCTGATTAAGGACTTAGCGCTAAAACACAGAACTCCTACAAATTAGTAGCAAAATGACAAACCAGTGGGAAAAAATAAGCTCAACTGACTTTTCACAGAAAAACAGACACCCAAGTTCCGTGGAAAGAGGCTCATTCTCGTCAGTAATTAGGAACAAGCAAAGTAGGAACGCAGGGTGATAGATTTCACTCTCACTGGATTGAAGAAGGCTGACGGTGGGAACCGATGGGACTTTGTATATATTCTTTGGGAGAAGTTTAAATTGATACAACCTGTTTGGAGGTCGCCTCATATGCATGTGAAGGCTGGACAGTGAGCGAGGAAGTCCGAAGAATTGACACCTTCGAATTATGGTGTTGGCGAAGAATATTGAATATACCATGGACTGCCAAAAAAAATGAAAAACTCTGTCTTGGAAGAAGTACAGCCAGAATGCTCATTAGAAGCGAGGATGATGAGAATTCATCTCAAGTACTTTGGACATGTTATCAGGAGGGACTGGTCCCTGGAGAAGGACATCATGCTTGGTAAAGTAGAGGGTCACTGAAAGAGTAGAAGACCCTCAGTGAGATGGATTGACACAGTGGCTGCAACAATGGGCTCAAGCACAACAATGATTGTGAGGATGGTACAGGACCAGGCAGTGTTCTGTTCTGTTGTACATAGGGTCGCTGTGAGTCGGAACTGACTCAACGGTACCTAAGAACAACAACTTTGGAAAATATTTTGTCATTAAAGTTGAATAGGGCTGTTAGGGATTGAATTGTTTTCCTCTCCCCCACCCCCGATATATGTTGACGTCCTAACCCCGTCCCTGTCAATGACTCAGTTTGGAAATGGGGCTTTTCTTATGTCAATTAGGAAGTATTGGAGTGGGGGGCTCCTAAACCTTGTCTCTTCTAAGTGGTGTCTTATAAAGAGAGAAGAGTAGACACAGAAGACAGATGCCAAGTAACTCCGAGAAACCCCCAGGGCTCCTGACAAGGAAGGACCCTCCGCTGGAGCTGATGCCCCAATTTGGACTCCTAGCCCCCAAAACTGAGACTATAAATCCTTGTTCTTAACAGCCACCCACCTGTTACGGCAGCACTGGGAAACCAGGACAGTGACACGCATTATTATTAGCAGTTCTCCTGGTTGGTGCACACTCAAGAGAAGCCATTGTCCCTGTATGCTAGGAGACACACGGTAGAATGTTCATAGAAGCAAAGTTAGTAAGGGCAAAAACTGGACCCAGCCTCATTGTCCTCAGGGGAATGCACGCGTACCTGGAGGCTGACTTACACGGTGGAATATTATACAGCAGTGAACATGGATGGGCTCCAGCTACACCAACTCCATGAAGGCATCTCAGAAACACAAATGTTGAGCCACAAAAGCCAGTCTCAGAAGACTCCATATAGCACAGTGTTATTTACATAAAATTAAAAAACAGTTAAACAATACAGTCTATAGGCATGCAGACATAGGTTATAAAACTACCTTAAAATAAAAAGCAAGGTTAAAAAACTATACGGGGTCAAATTGACAACAGCAACTCGAAAGGTTGGATGGGAGAGGAATAAGGCAGAAAAGGAGGGTGAGAATGTTTGCACAACTGGAAGGACGGGATCGATGTCACTGAGTTGGATGTGTAGAAATTGTTGGATTGGTGTATGTTTTGCTGTGAATGTTTTCAACAACAACAACAACGAAAATTACTAAAAAATAAAAAGCAAGGGAGGGATAAAGCCAGAATCCAGGAGACGGGTCACCTCTGGGGCAGGTGGGCCAGGGAG